>NC_079134.1:171152649-171754940 GCF_945859705.1 Episyrphus balteatus
GTTTTAGAAGCAAGCACTCGACGATTGATCAAGTACATAGAATCACCGATGTCATTGAGAAAGCTCTTGAAGAAAAGAAAATTTGTTCAGCGGTCTTTTTAGATGTGTCTCAAGCTTTTGATAAAGTATGGCACGAGGGTCTCAAATTCAAGTTAAGAAAAAATATTTTGCCGTTAAATATCCACATCCGAAGAACATGGGCTAAATCAGGACAGGAAACAGTTAAACAGTTTAGTGGATTAGAAGTTTCAGGTAGGAGATTATTTATAAAAAATAAAAAAATATTGTTGGAGAAAAAACGGAGCCCTGGGGCATACCAGCAGCGTTTAAATTATGATCTTCAGACTTGAATCCACCCAATACGCTGGGTATTCAACGGTACGAAAAATGGTTTCTAATACAGTGAAGGAGATGCTGATCGACCAAAACACGCATTTTCGAAAGAAGTGAAACATCATGTGCAACAATATTACCTACTTTCTCTAAAACGATGTAAAGATTTGTTGCACTGTTCGTTGAGATAAACTATCAGATCACCAGTGGACGAAGCGATTCTGCCACGGGTTATTAAGAAGCTTTCGTTCCTCGAGATATATTATGTCAAAATACTTGAGAATTTTTGCCCTGTACGAATGCGAGAGAAGATTTGTCCCATGAATCAGTTAAGTGCTCGGAAGAAAGTTATCTCAAATGAGTTAACAAAAGAAGTCCCATTGAAAATAAGGGTTAGAACCAACGACGAGGTAGTATTGCGTATGTTTTTTTAAAAATGACCAACAATTTTCATTACCTTTACTTGATGTTACTATTTTTTACCTTGGTCACGCCAAAATTTGGTTGGTCGAATTTGGGCGTTGCTGGCTTCCTTAACCTGTTTGAACTTTTTCCGCTCTTTCTCAGTGGGCCTTTTTATAACTCCAATCAAACCATGTATTCTCTTTCGGTTTGATAGCTTTAACCTTATTTGGAGTAAAAAGTTTCATTCCGGAAATAATTCGTTTTTTTATTAGTAGGTATATGATTTTCATGCCCTTAAAAACGAAAAGTATGCGCCTAAAATATGCTCTTAAAAATAGAAAATATGCACTTAAAATGTAGAACCCTTCCCGCCACATTATCGTAAGTTACATGGCGGTATATGCATTTAAAATCACATTAATTTATAAGAATCAATATTTCTTTAAAATTATACCAATATTTTTCCTTGCTATTGTGAAAATCTATATACGAAACCATTTCCGAGTTCAAAGATGTAACTTTTTGGAATTATTGGGGTTTGCCCAAAATTTACTATTGAATAATCTAATTTATCATTTGATCGTGTTAGAGTTAATTCTTTTATGAGTTTGGAATTGGTTGGTTTGTCAGTTTTGCACAGTATTTGCTTACGTTTTTTTTTCCAACTGACGTGTGACGTTCAGTCAAAAATTTCAAGTGTGTAATTTCGTTATTTCTGCCAATTTTTGGGAAAACATGCATCTATTAAGATCATCTACAGAGCAGTAAATAATGTATGAGTTCCCAACTCAATGAACTCAAAAACTTATTTTTAGAACATATTCCAAGTTGTTGAAATGTTAGGAGGTTTTTTTTCAGTTCAACAAATAGTGCGAATTCGAATTTTTATTATACAGAAACTAAGGAAGGGCCTAATATAACTAAAAAGTTGCTTAAGAATTCTATTAATTTTCT
Organism: Episyrphus balteatus; assembly: GCF_945859705.1. Taxonomy (NCBI): domain Eukaryota; kingdom Metazoa; phylum Arthropoda; class Insecta; order Diptera; family Syrphidae; genus Episyrphus; species Episyrphus balteatus. The sequence continues at coordinate 171,154,342 of NC_079134.1, forward strand.
CCAAACGTCAATACACTTTTAATTATTCCAGAAAAAAATTTGGACAAAAATTAAATGAATTAAATGTAAATAGTAATATTCAAAGAAAAGTAAAACAAAAAATTTATAGTGTTTTGATATATGTAGGGTAGGTACCTACAAGGAAACTTAAATAAATTAAAAATTAATTTAGCACAACTACAGCTCAATAAAATGCCACAAACTGACTTACTTTTTGCTTACTTAAAATCATTTCCTTATAATTAATATGCAAAATTAATTTTTTTACTTACGTAATTTTATCCAAAAAAATATTGGTAAAGTTTATCATCTGCTACTTAACTTATGCAACTAAAGGACAATACAATATGCACATTTTCTAAGCTTCTAAAATTTATATTTTAAATTTGATTTTAATTTTTTTTACTTGTGTGTATGTGATTTTTTTTTTTTTAAGTTTTTTATCTGAGGTATTTAAAGACAGTTTACAAGCATTGATCTTACGCAATAATTTTGTTTTAATTATTTTTTTTTTATAAAATCATAAAATTTAAATTTATTGTGTTTTTAATTTAATCAAACTAATTTTTTGTTTTGCATTAATAAATAATTTTATTTTATATTTAATGGAAGTACATTTTTAAGCATAATATTTAGTGAAAGCCTAAATAAATTTAACTTAACTAAAATTAAAATAGAAAGCAATTCAAATGCGCAGTAATACAAAAAATAAACAAAAAAAAAAAATAATTATTTGTTGTAAGCAACATTTTAGCCAAATTGATTATTAATTTTCGACCATAAAACCTCATCGATCAAATCTATAATTAAAAAAAAAAATAAATAATTTTAAACAAAAAAATTTAATATTTTTTGAAGTTTTGTCAATATCCATTATTTAGTTGGGATTTTTGTTTTGTTTTTACACTTTAATTGTTTTAGGCAAATTCAGGAGTAGGTCATCCAATAACAGGGACGCATCATCTAATAAAATTTCTACAAAAAGTTCAAACTGAAAAACTTTTACAAACAAAAAATATAAAAAACGACACAATATTGGGTTGCCTTAAAATTCTTAAATTCTACGCTGGTAATTATTTATGGTTTTTTTTTTTTTGTTAATTTTTGGTTTGGTTTTTTTAAATCGTGCTTTTTTCTAATCTATGATTTTACATAATTCGAAAAAAAAAAAATATATTTTTGTCATTCTTTATTTTTTAATATATTTTTTTTTTGTATATCAAATGCCACACATATAGAAAATCTCCGTATAACGTTAATTTTGTGTATAAATTGTATTAAGTTTTTTTTTTTCTAATTTAATAACAAAAAAACACATTCGGTTTCAGCAGGAAAATTCTATAGATAAATTTATTTAAATTTTTTTATTTTGGAGAACTTAAATGGGCTGTTGTAACGAACTTCTGGAACTGGTTTTTGAATGCACTGGATTGTTAATTTTTTTTTAGGTTAAAAATAAAAACAAAATTTAAAGGTTAACTTTTCCTATAATTTAATAGCAATCATTCTTGGTTTTTTAATTGCAATTTGTTTTGTTAATTGAATTAAGAAAAAAGAGATTTAGGAAGTCGTTTTAACAGAAAAATAACAAAAAAAACATCAAACATACAACAGGGACATGCATATTTGATAAAAAATTACTTACCCAGAGGAACTTACTTAACTTTTGCATTTAAACAATATCATATACATTTTTAAATTTGAATATTTTAATAGGTACTTACGTATTTTTTGAGAACAAAACAAAAAATCGGTTCAAAAATGGTAAAAAATGTCTATAGTTATGTGCGATTTCGAGGCTGTTTGTCTAGCTTAAAGCGTGGTCTCTGAAGTGAAAAGCGTATTAATTTTTTGTATGCATACGATTGTATATTTCTTTGTTTTAATGGCTAGGGTGGATGGTACTCTGTAAGGTTTCCATGTAAAGATGGCTACACTGCATAATAGGGTGTGTCAAAATGCTCAACTATGAAATTTTCAAATGTAATAGCTTTTAAAAGTTGCATTGCTTATACAAATTATATCCTGCGTTTATAATTTCCATTTTAATTAATATCTTTGGTTCGCTCAAAATATAGAAAGAAATCCAAGAAATTTGGATTTTTAGAGATTTTTGAAATATATGTTGTCTTTAATTGTGATTCGAAATATGATTTTTTTTTTGCGTTTTTAGTAGAGTAACTAAAGCAAATTATTAGGGAACCCGGCCGAACAGCTCTGATTTTGACGATTTTTTTTCAAACGTAGGTAAATAACAATACTTTAAAGTCTATAGATTAAAAATTGCGATGTTGCCGTATTGTTTTTTAAAATTAAAATTAAATTTTTTTTAAACAAAACCATTTTTTTTTCATAAATTTCATAAAACAAATGATAGCAAAACATTCTCTAGGTAATTTAAGGAAAAAAAGTATAGAGGAGTAAGGGACAATCTTCCATTGTTTAAGCGATAAATGCAATTTTCTCACAATCTGACTTCAAACACAAAAAAAAATATTTTGAAAAAAACGGCAACACCTACAATATTTTAAAATACATTTTTAAAAAGCCAGAAGCTCATTCTTATCTCTTAAATTTAAATCCACTAAATTTAATGAAGAGTTTTTGAAAAAATGGTCCTCAAACTCAGAATTTAAAAAAAAATGTTTAAAAAAAAAATTTTAAATGACCTTTTTCCAAACTTTTTCTAATAAAATATGAATTTATTTTAAAAAAATTGTTGGCCATAAATATTTTCAGTTGAATTCCGAAGAGGAAAAGGTAATATATATTACAGTTTAAAAGAAAAAATTTAAAATTACTTCAATGTCAATGGGTTTTTTTGATAAAAACTGAATTTTTGCATTGAAATAATTGATTTTCTCAAAGGCTTTGTAAAATGAGAACTTTAAATTTTTGGTATTTAACTTTCAACAGTAAGGTCCAATTTATTCACACTCCATTAAATTTAAAGTCACCATTAAAAAAGGGAAACTTTAAAATTTGTATGCGATTTGACAGTTTTATAATTTTTAATGGAGCCTTTAAAAATAATGGAGAGTGAATAAATTGGACCTAAGACTTATTAAATTAATAAAAAATAATTTTATATTTAGAAGTTGAACTTAGAAAAAAAAAATAAGTTAAATTTTTTTCCAAAAAATCTATTCAAAAAAGTTCTTCGAAAATGAAATACTTTTTAATTTTTTTCATAAACCGTAATACATATTGACATTTCCATTTATAATTTCAAATCATAATAAATGTGGCCAAAAAAATTTGAAAAAAAATGCATTTTATATTACGAAAAAGTTTTAAAAACCACATGTTACCATTCTTTCAAAAGCCCTTAATTCAATTAACTTAATTTTAATTTTAAAAATATGACTAAGCTTCTAGCCTTTTAAAAATGTACATTTAAATATTGTAGGTGTTGCCGATGTGTTGAAATATTTTTTTTTGTGTTTGAAGTCAATTAATAAGAAAATTGCATCTATCGCTTGAACGATGAAAGATTGTCCTTCACTCCCATATATTTTTTTTCTTGAATTTCCTAGACAATCTTTTGGCTTCAATTAATTTATGAAATTTAAGAAAAATTTTTGAAAAAAAAATTTTTTTGTTCACAAAAATCTTCAACTAAATTTAAAAAATCAAAACGGCAACACCGGCAATTTTTAATCTATTGACTTTAAAGTATTTTTAATTACCGACGTTTAAAAAAAAGATCATCAAAATCTATAAGCTGTTCGGCCGGGTTCCCTAATATTGCCAATTTTTGAGCTTTAGTTACTCCACTATTTTTTTAAGAATTTTTAAAGTAGGTATTCAAAAAATCTGATAGGTTTTTGAAATGTGCATATATGTGAAAAAAGTTAGATTTTTAAAATGATATATGAGCGAAAAACAGGAAAAAGATTTCTTTTACCCTACATTTTTTGACCGTTTTCAACAATTTTTTATTAATATCTTTTTTATTTTGATAGATTCATAAATGAAATTTATACAGTAGATTAAAGGCAGGAATATACCTATTTATACAAAAAATTCAAACATTTTCATATTCAGAAATCGGTGATATCGGTAAAAAAACGAGCTTTTATCAGAAAATTTAACTTTTTAATATTTTATTTGAGCGAGCCAAAGACAAACATTGCAAAATTAGGGTACTTTTTTCAGCCATTCAAAAGTGACACCCTAATGCATAATCTTACAAAGAGGTTATGACTTACGACTTTAGAAAAATATGGATAAAAATATTGAAGGAATGATAAATTCTTGAAAATAAATCTTAGTTTGCGTCATTTTTAGTCTTCTTGGTTCCAACCATTTTGAAAACCGCGTACATTTTAGTTTAAATATGGCAAAAACAACTCAATTGCACAGAGAATTTACAAAAAGGGCCATTTTATCGTCACAGGTGAAACACTTATTCTATACATCAGGAGAAAAGCCACCATAAAACAACGTAAAATCAATGAAAACCTCATTGATTTAACTATTGTTCGGAATGATTTTGCGTTGAAGATGAACATTTTAAAATCAAAGTGGAAAAATGGTTATTTTTTTTATGGTTTCGTATCTTAAAGCAACATAATTCAAAGTAGTTCATCTTTGAAACAAAGACGTTTCAACTTTTTTTCTTAAACTGTGCAAATAATTGTATATCAACTTAATTATTTTTATAGGGTATTTTTTATTGTCAAGTGTGAAACGAAAAAACTAATGATTTTGAGGAAATTTATGTTCTTACTCAATCTCCGACAAATATGTTAAATTTTTGTATGTAAAATCCTCTGGCATTCCTCTGATGAATGTTTTTAAATTAAGATCATTAAACTTTTACTTTTACCATTTAAATTTACTGGTGGTCATTCTTGAAATAATATTATCATAAGTAAATATATTTTAAAGTTAAACAAAATCAATACAATGGATTGAATTTATTAAGTGTTATCGATAGCATGTTTTTTTTTGGAAAGGTTTCAATATTTTTAGCTTCCGTTAGTTTAGTTAAGGAGTAATAAGACTTTGTAGGCACGAGATCAAGTGTCATTTTCATCAGCGCAGCGAATAAAACAAAGGACAAATATTATTTGTTAAGTCGGCCTCAAGACGGGATTTCCAGAGTTGTTGGCCTGTCCTACCCGTCCTTTTCCTATAAATGTCACTAGGAATAATATTTGGATGAATAAAAGAGATGAAATAATAGCAGGAAGAAATAATGCTTGATAATGCGATGTACGCTAAAGACACGACTTGCATGCAGTATTAACAGCATATGGGGAGAGCACCAAGTCCTTAACTGTTCAAATTTTGAAGGAGGCTTGAGGTAAAATGGAAATTGAACCATTTAGTGACAATTGAATTGATCAAACTATAAGTTTTCGTATAAGTATAAGTTAAACGGAAGCTTAAAAACTATTATGAATACACCTCATTGATTTTATCTCCCCAATGGGAGCCTCTTAGAATGAAGTAATTTTGAGCAAAAAAATTAGTATACTTACCTTAAATTTTAAATATAAATAAATATACACGTATCACTTGAAATAAAAATAAAACAGGAAATGAATTTTCTACCTTTATTGCTCACCACATTTATTATAAAAATTAAAAGAAAAATATTTTTTTAACAATCTTAACAACAATACAAAACAAATAAATAAATACTAAAAATAGTTACACAAATAAAATTTTATCTATAAGAAGGGGACATCGATTGTGCTCGTGATCAATTGAGTAAACGTTTTTTCTATAACGACATTTTAACTGTAACAAGTGATTAAGAAAAATATTTAACAAAAAAAAACAAAAAAGACACAGAACATAGTGTTTATAGAAAATTAATAAATTATTTAAAAAGAGAAATAAATATATTTTGAGTTTGATTTTTGGAACTTCTACTACTGTGCAAGGCAGGTGTGTTCATTTATTGAATTCGTTCTAATTCTACGTTTGTGCTTTTTATTTTTAACTTTCGAAGCATCAACATCAGTCAAAACGTTTGACGAGTTGGTGGCTAAAAGGACTTTGCCACGTCTATGTAAATGAAAAACATTAAACATTTTAAATTTTCTCTGTAAATTAGTTACAGGTGATGATGAAATTTGACCATCACGACTAACATTTGACTGATCTTGATTAACTTCAGAACGAAAAGTGGTCGAATCATGGGGTTCAATTAGGACTGTGGCTGGTATAGTTGGAATACTTTTAGCCTCATTTAATTGAAGAGAACTACATTTTCGATGTCTACGATTATGAATTTTCAAAGATTTCCAACGAAACATACTCCATTTCTTTTTAGGATGATGATTGTTACAATTAGAACAACCAGGCAAATGAAATGTATCAATTTGATTTGTTGAAGAAGAAGAAATCTTTGATTCTGATTTGACTGGAGTAGGAATATCTTTAACTAAATCCGGTTGAGCACCATGATTTGAACCACTTACCGTTGTTGTTAATTCAGTTGCACTACATGTTTCCCATGCAGCTATTGGAAGTGAAATTGGACGCATTCTTATCATTCCAGGACTTAAATAACAATTATCAACAGTTTCGGTAGATGTGGACATACCTGCACGTTCGTCATGGTATTCATCGTCGTCGGATGATTCAAGGCGATCTTCAACAAGGGATGTTTGACGTGATAGACCCTTGGAATTAAAACAAAATTTAATAAAATTACTAAGTTATTAAATACTAAAACATAAGAATTTGTATCTGAAAAGCCTTTGGAAACACCATTTGTTTAATATTGTTGCATATTTATTTTGTAAAAAGTGAGAAGCAATAAAAAACAAATGTATCTGAAACATAAGATCTTCTGTGAAATATATTCTGATATTTTTTGATAGTTTTTCACAGATATCAACATTTTTCTGCAACATTATTTCCATAAACATGTTGCTGAAGTGCTTAAATGTTGCTAATCGTCAAACAACGATGATGCTAAAAGCTGAAATATGTATGTTCTGAAAAATGTATGGAATGTGTCTGAAACATGAGCATGACAATGTGACTCCAAAAGCTGTACCCAAAGTATGTCAAACAACAAAAAACAACTCAAAGCTTGGTCGTAAAAATAATTTTTGTACTAAAAATGTTGCAAACTCATTTTATCTTTTTTTTCTTCAGCTCAGTCGAAAAGAAAAAGGTTTCTGAAACATTAGTTTTTCAATAATGTTTCCGACATGTTGAAATAGCTCTTAAAATATTACACAAGAGTATTCGAAATGTTAACCCAATTGACAGAATTTGTCTTCATCATTAATTCTGGTAGTAAGAAATGTTGCAAAAAATTAATATTTTTCATACAAAAATATCAGAATGCTGCTAAAATAATTATAAAGTATTTCCGAAATGTTTACCCGATGAGTTGAGATCTGACGATAAATACAAATAGTTCACAAAATATTTTTGCAATATTTACTCAGTTATCTTTGCAAAAAAAATTTGAAAGTTGTTGTTTTGTTATTAATTCTTCCACCAAATAATGTTGCAGCATTCCAGGCACATTTTTTCAGCTGTTTTTTTTTCAATATAAAGTAAGAAAATTTAAAAAAAGTGTTTTACAGAAAAAATTATTCGAATTTGTTTAAAAATGTTGCTAGCATGTTTTTGCAACATTACATCTTTTATTGCTGTGAAGATATTTTGAAACTTGTTGCTTTACAATGTCATCTACTAAATAATGTTGCAGGCACTTTTTGACAGTTGGATCTCCTTAAGTCTACAGTGAATGAACAGAATGTGATTGCGAAGTTATTTTAGAAAAAAATTTTTGTTAATGTTGCAGACACATTTTCAGATTTTAAATTCGTCAATCTGCCGTTATAAAATCTTTCCTTTAAACGATTTCGTCATAAAATGTTGCTTAGCATGTTAAAATGTATATTTTACAACAAAAGCAGGATTTTGTTTTGTTATTGTTTCACAAATAAGTACAATGATCTGATCTTGATTACGAGGAAAATAAAACACAGCTAATATCTGCAGCATGAAGAATATTTGTTCAAATTGTATCACAAATTTTTTTTTATATTTTTGTCAAGTTTGAAGTTATGATTCCAGATTCTTCTCTCGAAGCCCTTGAAGTGACGTGAAAGTATTTATGTAGCATTAAATATTCTATTATGCAAGAGCATATTTTAAAATTCACAATATAAAAAAATGTTTTTTAGAAACATTTCAAGAAGACGGATTTCGGGTTTTAAAATGCTTCTTGATGCGCTAATGATTGACAAAAAACAATCACGAAATGTTTCTGCAATATTAATTCTTCAAGTTGATGATGATACAAACATAAGCTTTTTGTACGCCAATTCATAAAATAAAAATAAAAATGATACTGCAACATAACTTACTAACGGTGCTGCTATATTTATTTTATGAAATAAGTTTCTAAAACGGAAGTTTGTTTACATGTTGATCTGTGGATGGACATTTCTTCAACAATGTTGCAGACTGTATTTTACAAATTAACCTAATGTTCCTGCAACATTGTCTTTTAAAATAAAGTTGCTAAAATGTTTTCAAGCGTTTAAGGAACATGTTTCCGAAACATTAACACCAATTTATTTATTTCATTTATCTGAAACAATCTACATCACAGCAGACCTTTATTTATATCAGTAGACAACTTTTTATAGATTAATTAAATGGCCTCAATTGTGTCCACCTGCAAAATAGACCTATGTTAATCTAAAAAACCTACCGTATTATGTCGTCTTCTTGGCGGTGATCTCTTATTCCATAATGCTTCTAATTGATCAAAATGCTGTGATTGTGCTAAGGCTGCTTGTTCCGGCCCCAAATTTGTTTGTGATGTCAATGTTTTCATTTCAGCAATTTTTGAAATTTCCTCCATACTAGCCGATACCGAAAATCTTCTCTTCAATCGTTCATCAACTTGTGCCATCATTACTGATGATGTCAAATGTCCATATTTTTTCTGCCAAGTATATGTATCGAGAGAGACTTCTTTTTTGAGTAAACGTTTCATTTGACGTTTTGGACCTTGTGGTCGAAGATCTATAAAAAACCAAAAAAAAAGGTTAAAAAATAACCTAAAATGATTTATAAAGTTAAAAAAACTTACCTTCAACGTCTCTAGCTGGAGCTGAATATGTTGGGAGTTTAACATATTGTGCTGGAGTATTATGTAAACAAATCACTGGCAAATTAAAACTATCTACAAGTTGAATGAGAATTCGAGAACAATCCAAACTAATGTCGAAACGGGCAAAGGACACATGAAGTTGTAATGAAGTTAAGGCTAAACCACGTTTTGTCTCCCAAACGATAATAGTTTTATCATCACTTCCTGAGACAGCAGTTGTTCCTATAAAAAAAAAGTCACAAATCATAAATCATTTTCAAGTGAAAAAATCACTTCGACCTACCATCAGCTGAAACTTTGACACATGTAACTTGAGCCAAATGACCAGCTAGCGTGTGAACCTCCTCGCCAGTATGCAAGTCCCATAATATAAGATTAAAGTCCTTCGATCCGGATATCACTTGTGTCTTATTTGTCACTGATACCGTCACACAAGTCACAGCATCTGTATGTCCAACCAGAACTTGTGCCAATTTCCCACCCGTTGCTTGCCAAACCTTTAGTGACATATCCTTCGACCCGGTTATCACATATAAGCTGTCAGCTGTAATTGTGAAACATGTGATGTCATCGGAATGTGACACTGAGTATTTTTCATCTTCTCTCGTAAGGGACCAGATTTTAAGACTATTATCACCGTTTGTTGAGACCTTTTAAACCAATTTAACAATCAACTGAAAACTGGTTTGACAAACTGTGAGACAAAACTTACAGCAAACTTCATATTGTTGGTAACAGCAAGAGTTTTGTATGGTCCCTGAATAGTTTGTAGAAGTGTTGCTGCTTCAGCTAACCAAACATACAGAAAACCTTCACGGTCCGATGAAATAACCCTTCGGGAATCCATTAAAACCACCACAGACGTAATGGTTGTATTGTGACCCTATAAGATTATATACAAGCAAATTCCCTATCACGCAATTCCATTGAAAAAGTTCTCAGAAAAAAACCCACCTTAAACCTTGTTACAACTGCTCCTTGAGAAATACCCCAAATACTAACAGTCTTATCATCTGAACCGCATGCCAAAAATTCGCTATTCGGTGCAAAGCTCAGACATGTCACAGCGCCCGTATGTCCATCGCAAGTCATTTGATATTCCGGTGTGTTGTTCACCTTCAAAATGTGAACACTTTTGCCCGAAGCAATGGCAGCCAACTGAGAGTCTCTGGATACATCGAAACAGCTTATCGGTGGCAGAGTTGTGGATGGGGACCTTTGCGATTGCATACGCTTGAGGGAGCGTTTCCTGCGTTGATTGTGTGAATACGGATGAACGTAGAGCTCCTCATTGCGGAATGAGTAAAAGGTAATTTTATTTCCACCCACTGTAATCAGGAAATCATCGTTGTCCATTGCATATACAGCTGTTACTGGTCCCGGATTTGGTGGCATGGAGCGGATGAGTTTTCCCGAATGCATGTCAAAAATTAAGGCTCGTGTATCCTCACAGCCGACCACAGCCCTTTGGCTATCCTTTGCAATTGACATAGTTCGTATCTGCGTGTGGATTAAGTCAGGACCAAGCCAAGGTGTACAGAAAAAGAATTAAAAAAAAAAATAAAAAATCCTCTTAAAGTCCTTTCAACTTGGATGTGCCAATAGCTTTAGGGCAATAAAGGAGGATAGGAATTGGGAGGGGGTATAGTTGATGTATTCATTACCTTGGATTTGTGTCCTTTGAGAGTGTGTAGCTCGGTGCCAGTCGCCAGGGTACGCAGATATAAACCATTGTCCTCACAATGAGCAAGCAGGAATACCTGTTGAAAGGAGAAAGGAAGGAAGGTTTTTTTTTTTGTAATCATTTTCTGAATGCCTAAAGGTTACAAGTTGGAATTTTCAAAAGCCCCCCCCAATGACTGGCCTATTAGTTTGATTAAGGGGGTGGGGCTGATGAATAAAGAACAAATCGATATAAAGGACGAGTAAAAGGGGGGGTCCTGAATGAAAATGTAAAAACAAAACAGGTGGTCGATTGTCGTCATCGTTATTTTTGGCAAGCAAAATAACGAACAAAATACTGCGTTAATTTAGGGGGTTTTCTCCCCTTCATTTCTGCCAGATAAAATACTTATACCAATAAATTTCTTGGAGGGGGTTTGATGGTTGAAAAATCGTTTTCTTAAGCATTTATCGACGATGATGATGATGGTTCAGATTCTGGGTTGCTATATGGTGATGATGATGGTGGCGAAAGTAAAAAGTATTTACCAAGAGATTTTCCAAGGCAAATCCTTGTGGCAGCACAAAAAGTTAACTGCTATTAAATAATTTGTTGGTAAATATTTGATGTTTTTACTCGAATTTAAAGCAGATGCGGCCTCATGTTTGAAACAGTTTTGAGTTGCGTTGGTTGTTGAAGAGGAATTTTTATTCGTAAGTTGATTGGTTGGTTGAATAAAGGAAAGCTCTTTGGTAATTACAGTTTGCTGATATTTATGAGAGGAAAATGTCAATAAATGGTTAACTAAAGTCACAGAACGACGACAGAAATGGATTTCGGATCGAATTGTTATAATTTTGGTTTATCATCGGTTTGAAAGCTTTAAAGGTTGCTTGCAGTAATAAAACAGTTCGTATATTATGAACTGTTGATTTTTTAAGGAAAACCGGTTTAAAGAGTATCAAATTTGATTCCAGGCCAATAACGGAGGATTTTTTTGACCTCTCGAATGATAGTGGACACCATCCAAACCCATAAAAACAAATGTGTGGCATGAAGAAAAATACGCACACTACAAACAGGCAATAGGAAGAGCATCGAGCCAGGCAAGATAAAAAAATCTAGCGTTTAAAACAACACTTAAAGGTCTTACATTTAAAAAATATAGAAACATAACCTGCGGGTTCTAAAGGCTATACGAAGTTACAACCCCCAAATGCTAATTTTTTTTTTTCAAACTTGCCTGGTTTGATTGCCCAAGGTAAGCCTAGGAAAGCCCAAGATTTTTTTTAGCTAGCCCACCCTTAGTTCTAAAATTATAACGGAAATATTATTTTTCACCTCAAAAATCACAAAAAATAATTTTTTTTTATTCAGTGTAAAAATTGTTGGTTTTGCGCTGTGGTTCGTTTGCCCAACGTAAGCCCAGGATAGCCCAACCTTTATTTTCGCTATCCTAAGCTTAGTTTAAAAATTATAGAAGAATTAGTTTTTATTCACCATACAAAAAAAAGTACGCATACACCAGAGTGACCTTTTTTTAAAATTTATAATAATTTATTAAGAAAAATTAAATCCACTGGTATTTTCATTGCGCCTAATTTATTTGACTAAGAATTTGTACTTGATTGAATGTAGTCCATATAACATTACTGTTAAGTAAGCTTGTTTTGTTTCATTTCACCTAAAAAACCACAACATATAAGCACTTAGAAAAGCTACATGCTTAGTAAAATCTATCCAAACATTTTTCAAAATTAACAATAAATATAAAATATTGCGAAATGATTTCTTTTTCAGTACACGAATAGAACTTTTTAGACCTTTCTGAAATTACCTTGGTAATTCCAACAAATTAAATCCCTTTTTTTTAAGCTCACCCTTAGTTCAAAAATTATGACAAAAAATTTTTTTTTTCCAATTACCAACTTCTTAAAAAAAGTGATGTAATTGGATGGAATTAGCAAGGTTAACTGTGAAAAAGTGAGGGATTTTCTTCAAATTTAGTGCAGATCGTTTTTAAAGGAATTCAATAGTTGTTTATTTTTGTTTTTTGAATATTTCGTACAAAATTTTCGAGGTTTCTTGTAAGGCTTTAACAATTTTCATTAAAATTTGCATATGTAGGTAATATTACAAGCAATAAAACTGCATTTTAAGTTTTCTTTTCTCAAAAAAATTAGACTAACAAGAAATGGGGTTTTCGCGAAAAAAAAACTGTTTGTTACGTAGGCTCTTTATCAGCCAATTTATTTTTAATGTACATAAATAGTGAAAACTTCTAAAATCCTCTTATATATTTTATATTTTAATCTACAAGTTTACTAATGTATTAATGAGTGCTTTGAGCTGGCGAACCAGTTGTTTTATTATCAAGGGGCACGGTAGTGCCCAGCCAAGTTCTCTAGCAACTTTGGCACTACACCCTTATTTACAGGAAACAACTCAGGCCATTTTCGACCCCCCTCTAACTTCCACACCAAAGATGCTAGAAATTTCAAACTCGCTACATTTATTGAGCTTGTCAAAACAAAACTCCTCACAAAATTTCAGCCTTTTACGATGAGTAGTTTCTGAGATATAGGGCTTCAAAAATCGCAAAAACCGTAACTGACTGACTGACTGGCTGACTGACTCACTCACTCACTGACAGATCATCAAAATTATGGAGAACTTCCCGTTAACGTAGAAACTTGAAATTTTACACGGTGATAAGGCTTGTGGTGTATACAAAGGGAAAAATCGAAAATTTGAGATTTTCAATTCAGGGGGCGTGGCATCCGCCCATTTCCGCTGAATTATCATCAAATATTATAGAGCACTTCTGACTATCGTAGAATCTTGAAATTTGGTAGAATGGTAGAGCTGGTAGTTTATACAAAGGAAAAAATTTAAAATTTGAGAATTTCAGCCAGGGGGCGTGGCATCCGCCCATTTCCGCTGAATTTTCATTAAATATAATAGAGCACTTCTAATTATCGTAGAATCTTGAAATTTGGTAGAATGGTAGAGATGGTAGTTTATACAAAGGAAAAAATTTTAAATTTGAGAATTTCAACCAGGGGGCGTGGCAACCGCCCATTTCCGCTGAATTATCATCAAATATTATAGAGCACTTCTGACTATCGTAGAATCTTGAAATTTGGTAGAATGGTAGAGCTGGTAGTTTATACAAAGGAAAAAATTTAAAATTTGAGAATTTCAGCCAGGGGGCGTGGCATCCGCCCATTTCCGCTGAATTTTCATTAAATATAATAGAGCACTTCTAATTATCGTAGAATCTTGAAATTTGGTAGAATGGTAGAGATGGTAGTTTATACAAAGGAAAAAATTTTAAATTTGAGAATTTCAACCAGGGGGCGTGGCAACCGCCCATTTCCGCTGAATTATCATCAAATATTATAGAGCACTTCTGACTATCGTAGAATCCTGAAATTTGGTAGAATGGTAGAGATGGTAGTTTATACAAAGGAAAAAATTTTAAATTTGAGAATTTCAACCAGGGGGCGTGGCAACCGCCCATTTCCGCTGAATTTTCATTAAATATAATAGAGCACTTCTGATTATCGTAGAATCTTGAAATTTGGTAGAATGGTAGAGATGGTAGTTTATACAAAGGAAAAAATTTTAAATTTGAGAATTTCAACCAGGGGGCGTGGCAACCGCCCATTTCCGCTGAATTTTCATTAAATATAATAGAGCACTTCTGATTATCGTAGAATCTTGAAATTTGGTAGAATGGTAGAGATGGTAGTTTATACAAAGGAAAAAATTTAAAGTTTGAGAATTTCAGCCAGGGGGCGTGACAACCGCCCATTTTCACTGAATTTTCATCAAATATAGAGATTTTCAATTCTACAGCCATACCTTGCAAAAAGTAGTGAAATCACAACAAAAACATTACTGTTAAAAAAGGAGCCAAGTTCTCCTATGTTGAAATTATGCTGGCACAAAAAGTACTGAGATGTAAAAGTGTACCAAGTTCTAAAGTTTGGGTTCAAATTCGTATCAATAAAATTTTGATTGTTTACTTGGCAATTTTTGAAATAACTTTAAAAATCGGTAATTAAAAGAAAAATTGTCAAGAGAACAATCAAAATTTTATTGATACGAATTTGAACCCAAACTTTAGAACTTGGTACACTTTTACATCTCAGTACTTTTTGTGCCAGCATAATTTCAACATAGGAGAACTTGGCTCCTTTTTTAACAGTAATGTTTTTGTTGTGTTCTTTTATTTGGAAATGTCTCACTAATAACCACCGTAGTTTTTGGAAAATTGCTCGATTTTACGAAAACTTAAAAAAAAAAAACTAGCTTATGTGGTAAGTAGAACCAAGTCGATTGGTGGGACCTATTTATGTCTTTTAATATGATTTTCTTATAAAAGAATAATAAAAATAGCATTTCCTCATTTTTCAATCAAAGTTTTTTTCTATAAAAATATTGAAAAAATAATTTAATTTTTTCTACACTACTTCCAGACTAATGAAGTTTTCGAAAATGAAATAAAAATCGATTTTTGAATAGGGGAAGGTGGCCTAAAATGGCCCCCCTAAGGAAAATGTCCTATATCTCGAAAAACAGTAGCATTCAAACTTAAATGCTATATACTTTTCAAAGTTTAATATATTACTCTCACATTTTTTTTATTAGCGAGTTAAAAAAGTTCCAAAAAGTATTTAATTTTTTTAATTTTCAAGACGTCCACAAATTTCACTGATCAAATTTACCCGGGTAAAATGGCACACTGTCCAAACATACGTTATTTTAAATGCGAAATTGAGTCAAAGGGTTCCTTTTTCATTTTCTTGGAACAAGTGGTGCTTAATCCCCCCAGATCTTTCATCCAGTCATTTAAAACCCAGTTCATGTTGGTTGCTCGTCTCGTTTTTGTAGTTTTTGCAACTTTGAATGTTTTGGATGCTTTTTTCCAGGTTTTTTTTGACGGAATCAAGGGCTTTCCTCGGTCCAGGACTTCCTCTCTGTACATCGTTCATAAATAGCAACTATTTATACTTTAAAAAATGAAAATGTGAAAAAAATTTAAAATGGCATGTGAAATTGGTATGCCATTTTACCCGAGCACTAGGTAGGCCATTTTGCCCATTTTGAGTTTTTTCAATTTAATTTTTACACCAAAAAATTTAAAATCGTTTTAAACCAACTTATTTCAGTAAATTAATAAGAAATACTTCATGCGTACATACATTAACTTCTTTTTCCAAAATAAAATGTTTTTTATACTTTTTTTTTGCAAAAAAAATTTCACAAAATTATAACGAGTGTACTTTTTGAGGTGGATAGAGACAATTTGACCTGTCAAATTTCAAATAATGGCTTGAAGTTGCTGAAATTTCGTATATGTTGGTTTTGTAAGATAAACTAAAGAATCGCGTTCATAAAACTTTCTAATTATTTTCGATTCTACGATTTCTAGCCAGGGGGCCATTTTACCTTGGGGTGCCATTTTAGGCCACTTTCCCCTATGTTGTGTGATGGCTTATAACATTGCAAGGCATATTCCCGTTAGAAAATCTCAAAAACCCATTTTTTCGCTGTTTTCGAAGAAATATTTTGGCACAATGTAATCTTTTTCAATTAAAATTGATACGGTTTATGAAAGAACTTTTTCTTTCAAATTCAATTTCAATCTTCTCAATATCTCTTTTCTTCTCCGAGATATCTTAATTTAAGTAAGTTTAGTATGTTTGACATATCTTACCATAAAAAAACTGATCTCTAAAAATTAATATATCTTTCTCCCTAGAACAAAAGTATACTTTTCTAATGCACTTTAGTGTGCTGATTTTGAATCCGAACTCAAAAAATTTTGGTCAGCTCTGGTTTTTGATATATAGTAGTTTTTTTGAGATTTTCTAAGAAAAAACTTAATTTTGTGATACTTTAATCCGAATATCTCAAAATCCTCACGTGATAGAATTTTTTTGACTTCGGATTCTAACTCAGCACATCAAAAACTATAAGAAAAGTATACTTTTGTTTCTAGAAGAAACAAATCTGAAGTTTTACAAGGCAGTTTATCGAATGGTTTATTACAAATAAGATATTTCTAAATAGAAAAATAGTATATAATACAGTCAAATAAGGAGATAAAAGGGGTAAATCTCGGAATGAATGTTAGTAGAATTTTTTTTTGCTCAATATCTTCCTTTTGCCATTCTATAACATATCTCAAAAGTCTAGAAAAATCTCATGTCCGCTTGTCGCGATTTCAAGGTCAAATCGCGAAATGGAGATTTTCAAAATTAGCAAAAATAGGCTATGGTATTATATACACATATGATACATGATTACAAGGTATTTTTTAATGCTGATTCCAAAAAATCTAAAATCAAGACAATCTGACGTCTCTGGAAAAAGTTATACCTGTTTTTCATCTGTCAACTCATATTATTATAACAGTTGCAAACTTACTGCCGAAAAACCCTTAAAAGTTATGGCAGATGAACCAAATTTTGCGTGAAGATTTTAGAATCCATCATTATTAAAAATCAAAACAATCCATTACAAAAAATATATATACCTACGAAATAATGGTATTTTTTGATGGAGGGGCAAATTTTAGGATATGCACTAAAGAAGATTCTTGTTCATCTTAGGAATAAGTGCTAATAGGCTAATTTTTGCATTTTAATCTTTGTTTGGATATTCTTTAACTACCCTCAAAAATCTAAAAAAATCTCATGTCCGCAAGTCCTAATTTTCTTGGTTTGAAGATAGGGTGCAGATTTGAATAAATTGAAAAACTACTCTTCAGATATTTGTGTCAGATCAACATGAATAAGGTGCATTACTTTTCAGGGATGGTCAGGTTGACTTGTTTGTAAGTTTTGTTGGAATAAGTGTTAAAAAATACCTTTAAATCATGTCGCTTATGTTGGTATACACATAAAAATTTAAACTTTTATTAATTTTTTAAAATCTGCACCTTATTTTCAAACCAAGAAAATTTGGACTTGCGGAGATGAGATTTTTTTAGATTTTGTAGTGTAGTTAAAGGATATCCAAACAAAGATTAAAATGCAAAAATTAGCTTATTAGCACTTATTCCTAAGATGAACAAGAATCTTCTTTAGTGCATATCCTAAAATTTGCCCCTCCATCAAAAAATACCATTATTTCGTAGGTATATATATTTTTTGTAATGGATTGTTTTGATTTTTAATAATGATGGATTCTAAAATCTTCACGCAAAATTTGGTTCATCTGCCATAACTTTTAAGGGTTTTTCGGCAGTAAGTTTGCAACTGTTATAATAATATGAGTTGACAGATGAAAAACAGGTATAACTTTTTCCAGAGACGTCAGATTGTCTTGATTTTAGATTTTTTGGAATCAGCATTAAAAAATACCTTGTAATCATGTATTATATGTGTATATAATACCATAGCCTATTTTTGCTAATTTTGAAAATCTCCATTTCGCGATTTGACCTTGAAATCGCGACAAGCGGACATGAGATTTTTCTAGACTTTTGAGATATGTTATAGAATGGCAAAAGGAAGATATTGAGCAAAAAAAATTTCTACTAACATTCATTCCGAGGTTAAACCCTTATTTGACTGGATTAATATAAAATTACAAAACACGTAAAAATTTTGTTTAATTTTTTTTGTTTTGGTAAATATTTGACTTTTTAAATATAATGGGCATTGATATTTTATATTTTCCTTAATTAAGGTGCTTTTGTTCATGTAGGATTTACTAAAAAGTGAAGGATTTCAAAATTTCTGCTTTTTTTGTCAATCAGTATTTTAAAAAATGAGTAAACATGAATGTAAAAGAACATATTTGGTGTCAATCGATAGGTCATACTATGAAGAATAAGTTCTCCAAATTTGAGCTCAATGCGACAAATAGTTTTAATTTTATACAAGTTCAAATTAATCTAAAAGGGTGATTTTTTAGAAACTACTCATATTTTTCAAAAATCATTTTTACAAAAAATGGTACCTGATAGAATTTTTCTGAAACCAGATTTAGATTCAGGAAAGTCTAATCTTTTATAATATCAAAAAATTATTTTAAGGAGAAAAAAAAAGTTTAATTTTGCAGACCAGTGAAATCATTCGAAATAAACACCCTTTTTTGTGCCCTGAATCCATAAAAAAGAGTTAAGACTTTTTGAAGGCGCAAAGAATTCTCGCTTCATGACTTTGTTAATAAAAGATGAGTTTTAAACTATTTTTCTGCAACCATTCAATCAAGTTTGTTCCTCGATTTCCTAAGTGAAAACATTTTTGGAACAAATTACTGCGATGTAGTTTTTATATTTTAAAAAAGTCAAAAATATCTCAAAGTCAAAACTGATTTTTACAAATTTAGACACTTCAATAAGTTAATACGCTTTTATGGAGTCCATTTAATTTTCATTATGTAACGCTCTTACCAGTTTTTAAATTCGGTTTCAACATTTTTATCGACAAGGAAACAAAAAAATATTTCTGAGAAAAAAACTTTGGCAGCAAAACTTGAAAGAATTGCAAAAAAAATATGCTGCGTAGAAAAAATAATAAAATATCTGATTGATTGTAAATAAACTTTTTTTTTGTACTGGAGAGAATGCTTCCAAAAGTTTGCTTCCTTTTTATTTATTTCTTTACGCTCGTCATAAATTTAAATTTTTCATCTGAAAAACTGAAAAAAAAAACAATTCCAAAGTTTCTATTGAAAAAGAATATACAAGAAGACAAAATTAGACACAATCCCACATTTTCATTTCTTCTTCTTCAAAATTCAGTATAAAATCCATCAATTTTCATAAATCGAAACACAAGCAAATATTTTATATATTCCCATCACGTGCCGAGTTCTCTCTAAATGACACTCATTTCATCTTCTTATTTATGTAATGTCTTTGCAAAATCGTTCAATAAACCTAAAATGATTTCCCTTAGAGAGCGAGTATATCTTGAGGATACAACATAAATTAAAATCCTCCCCTTTAGGCCCCATTTTTTTTTTATTTAAAGCAGATTTTGAGATTGACTGGTTTACTATTGTTGAAATCCATTCAAAAATCAATCAAATCCTTTCACTGTTAGGATATGTCTTTTTTTCCTTACCTATTTGATGTTCTTATTTTTGTGTATTTCTAAATAACCATCAAACTGGGAAATAAAATGACAGAGAACCCTAATGACGTCTTAAATCCGACTTTCAGCTTAGGAAGAAAGTCTTAACTGGTAAACATGTCTATTTTCGCTGACAGTTCTCCAATCCTCCAGCCCCTGATATTGTTTGATTTTGAAGTCTTAGCATTTTTCAGAAAGAAACAAAAAATAAATTAGGAAATTCTAAAGAAAAAAGAGGGTATAAACACAATGCGTTAAATTGCGAGGAAGAATGCTCGACATGTAGCAAAGTCTATATCGAAGACCCACCAACATCGTTTTAGACTGAGGTTTGGCAAAACCCTAGGGAGTGTATATTCTTTTTTTGAAATGTTAGAAAGAACAAAAGAAAAAAGGAGAATCGACAAAAAAATGTTCAAAAAAGTACAATATTATGTTCTTCTATCCGCATTTCAATCGTCCTTAAAGCACAAAGCTTGTAACCCTGCGAGACGCAAGGAAACTGATTTTATACCCAGACAGCATGAGACGAGATCCGAATTGTATAGAGACCAGGTCCGTAGATAGGATTTCGTTTCGGAGGTGGCTTGGTTCAAAATATTGTGAACAATTAATTGGTACAATATAATTTTCAGAGAACCATTTTTTAAACTTTCAAAGAAAAGTCTTAGTATAATGGTAAAACAAGATTTTTTAAAATCTCATAAAGTTGGAAACAAATGCCTAATCAATTTTCATCAAAAAAAGTAAAAAAATTAATCTTTTTTATCTTCTAACACCATTTAATCCATTTTTTTATATGACAACCAATAATAAATTGTATATCATCTGAAAGCTTATTATTTCACCTTTTATATATCGTTGCAATTATATTTCTACAATGCCTACAAAAAAAGTTAGAATTTTTTAAAGCCATGTCGAAATTTCAAACTGAGATTACGGTGCTTCAAACACTGGTGGCTGGACATGGGCAACAGATCTCCACAGGTGTTTTGAGGTATTTCTGAAGCCCCTCAAGCCCCCTCCCTGGCTACGTGCCTGAGAGACTGGGTAGAGTATAAAACGGAATAGAAAACAAGCACTAAGGATAATCTCCAGTAACCGGAATTTGTGTTTCCTTCTTCTTATGCTTTAATAGACAGACCAAAAATAATAATAATAAATGGATTCCCGGATATGGATGCTCTGATGCTCTCCCTAACCACAAAAGATACCCCAAAAAAGTAAGGAAAAAAAAAAGAAACTTACCGAATCACACGATATGTCTATTCTCATCACAGGACTTGTCATTGTCATCGTGTTAAGTAAGGTATAATCTTCTAAGGACCATAGACAGATGAGTTTGTCATGACTGGCCGAGATGAGTACATCGCAAGCGGAGCTCACTTTGACGGATGTCACTGGTCCGCGATGGTGTTCGATTTTTTGGAGCTAAAAACAAAAAAAGAAAAGAAAAAGTTATATGTATATCAAATGAAGCACGTAAAAAGTTTTTATTTTTATTAAAAAAGATGATACAGATGGGGCCTATATTATAGCCTCCCTTAATTGTAGATTACTGTCGTAAAGATTATAATAGATGCCATGTGGAAGTTATTTGTGTGATGGTAAAATTAAAGTTAATTTCAAATAAATGGAAAGACCTATTAATTTTGTTCTTATAATTGGGAGGATATTGTATGACTTATCTTAATTATAAATCTTGAAGTTGAATTGGAATATGCTAAATTAGAATAAATTGATTTAAGTGGTTTTATAATTTGTTTTGGGGTTATGCTTATGGTTGATGGCGGTGATGGCTTAATGTGAAAATTAAGTTCTGTTTGTAATAGGGATTGATCTTTAGGGAGAAAGTTTTGATTAGTCAATATTTGAAATGGTTTAGCTTTTATTCATTTAGGTGAAGAACTTAAGTAATATTGAAAAGATTTTAACAAAAGAAAAAAAAAAGAAAATTATTTAGAAATCAAGTTTTTGTTTTTCCAGACAATAATTTAAGATAAAATCTCACGAAATAACTAAATTAAAATAAAATTAAAATATTAAAAGTTTAACCTTTATTTGTGCAAAATATGCGAGGGAGGTGATATAAAAATCGCAGATGTTGTTCATGGACACTCTGACGTATACGTAATGTAATTTGTAAATTGTATATTTTTGCTGTGTTTTATTATTCCCGTGATTCAGATTAGATCATTATTTTGATTTGCTTAACAACAAAAGCAGGATTTCACTTTGTTATTGTAACGCTGATCTGGATCACGGGAATAATAAAACACAAACATTTTATTATTATTATTTTTATTATTATATAAAGCTTTACTCACTCTGACGTAATGAGACTGAATTTAAAAATAAAAATTTAAAAAAAGAAGTATATATTGTTTTTTTTTTCTATATTTTTATAATTGGCCTTATTTTTTATAAAAAGAATTAATAAAGTCTATTTTAATTTTTCACATGAGAAGGTATTTTTTGATTTAAATAAGAGTACACATTTGCAACCAGTACTGAAAAACTCTGCGAATAAAATTCAACATCTGTGAAGTTGAGTCAAAGAATTGCAATTGAAATGAAAACCTAGAACCAAACAAAGTTTATAAAAACACTTAAGGTGAGAAGTGTTTTTTTTTTCGAGAGAAATGAAAAGTCAGCTCAATGGTCCCTATTTTTTTCTAAATAGTTTAAACTCGATTTTGTATTTTGCTAATGTAAAAAATATATCATATCACAAGCCATTTTATTTGATCCGATAAAAAGCATCCTCTTTAACATTTTTTTTAGTAATAGAATTTTCTTTTCAAGTCTGTTACGCTATAAAAGTGAAAAAAAAATTTAGTAAAAAAAAGGTTTTGTGTGTTTTTAAGGATTCGTAAAAAAAATCGAACTCGAGATAACAATTTTACATGACATGATAGAGAATAAATTTTTTTTTATGTCCAAAACTAACGGTACCTGCCATATAACAGAAATAGAAAAATTATTTTTTTTTTTTTCAAAAACGGCTATAACGATTTTGATTAAAACTTTTGTGATAAATTTTTGAAATAAAAAAACCATTTTTTGTACCGCTATTTACGGTACCCGCCACTGCCATAGGATGTTTTTTTTGGTTTCTGAATATCTCGCACAAGATAAACCCGATTTCAAAAAAAAAAAATGTTATACAAAAGCGTTTAGGTAAAGGAAATTTCAGAAAATTTTCAAAAAACACATTTTTGGACTTAAAAAAAATGTTTCAAATTTTTTTATTTTGTAAAAACCAATTTTTAATACGGGTTGGTAAAAAATTTTGAAATTTCGTTTTATGTTTAGATTAATTACACTGGTCGGCAACGAAAATGGAGCATGAACCAAACCATACTTTTCTAAATGAATTTTGTGTGCTGATTCTGAATCCGAAGTCAAAATTTCACTGGCACGTCAAGTTTTCCAAATATTTGAATATTGACAGGTCAAAAACGCGTTTTTTTTGGTACTTTGGGTGTTCAATGTCATCATCGTTAAATTTTTTTTCGGAAAATTACTTATGCAATATTCAAAAGCTATATTTTATCGTCTTAAATATGTTTATTTTTTTTTTTTTCAAACTATTTTTTTCTGAAAGATATTTGGTATAGAAAAATATGATATCTCAAAATCTTGGTGGTTAAGTTAACTTATGGTTTTTGAAGCAGATTTGAAATAAATTCCAGTTTTCGACTCCTGATTCGGATGAAAAACTAGCAAAATATTACGGAAAAATAATAGTTTTAGATCAAATGTCTAAAATCATATCATTTAAAATTAGATTTTGGGACTTTATAGTGATGAGCAGAGCTCAAAAACTAGACGTGATGGAAAAAAACTGTGAACTGTTTTGAATTTAGCACACTCAAGTTTATTAAAATCACCTTACAGAGTTCTTTCTCCCGACTTTTTTTTTGTTTTTTGCCGACCAGTGTTATTTCTTCAAAATGACATACCAATTTTTTTTTGAAAAATGTTAGAACATTTTTATATAGGTTACGTATCCCACAAATTCCACAATCACCTCACCCATATCCATATTTTCGCAGTAGTCAAATTTCTCATAATTTCCGTTCCCACGATGCAATGAACTTAAATTGCAAAAATGCAAACCTAAACGGTTTTGCTCGTAACCATAAACCCCAAAAGTAAAGTAAACCCAAAAGTAAAGTAAAATTAAAAATATGTATCTTCTAATAAGAGCAGTTGTAATTGAAGAGCTGAAGAATAAAGACCAAGAATCTAAAGTGTTGTGTTTAATTTGTATTTCTTTTTAAAAAGTAAATTGGCGAAACAAAAAGTTTAAGTGGCGCAGTCATCGGTAGGATTTCTATATATTTTAGAAATCCATATGAGAACGAACTTACGTAGTGACAAGTGAAAATTGTGAATCATAAAACAAAAATAAAACAAAGTGACAAATTTAAATTGTCCTAAAAAGAAAATAAAAAAAAAAAAAAAAGACAAACTTAAATTGTCCCAACAGATCAAAATAAACAATCAAAATTCGCCGAAACAAAATTAACAGAACACTCGATTCGTGGCAAAAAGAGATCACAGAGATGGCGAACGAAGAAATCCTGAACAGATTAACAACTATTCTGGAAACACTAACAACAGCACCGCAACCCAGTAGACAGAGCAGAATCGTTTATTTGAATAAAGAAATTCAACATATTCCAACATTTGCGGGGGAAAGCGGAGACTTGAGTCAGTTCATAGCCAGTGTTCAAACACACCTTGACGGATTGCGAGAACCGCTGCGAAGTGAGACATGGCAGACCATTTACAACTCGAAGATCATCGGAAAGGCAAAAGAGCTGTTACTAAATAATCGACCGGATGGATGGGAAACGACACAGAAATTATTAAAACAACATTTCCGACCAGTATGCAGTTATAAGGAAATTTCCAGAAAAATAGGTAACTTAAAAGTAAGTTCTATCCAGGAATTAAACGAAAAAATTGAAAGTTTAACGCAGGAAATAAATCAATTTATAGTCTATGAAGAGAATCCAACAGAAGCTAAACAAACCTTTTACACCTTACTGACGAACAAAATAAAACAAGTAGTGTCAGGGAATTTGAGTAGAGAAATAAAGGAATTGTATAGTTTACATCAAATTAAGGAAATTCTATATTCATATGTAGGATACGATCACAATAATTTAGATAGGGAATTCCTCAGTCAGGATAGACGCATACAAAACTCAAACCAGAAAAGTAGGAATAATTGGAAAGAAACTAATCATAATCCTTTTAGACAGAACAACAATAATTTCAATAGCAATCATAACCCATTTAGACAAAACAACAATAATTTTAACAGTAACTTTTCCAGGCAGTATAATAATAATTTCAGGGAAAATAATAATAATTTTAACCATAGTTATAATAGACAAAACTACAATGGACCAAGTACATCCGGGCAACATAGGGGTAACAACCAACCCATATTTAATCCCTCCGGACAAATTAGAAATTCAACTCAAAATCCTGTACCCATGTCGGTAGATCAAACGGAGAGTAGAGAAGACACGAATAATTTAGAGTTTTTTCTAAATTAAGCCTCGGAAACAAAATATTTATAGACCTAACAATAAACAAAAAAAAATATAGGGCGCTCGTTGATACAGGATCAACCATGAGTATTGTGAATTCTAACTCAGTGGACTGTAGCGAATTTAAAGTATACGATCAAATAAAAATGCAATTACAGACAATAAATAACGTAACGAATGAAGTAGTAGATAGGATTATTACTAATATCCCTGAAGAATTTAATTGTAACGGTAGAACAAGATGGTATAAAAGAGACTTAGGTCCTAAACCATACGATATCTTAATAGGTATGGACCTACTAAGTAAAATTGTCAAAACTTTTGATTTCGATAATAAAATTCTCATACTGAAAAATAACACAACTATTCCATTATATTCTGAAAAAGACATTGCAACTTTTGATTGTTTTGAGCTTATTGAAGAAGGTAAAGAACTTGATCTTAGTTATTTAAATGCAGAAGAACAACAAGAAATGGAAAAGTTATTAAGAAAATTCAAACATTTAGTTTATCATGAAGGTGATCAGCTGACGAATACAGATACGATCATGCATGAAATAAAAACTACTGTTGACCAATCAATACACGCTAAGCTTTACAGGCTACCCCCCCAACATGAAGAAGAAGTCCGAAGACAGGTAGAAGAAATGGAAAGTCAGGGAATTATAAGAAAATCAAATAGCAGGTACGCATCGCCTATTGTAGTAGTGGCAAAGAAACAAGATAATTCAGGACAAAGAAAATTTCGAATTTGTGTAGATTATAGAAAACTGAACGAGATCACTGTCGATGATAAATATCCACTCCCGAACATCGATAGCATCCTTGATAAATTAGGAAGGGCACAGTATTTTTCGTCAATTGACCTTGCAAAAGGCTATCATCAAATTAAAGTTCATCCCGCCGATATCCCAAAAACCGCATTTGTGACACCCAATGGCCTCTATGAATATCTTAGAATGCCATTTGGATTGAAAAATGCACCGGCGACATTCCAAAGGATGATGAACAATATATTAAGAGACTATATTAACAAAATTTGTGTCGTCTATCTAGACGACATTCTAATTTTTTCAACGAGTCTTAAAGAACACATGCAATCCTTGACCTTAATTTTCAAGAAACTAGCTGAACATAATCTTAAAATCCAATTTGACAAATGTTCGTTTATGAAAAGAAATACTGAATTCTTAGGACACGTATTAACAGCAGAGGGAATGAAACCGAATCCAAATAAAATTCAATGTATAAAAGATTATCAATTACCAAAAACACAAAGACAAATTAATTCGTTCCTAGGCACTACAGGGTATTATAGGAAATTTGTTAAAGACTATTCAAAAATTGCATACCCAATGGTGAAGTATCTAAAAAAAGGAGCAAAAATAAACCTTAATGATCCTGAGTATATTCAAGCGTTTGAAACACTTAAATCAAATATTATAAAACATCCCATACTTAAATTTCCCAACTTTGAAAAACCTTTCACACTTTTTACTGACGCAAGTAATTATGCAGTAGGAGCAGTTTTGATGCAGGAAGGTCAACCTGTTTGTTACGCGTCAAGAACTCTTAACGATCATGAAAAAAGATACTCCGTAACCGATAAAGAATTTCTAGCAATTATCTGGGCAGTTTCATATTATAGACCTTACGTCTGGGGAAGAAGATTTAAAATAGTTACTGATCACTTACCTATTAAATACTTAAATAAAAAATACACCGGAAAAGAATTTAGTCAGAGAACCCAAAGATGGTTATTAAAATTACAAGAATATAAATATGATATTGAGTATCAAAAAGGCAAATTAAATACAATTGCAGATTTTCTAAGTAGAATCCCTGAGGAGGATAATAAAAAATGTAAAGAGGACATAGAAGAGACCGTTAATAATTTATCAGATAATGCAACAGTACACTCAGTAGAAGAAGAACAGCTTAATCATATCCCGATAAAAGAATCAATAGTAAATACAGGGTGTCCCACAGTCACCGCCCCAAATGAAAACCATGGATTCCTGAGGTAATTTTAAGTCGAAAAACTTAAGAGGTAATTTTCTCGTTTTCATCCCGTTTTCGAGTTACCACGGTTTTTATGATTTTTGCTCTCTTGTCCTTTAACTGGCCATATCTTTGCCAAACTACGTTTGATTTGAAAGATTTTTTTTACAACCAATCAAGAATTTATTACAGTTTAAGATTGTCTCAAAACTTTTTTTTCTGCGGACAACCGTTTCTCCACAATTTTGCATCAAACACAATTTTCTTCGTTTTTTAAGTTGTTTTTTACACTTTCATATCATTTAAGTCAGAAAAACACGTTAATGAGTATTATTTTTTTGTGCTTTTTATTAAAGCCCAGTTTATTTCCATAAAAAAAATAAGTTTTATTTCATAAAACAGGCTACTCAAAGTAATTAAAAAAAAAAACATACTGAGTGAATTAAAACAAAAAAATAATTTTTAAATAAAAAATTAATTTAAATGAATTATAAACTTTTTCTGAGCTATTGTGGTTAAGAAAAGAACAAATAGATAAAGCTCAGAAAAAGTTTTAATTCATTTAAATTAATTTTGTATTTAAAAATTATTTTTTTTTTAATTCACTCAGTTTGTTTATTTTTTTTTAATTACTTTGAGTAGCCTATTTTATGAAATAAAACTTATTTTTTTTATGGAAATAAACTGGGCTTTAATAAAAAGCACAAAAAAATAATACTCATTAACGTGTTTTTCTGACTTAAATGATATGAAAGTGTAAAAAACAACTTACAAAACGAAGAAAATTGTGTTTGATGCAAAATTGTGGAGAAACGGTTGTCCGCAGAAAAAAAAGTTTTGAGACAATCTTAAACTGTAATAAATTCTTGATTGGTTGTAAAAAAAATCTTTCAAATCAAACGTAGTTTGGCAAAGATATGGCCAGTTAAAGGACAAGAGAGCAAAAATCATAAAAACCGTGGTAACTCGAAAACGGGACGAAAACGAGAAAATTACCTCTTAAGTTTTTCGACTTAAAATGACCTCAGGAATCCATGGTTTTCATTTGGGGCGGTGACTGTGGGACACCCTGTATATATAAAACTCAATTAATTTTAACAAACAATGTAGATAAGGAAATAGAAATTTTATATGGAAGAAGAATTATTTATATTGATATGACAAAAGGAGAAGAATATTGGACAGACGTTTTACGAAGATTCATTAAGACAGGTATAATAGGAATATACACTGAATTAACATATCACGAATACAACAAAATACAACAATTGTTAATAAAGTTATTTAGTCATAACAATCAGATTAAATTTATAAAAGCAACAATGAGAGCACAAGAAATAGGTAATTTAGAAGAAGCCCAAAAACAAATTTCATTGTACCACACCAAAGAAAGTCTCCACAGTGGAATCGTTGAGACATACCATAGTTTAAAAAATAAAATATATTTCCCAAAACTAGTTAAAGAGATATCAAAAATAATAAACAATTGTAGAACATGTCTAGAAACCAAATACGAAAGGAAACCCATAAAGAAAAAATTTCAGTTAAGCGAAACCCCAAGTAGACCAAACGAAATTTTGCATTTAGACATATATTATTTCATGAAACAACCGTTTTTAACCTTAATAGATAAATTAACCAAAAAAGCGTACGCGTATTATCTTCCTAATCGAAACTGGGTTAAAAAAATAGAAACTCTTGAAGAACATTTTTCAAAATTCGGAAAACCTTCTAAAGTCATTTCTGATAATGAATTCAACTCTGAAAATGTACTAGAATTCTTTAACCAACAAGAAGTTCATCTTCATTTAACAAAACCCAATACCCATACAGGTAATAGTGATGTTGAAAGATTCCATTCAACATTACAGGAAAAGTTGGTAACTATGCGGAATTTAAACCTTACTTTATTACAAAAAGTCCATAGAGCAGTTAATAACTATAACAATAGATACCATTCTACTATTAGAATGTCCCCAGAAGAAGCAATGTTCGCTGACATAGCCATTTTAAGAAATCACATTATAAAAGAAAAAGAAAAGAGAATAGCAAGGCTTAATAAAAACAGGGAAGAATATAGTGAAAATAGGCAAGTCATACCAGTAAAAAATTATAAACGAAATTATTTTAAAAATGAACCTAGATATAGGATTAAGAAATTAGAAAGAGAACATCCAATTAACATCAAACGACCTCGTTTATTTGCAGATGATCTTGCCATTTCTATTTCTAATTCTAATACCAGTAACGACACCCACATTAACGATTGACACAATAACAAACGAAAACGGATACTCCATTATTAACATGGGTAAAACGGAAATTGTACAAGACACTAAAATAATACTACACTTAATAAATATACAGGACTTAAGACATACCATTGACGCAGTAGAAAGAAACATACAGTTCTTAAAGCTCCAGAATGACCCCATAATAAGGAAGCAAATCGAAACCATCAAAGCAAAAGTTAGGACAATAGGACCAAATCCATTAAATACGCGACAGAAAAGAGGTTTATTAAATGTCATAGGGAAAGCTAGCAACTATCTTTTTGGTGTAATGGACGATGAGGATAGACAAAATATACTAGAACACGTTACGGAATTAGAAACCAACAATGAAAACACGATCAATGTAGTAAATAAACAAATAGAAATAAATCAAAGTTTCAACGAAAGTATAAAACATTTCAAAGAAATAATAGAAACAGATAGGATAGATTTATCTAAATCCTTTTCAGAACTTAAAGAAAATGAAAAACAATTCATTTTAAAACAAATTAAATTAGATCAGATTTTAAAACTCAATATGTTAGAAGAAAAAATAAATCAGATAATAGATAATATAGCTCTTATAAAACATGGATTAATCCACCCTAGTTTATTAACTTTAGCAGAACTAACTGACACTAAACTTGATATATTAAAACTTAAAAATATTAAAGTAGGAACACTAAAATATAATAATGAAACTGTAGTTATAGCAATCAAAATTCCTAATAATTATGAACAAATTGATTTGAAACTAATAATGCCTGTTCCAAATAAACAAAATTTAGAAATCCAAATCCAAGAATACTATTTCATTGAATTAAATAAAACCATGTACCATTATCAAAATGATGTTCAATATAAAAAAGATTTGATTGTTGTCAATAACTGTATTACAAATAAAAATTGTACACTAAAAGAGAATTATAACAGTGAAATAAAAAGAATTGATGAAAGTACAATAATATGTAAAAACTTAAAAAATGAAAATATTGTAAATAAATGCGATGATAGAAAAATCAAATTAGAAGGAAATTATTTAATAACTATTAATAACTGTAGCATTTATATTTTTAACGAAACTATAACAAATAAAAATATGTATTTTGTTGAAAGATTTTATTATGATGAAACAGAAAATTATAATTTTACTAAACAATTAAATTTTGAAGAGATCATTCTTAAAAATGTTGTAAATTTAAAACCAATTCGAAACAAAAAGTTTAAGTTATACAAAATTATTTTTTTAAAAAACGGCTCTAACGATTTTCAAATTTTTTTTTCTAAAAATTCTTTTTTATACAAGAAATCAAATGGCATACTTAGTTTTGTGTAAAAGATCATTTAAAACAGTGTTTAGTCAATTAAAAAAAAAAACAGATTTCATTTTCTTTCATAAAATTTTCCCTAATTTTGTTCAATAAAAAGCTTTAACATTAGAGTAACTTTTACCATAACAAGAAGTACTTACGACCCAGTTGTGCATTTTATTTGACTTCGGATTCGAGCTTAGCACAAAAAAAAGGGTCATGATTCTTCTTAAAATAAAACTAAACAAACATTGTATATGTTTTAAATGTTTTTATTAAAAGTGTCGTAAGAATTTACCAAGGTTTACGCTTGATGCTTGAAGGCTTTTAAAATTGGAGATTGAAATTCAAAATTTTGCAATCTAATAGAAAAGAAATACGTAAAACTGAGTTCCAAAATACGTCTTTACTGCGGCCAATGTTTGTTGAGTATCCAATAGTTTCAGTCTGCTTTGTGGTTTTTGTAACTACCTATATTCTATATTTTTATAAATTGTCCTAAATTATCAGCACCACCTTCTTCGTCAAAAAACTATAACAATATTTCTTATTACACACTATTCATATTGCGTGATGGCCTACATTATTATAATAACACATACGAGCAAAGTTCCAGAAAATCTTTTCTCGTTAAACTTTCACCATTCGGGTGTCATAAAAATTACTTCTAATAACAAGGCTATTTCACCGTTACAGTCAGGTATATCTCGTTCCCACCAACATGACTTAGTTTGTCGTGCCTCAGATAAATCCAAGGATGACAAGTGGGAGGATATATATAGGGAAAATAAACTTCATTATAAGCTCTAAATATAATATTCTTCCTGCCTCCTGCGTGTGACCTACACATTTATGGTTGATAAAAGTAGGGTTTGAGACTTGAGTGATATTAGCCTCTGATATGCGTGTTTTATTTTTTGTTTGTACTTATACACACAGGGTACAGACTTTTTTCGTCGAATCAGATTCATTCCGTCGCCTCACTCCTGCTCCTGGAAACCGAAGCAAACATTTGGAAGTCAAAGTTGGTATCATGCAGATTTTATGTAGAGCTTCCATATAGCTCCCATCCATATTCCAACAAAAAAGGAGGAGAACACAAAAAAAAAAATATAACAAAAAAAGGAGGATTTTATCCTGATTTGTGTGACAGACGGAACAGAGAGAGTTTTTTGTAGGTGAGGTAAGCGAAGCCTTCAACTTTTTATTATTCTCATGCAACCATTCAAGCCAGCCGTGTACATCAGAGTAGTATACACGAGTTCCACCAGCCAAAAAGTGTGAGAATATATCTCGTATAATTTACATGGACTTTTGGTGGAATTACAATACAAAGCCCCTCCGTTCCAACATTCGTTGTGAAGCTACAATAAAACTGTGTTATAGGGCGTATATAGAGGATGTGAACACAGAATAAATTAATATCTACATATGAAGATATGAATTGGAATAAAGAACTTTGTAATCATTTATGAGCCAGCTGTTGTTTTTCACTTTCCTTCTATCTCCTCTCGTCTCCAGCAACACATATTTGCATTGTTTCATTTATAAATTAATTAACAAACTCGCACAAAAAAAAAAAGTTAAACAAAAAACTGATGATGCTGCCAGACACTCGCCTTTATGTTTTTATTATTTTCAGTGTTGGATTAATATATTCTGGAGATTAAAAATACAATTTTACATTTTTTTTTTTGCTTGAGGCTTATATGAATGTGAGAATAATTTCTATACCTTCATTTGTACAAAATGTGGGAAGTAATCCTTTTATACTTTTGAAAACCCTTAATTTTTTGATGTTACACGTTTTGATGGTATATTAAGAGGGAATACAAAATTTGGTTTCGCCCAAAAATAATCCACTGTTCTGTTTGACCCAGGATTTTATCTCTGAGAACAAGTTGATTCAAAAATCTTAGTGCCTCTTTCCTTTAAGTATTTTCATTGTGCTTAAAATTCACATCTACTTGTTTTTGAGAGTTAAAAATTTTACTTTACTTAGATTCTGAAAAATCCATCCGGAGGCCTTATCAATTTTTAAATGAAATAATTTCTATAGATTTTTTAAAGCAAAATTTATTGATACGAGAAACAGTTTTCAAATGTAAAAAAGCAATAAATTTGTGTGTTTCAATAAGTTTTTCAAGTCCTTAAGTCCATACAAAAATTCGGCGTTTCGTTCCGGAGGAGCTCACTTGAACTCATTAGCTGTGAACTACATCCAGCAATATTAAAAGTCTTAATCATTTAAACTGGAAACGTTTTTTCACATGGCCAAGCTAGTTAATAAATAACGATTGGTTTTACAATATAAATTCTATATACTGCTGAAATACCTTAGGTAGATCTTATACATTTATGAAAGTTAAAAATATTGCATTTAGCATATTAGCCAAGGATCAAGAGACTCCCAAAATACCTCAACTAAAAGGGTGTTTTTTTTTTTTTGAAGTAGTTTTACTGGTTTCGCTTCAGCAGCATACTAGGCTTAAAAACAAAATTCGATTGCTAAAAATCAATGATAAAGTGCTTAAACTTTGTTGTTGTACTTCATAAGTTATTACAAATTTAAATATTAATATACCTAAGACCGTGTTTTTTCAAAAGTGGAAAATTGTATTTAATCACAAAGCACCTTTTAACATTGTTATAGTCGTGAAATTTGTTTAAAATGTTTAAATTTCATCAAGTCTTTAAAATTTGAAACAAAAATTTACTAATGGGTGTTTCTTTTTTTGAATAGACAGAATATGTTCAACTACTACCTTAACAGTAACGAAATATACGAAACTAACGGCAAAGTAACGTTTCGTTACTTGTAACTAAAGTTACCTACATCTAAGTAACGAATAAATACAATATAACAGTTTTAGATAAAGTCTAGTTCCTATGCAAACCAAGTTAAATTTGAGCTCCCATACAAAATTCTCTCCTGTCAAAGACTTTAGATCAACGCTCTAGTTGAAAAATTGTTGTTTTCATAAGAAAACACGGCAAGAAAATTGTAACGAATTCACCCTTTGATGGTCAAATTTCCCTACAAACGTGACGTGAAACGCACTACGTGTACTAAAAACTGTATTGCAAAAAAAATTTGATTCGACGATATAGACGTTATCTTGGAGTATTACATTCAAAATTTAGGCTTTAAGGTCTGAAATCACCAAAGAATGAAAATTCGAGAATTTTCTTTGTTCATTTTTTGACAATGTTGTTTTCGACATTTTTGTCCAACAAGTTAGGCTATAAAGTCATTTCGAAAAAATTGTCAAAAAAATAAAATAAAGAAAGAAAAAAGAACAATTTCACTGACTTTTTTATATCATGTTTCCGTTCTCTAGATTTCGATTTTTTTTTTTGAAAATAAAATAAAAAATATTCTTAAATAATGTGTTTGTCCTTGTCATTGGGAAAAGAAAGAATCCTGTAAAAATCCTATTTTGAAATAAAATAAATTGGACCATTATGTATTACCAATAATTCTCCCACTTATCTGCTTTACAACAGGGTCATATTTCTGTCATCCGATAGATTCGTTTCGGAGTCGTTTTCGAGAAAATTTGAATAGGTACCTAAAAATTTTTATATAACACCCACAACTGACAAGTTCAAACCCCGCTACAAGTTGACCTTTCCTCATCGAGTGCCGCGCTAACATTTTGTAGTGTTTATTCTTAAGCCTGGTACGCTGTTCGCTATAAATTTTAGCGGAGATAAAATTCCCATACAAGTTATCGATAATTTGTATGGGATCCATTTTAGCTCAGATAAAATTTTTCGATAATTTGTATGGGAGCTAAAATTTAGCGCGAGCTGCGTACCAGGCTTTACTTGTTATTGCGGCTAAAATCTAGGAAATGTTAATGCACAGGGTTGCCTTGACAAAAAATTGTTCTTCTTCATGTTGATCAACATAAAATATGAAAAAAATGGCGAGAATATCAATGCCTGTGGGGTCAATTTTCAAAATTTTAATCAATGCTATTTTTTGGAAGCATGTGTATTCACAGCCAAGCAGCCTTGCGAACTTGCGATCCATTTTTGCAACTGCATAGCCGCGCGATCAAAATCACGTGTGTCAATATAGTGATGGGAACTATCGAATGATTTGAACTATCGATAGTTAGTAACGGAATGATTTGAACTATCGAATAGTTCATTCATTCATTTATTTATTCATTCGAATAAAAACTATCGAATAAAACTATCGGATAAAAATGATCGAATAAACTATCGAATAAACTATCGAATAAAAAAAAAAAAACAATTCGAATGAAAAAACTGTAATATTCGAATGAAAAAAACTATCGAATGAATAAACTATTCGAATGAAAATAGTAACTAAATGAATGAATGAATGATTTCAAACTATCCAATGAATGAATATTTTATAACTATCGAAAGTTTGAT
Organism: Episyrphus balteatus; assembly: GCF_945859705.1. Classification (NCBI taxonomy): domain Eukaryota; kingdom Metazoa; phylum Arthropoda; class Insecta; order Diptera; family Syrphidae; genus Episyrphus; species Episyrphus balteatus. The sequence goes on from NC_079134.1 coordinate 171,189,773, forward strand.
AGTTTTTATTCGATAGTTGCCATCACTAGTCCCTAAGTGGGCCTTAAATTTCTTTCTTAGGACTAATACAATGAATAAAAAAAATTGAATTTTCCCATCAATTTCAAATCTATTACCACACATTGTTTTTCATTTGTACATACTTCCTTGTTAAGTGTTTGATATACTTTAAATTCTAAACATGCTTCAACTCTTCAATACACCAAATTAAGACCTTCCAACTTCAAAATTGTAATAAAATCCAATTATAAGTTTTCTATAGGTGTAGTGTTGTGTAGGTACTCACTTTCTTTCCAGTATGCAAGTTGAATATGACAATTGTTGCATCCTCACTGCCACTAATCACGACCGTATTATTAACGCCGACAGCAACGCACGTAACTGGACCTGTTTGTTCACTGTAAATATAGAAACAAAAATGTTCTCTCTCTCTCAACAAAAAGTGTTAGAAATCATCATGCAAAAGGGGCTATATCCTCGTAGTAGTAAAAAAATAAGCTAAATTAAAAGGACAACTCGACACATAGTATTGAATGCAACGACTAACTAAAACTCACCGAATGTGAACTTTCATTTCACGGTTGCTCACGTCCCACACAATCACAGATGTATCCTCGGAGCCAGTCAACAGAATATCCGATTGTGGTGCAACTAGCATACACGTGACCGCTGCCGTATGTCCTGCGGAATAAGATAGACACACTCATATGAGTTGCATATAGCTAGTACAAACGAGCATGTGTGCATGCAAGCAGCACATAAAACGATAAACATGCATTAAATTTCAGTTCACGTCCTTGAACAAAAGGTCCTTTTCTATCTACGTCTCTCTATGAATTGCAGTGCAGCATTCCGCTGTGGACTTACCCTTGAATGTGTGCTCCAATGAATTGCTCATTATATGCCATAGCTGGACGTCGCCAGATTTTGTTGCCAGAATGAGGTGCTGTTTCGATGGAGCAACAACAATATCTCGAATGGGTCCCGTTCCGGATACGGTCATTGTGCGTATCTGTGATGGCAGCGGTGCCGGAAGCCATCCGGTGAGAGGGACGAGCAATGGGACAGTGTATCCATCGCACCAAGCTGTTGCCGAACGAACTGTAATGCTCAATAGCGAATTGTCATTCTCGTCGTGTTCGCTTATGGGACGTAGCCAAGAGATTACCTAATTGCGCGCGAATGATAATAATTATTATACGATTACTTTTGAGCTTTGCAAAAAAGATTTACACATAACATATTTCAATGTGTTTGTGATATTTGTTGGAGATGATTTACCTGAGCACCTAATTGCATGGGATCACGCGTAAGGACATCACTGGACTTACGAATTGTGTAGTAGATTAGCTCAATGTCACGGTCGAGCAAGTAGCATCGGACATGCTCGATTAAGCAGCGAAGATAACTTATCGAAACGGTTTGTACCTGGCAAATGGACAATAATATAAAATGATGCAAAATTTGTTAAAGGATATTCTGTTAAATAAGATAAATTGGGTGGTTTAAATGTTTGGTAGGTGGATACAGGACACATATGTATTTGGGTGAGATTTATTGGTTGAGGTTGAGGACTGGTTTATTGAAATTCCGTAATAAAACAATGGGCTTAGGAAGAGATAAATTGAAAGCTGTTTGTGTAAATGAGAGGAGATTAATCAAGTATTGGTTTGGTATTGTTTGTTAATTGAAATGAGACTTGTGTTGCATTTAAAATGACTGATAGATTGTCCTTATTTCTGTCATTTATTTAGATTCAGTTGTACCATTTGTTTGATTACAACAAATCCAAGATGAAAAACTGCGATATCTCCTACGAAAAATTGCTTGAAGGAACAGAATATACATCATTTTTGACCATTGTAACACCACAAAGGGAAAAAAGGGCTTCTTTGGTTGAACTTTGCATTATCTCAAGCACTCAATCCCCACACAAAATATACAGAGGGTCTCAAGATCGCAAAAGCGTTTACCAAATTATTGAATATGTCGTAATTGGCACCATTAGGCAATCCTATAATATTCTTGATATCCGAACGTTCAGAGGAGCCAACCCCGACATTTACCCAGGTCACTACCATCTTGTTATTGCAAAACATTGAATACGGTTATTCTTGGCACTTAAACAAAGACCGGGTATTGAAGGAAGATTTAACGTTAAAAGACTTCAAGCGCAGAATATCGTAGAAATTTTGCAGACCACGCAAATAGAAGGGGTCATTGTAGATCTCTCGCCTAAAAACAGCTGCTAGTATAAATATTTTTTCTTACGGGTTATAATTATGGATACCTTAAGAGTTGGTATGAGTATTTTTTAATATATTTCTTAGACCCATTTGCTGAAACGAAACTTAAATATTTAAGTAGAACATAAAATCTTATTCCCTACTTTTTCTTCTGCGTAAACTTTTATGTATAACTTAAATCCTTAAGTTTCATTTCACCAAATAGCTCTTAGGCCCAATTGTACAATGCGCAAAAAGTATTAAAAAGTTTTATTAAAAACAATCATTTCTTATGAAAAAAGTGAAAAAAATCATTTCCATCACCCAAAAATTCATTTTTTTGATACACCTATAATAAATTTTATACCACCTGAAAGCTTATTGCTTCAAAATCTTTATATCGATCATGTCTATTAGGCATCTACAAAAAGAGCTAGAATTTTTTTGAACTCCACCAATTTTCATCAACAAAGCAAAAAAAACATATAATTTTATGTTCTCACGCTATTGAATCAATTTTTTTTACACAACCTATACAAATCATGTAAAAGCTTATAATTTAACCTTTCATATGACGTTTCAATCTTATTTCTGCGATGCTTAGAAAAAAAGTTAGAATTTTTTAAAGCCAACCATGTCGAAATTCCAAACTGAGATTACGGTACTTCCCACACTTTTGGCTGTTCATGATCAAACAGTTATGTGTGATATACCAAATGAAAGGTAACATCATCAGGATGCTCAATAAAGTAAAATCAAATTTGTATTTGCTTTAGATCAAAAGATAGGAACCTGTTGAATAATAAAACTTTATTTTACCGTTATCTCAAAATTGTGACTACAAAATTGATTGAAATTTTGCACAGATATAGTTCTGTCTATTATCTATCTATAATATATTTTCATATAATTTCATTTTCTTATCTTTTGAAGAAAAAAAGATAAAAATAAAAAACGGTTAAAAAAGGTAAAAAAAACTTGGGACAAAAAACTTGTTTTTCCCGTTATTCGGTCAAAAACCATTTTGAAATACCAAGTTCTTGCACATGTATTCGCACAGTCATAGACTACATATTTTATAAGCATGAGATTTTTTGAATGCTACAAAAAATTTAAAAACATAAAAACTAACCCATAAATACCCCAAAATAAGTAGGTGTTTTTCAAAAATTCATATTTTGAAACGCAGAGACTTAAAAAAAAATCCGTATCAGACCCCTAACTTTTTTTTTATTATCTTTCGAATGATGTTTTTCAAATTGTCAAAAAAAATTCCCCTACCTATAATCACTACTCTGTCAAAGGTCTACCTCATGTTTTAGTTTTTGAAAACCATTAATAGCTTGGTTTTAAAATTTTTTAGAATTTTTTCAATACCATTGTCAGTCTTGCAATAAATTTATCTATTGATTAAAAAAAATTCAACTCTTTACATTGTCGCGGTTAGAAAATAGCCAATTTTTTGAAATTTTGTTTTACCCCTATTTACCCTATTAAAAGATAGAATTTTTTAAAATCCTTCAAATGTATTTAACTTTAGGTTATTATCTTTCAAATAAGCTATAGAAGATTTTTGTATTTTTAATAGTTTATTTTTAAATTTGAATTGAAATTTTTGCCGCACTGCGAAAGTGCGAGAGTGGAACGGTAGAAAATGGCTTCACTTTTTTGTGGTGGCTGCCATGGTTAGGGCTGTAAAAGTAACGACAAAATGAGTACCCGCATGTATACGTTACTTTTGATACTAGTACCCGCATCAATAATATCGTTACTCGTTACTTTCGTATGCTTCGTATTTTTCGTATATTTCGTATGTTTCGTGTGTTTCGTATGTTTCGCATGTTTCGTATGTTTCGTTACTTTCGTTACTTTCGCATGCTTCGTACGTTTCGTACTTTTCGTATATTTCATGTATTTGATACGTTTCGTATGTTTGGTATTTTAAGTATGTTTCGTACGTTGGCATGGGTGAACAAATTTTTTTTTTGAAAAAAACCAAAAACAATTTGTATAATCTAAGCTACATTTTAAGGCCATAAACATAAATTTAAGTTGCTTCGTTCTCATGTTATAAAAGTTTGAAGGTAGCTATACTGATTTTTTTTCGATTTTTTTCTATCAAACATGGAAACTTTTTTTTATTTTTTTTCTATTTTTTCGACAAAACTTTGGTAATTTTTTGCTTATATCCGTTCAGTAATCTTATCACAATCCTTTAGAGACCTTTATTTCAAAAGTACATCGCGCAGATCTCGGAATATTAACACTTCAATGCAACTATGTCTGACAATTTTTCATTTTTTTTTTCTATTGACAGTGATTTTCAAACCTCGTTTTCTCGGCCTTTTTCTTAGTTCAAAATTTTGCACTGAAAATAAACAAATTTTTTTCAAAAACCAAAACACTTCTGTACATTCTTAAGCTATAATTCAAGACCATTAACAAAAAGGTCATAAACACATTGGTTGCGGCATGGGTATATTTCGGCCACATAGAGAAAATACTAAAACGTCTCTTTTGATATTTGATATTGATCGATAACTCAACTATACCTTGGCACTACTGTTTTTATCGAGACAAAAGTAAACTCCAGCTAATTTATCAGGAGTTAGCATTCCGACTACGGTAACGATATCAATACGAGATGCTCAATGCGCCAAATTGAGTGTATCACTTCGTTTCGTATCTCATATATCGGATGATTTAGTATTGAAATTGGAATGGGGTCGTTACTCGTATGTTTCGTATCTCGTATGTTTCGTTACTTCAGTACCCAGTAACGAAACATGCGAGTAACGATACTGTTTAGAAAGTAACGTTTCGTTACTCGTTACTGAAGCAAATACCCGCATTTTAGTAACGAATACATACGATTTGCTACAGCTCTAGCCATGGTTCATCGATTTATAAGACGTAATCACGTCAAAAAAATTAAGTCAAAAAAGTCCCATTTTGAGGCATGAAAAATTATTTTAGGTTTAGTTTAAAAAAAAATATATAGGAAAACATATCTATAGTAGTTTTCTATTATTCTACTTTGCAAAAATAAAAACCTTTATTGATACTTTTAGCTAACCTTAAAAATTTTCAATTTTTTTGTAGGACAAAGGACAAATCTTTTAAAACTATAAATTTATAAAAAATGGATTTCTTTTGATAAAATATCATGATTTGAAGAATTGTTAACATTAATGTTGTATGATAATAGAAGAAAAAATTAGTGTTCCATATAAATTTAAAATGATTTAAAGTCCAAAACTGAGATTTTTGATTCAAACCTTGAACGATAATAAAAGCAATGTTCTTGGAGTTTTTCAAGAAGCTCCTTGCGGGAAAGCTTAAAAACTGTTTTAACAATTCCTGGGAGCACTGTTCACTTTGTATTTTTGCTGCAACATTTTTTTAGTGTATGAAAATATTAACAGAAAAAATACCTACGGTTTTCCGCAAAATGCACCATATCATATAAATTAAACAGTGTAGTATGCTCATTTCGCACGAAATGATGGCTAAATGTAAATACGTTCTTTTTTTTCGAACCTAAAAAATTGAATACCAAAGACCAAAAGTTTTATATCAGTAGGGCGGCATGTTTGACTGTTGTAAGACTCTAATAATTTATTTCGATTCCAGCTAAAGTAGTTGGGAAATGATGCTATCAATGACATTTCAATTTCCCTTTCAAACTGTGAACTATATTGATCTTAAAATAACATTTCCATAAACATTAAATATCTGTACCCCAACATACATAGATTTCCTATGAAAAATCCTTTTTGAAATGAAATTCCATTTCGACACAATATCGCACGAAATATTCAAAATATTCATTCTTGAAGTGCTTCACATAAAATTCTAATAATTCCATTCCGAATAAAATTCAAAGACTTCAATTGCACCTCAATACAATAAACAGACAAGATTCTTACAGAAAAAAAAAATGATAATAAACTACTTCAGAATTCGAAATATGAATTAAAAAGTTTTATTTATTTTTTCTGTAAGCCATTATAATGTTGATTTTCATAGCAATGCCAATGACATGAATTCTGTATTCAAGAGGACATAGCAGAGAAAAAGTAATGAAAAGGACCAAAAAATAAAAAACGAGTAAAAAAAACACGAATAACTTTTAATGATGGTCTGTTTCTGGCTAGAGTCGTTGTATATATTAAACCACTCAACTTTGCCTGCCTTTATAACACGGATCTGTATACCATCAAAACCAACTGTAATATCATCTCTCGCTCTTCAAAAACACCAAACAAATGAGGAACAAGGATGAATTTTCATACTTTTTTTTTTATTTTTTTTTTTTTTATTTCTCCCCATATTTGATATTCTCCTTTCATAATTTCTTGTTATCATTTACCTGAATGAAGAAGAAGTACTTTTATGGGAAAACTTTTTTTTACTCTCAACACAGGAACACAACTAATTAATGACCATGAAGAACAATGACCAAGTACAAACAAAAGGACGAAACATAAAAAAAGAAAAACTAGGTGTATTACTCTGGTAATGATTATTATCGAGGACAGAAAGAGCTTTAACTTTGTTATTTGACTTAAACAATGGATGTTTGAGATATCTGTGAGTTGGGGGGAGGATTTGACTTGCACAGGGTGTTTCAGTTATTGTTTACTTAAGTCAGCAGTAATGTAATTACGCTAAGGCCAAGAGAGCTATCCCGAGGGCAAGAAAAATCGACAGAAGAATCGTTGGAGATAAAGGGTTGCCAGAGTTATTAAATCTAACCTGCATTAAGATTCTTTAAATCTTTTGAAGAGATAAAGTAGATGAAGATAGGGAGGGCTAAATCCAGAAAATTGTTCACCATTTTTTCAAAGACATAACTTTATCCCATAACCTTGTTGTTACTGAAAAGGAAAATCGTGTGTTTAATCTGGTAGTTCTGATTTTTGGAAGAGTTGTTCATGGTTATGATCCAATAAATATCTCAGGTTTTGGATACCAAGTGGTAAAATGCATTAAAAGTAAAAAAAAATTTCCAAAATTTTCAGTGTTCGGTGAATATAGGAAACTTCGTCCATTAAAAAGTTTATAATTAGATTTTTGTTTCACGTTGTTGAAAACTGCAATTTTTCTACATTTTTCTACAGCTTGATCCAGCAATTTGAACAAAATACCACTAAAGTGCATTTTCTGGAAATTTTTGAGGCCAAAACTACATTGAAAATAGTGGTAGAACGTATCATTTGTATCGTAAATCAGCCAGTGTCTTACAGCCAACCTTTGAAATTAAAAAAAAATATTCATACACCGAAAAAAAAAACCAATATCAATTTAACATTTTTTAAATATCAAATTAACATTTTTTAAATATCAGCCAAAAATGCTCCATAAAATGTGTTTTATGATATTTAAAATGTTAAAACAACATTTTTATTATCAGGATGAAAAATTGGAAATTTTTTTTGATATTTTATTATCATTTTTTTCATATCAATTTCTCATTCCAAATTATTGAAAAATATTAAATAAAAAATTCTTAATGTGTACTAATTTAAAGGCGCTTTGTATTTTTTCGAAGTAAAATGTATGATTTACTGAGAAAATTTGATCGGCACTAAGATTTTACTTCACATAGTTTGGGAGAAAATAACAAAACAATTATATCACCTATAATTTCGGTGACCATATTTCCAAAAGCAAAACCCGGGACACATTCAAAATTTTTCGGATCGTTTTGAAAATATTGATTCTTCAAAAACATAAAAATAAAAAATAAATAAAAATTGAAATTTTTTAAAATGCGTTTTCATAATTTTTGCTTCATTTTGATATAAAGATTTCTTAAACAATTTTATGGGAGCATTTTCGTTGAAATCATTTAAGTCGTAGACAAAATAAAGAAAGCGTTTTTATACTTAATAAGTACCTACTGTTAATCACTTCAAAAAAAATGTTTTTTTCAATCAAAATCATCGTGAGAGCTATTTTTTAACATTTTAATTTTATTTAAAATGATTTTAAAATTGTATAATCTTTAAATAAACTTCTAACATGTCCTTAAAATTTTTGAAATTTAACTGGGCTCTTAACTCTTCTGTTCTTTATTCGAAAAAAAACTTTCCCTGATGGAGCTTTTCAGCCTGGCAAATATAAACTGGAGTTAAATAATTGACAACAAAATTTAAAAACTAAAGCCTAGTCTAGAGACGAATTGAAAATTATAAAACCAGCTCAACGAAATCGTAAAAGAAAATTTTACTTTTCGTTGCACATTACGTATCTTAACCAACGAAATTCTTACCTGTGCAAGAATAATTGGATAGTTTTCAATCGTTTGTCACTCATACTTAACGGTGCAGGTAATTTTTCTTGCTCCAAGAGTTTTTTTTTTTTGACTTTAGGGTACTCAAAAAATTTTCGTTTTGCTTCGGCAGCAAACTAGGCTTGACGTTTTTATACGAAAAAATTAGAAAAACTTTTAATTTGCAAAGTTTTTAAAATTTTGAATGAAAAAATCAGAGAATTTGCAAATACGGGACAATCACGGGACAAATTACAAAATACGGGACACTTACACGTCCCGTGTTTCTTAAATAAACACCCGGGACAAGCTGTAGAAATACGGGACAGACCCGGGTAAACTGGGACGGATGGTCACCGTACCTATAATAGAAAAAATAATATCACCATTATTTTGTAAAGAATATTCCCTTTCAGTAATGTTTTGAAAAAAGAAAGAAAATTCTTAAAATAATAAAAATAATAAAAATGAAAAGGAAAGAAATAGGTTTCATTATAATAAACTAAAACGTAAAATCTAGTCAACATTGATATTTTAATTGTCAAAGTGAAATTTTCACTATCCCACCTGAAATTAAAAAATGTCAAAATGATATGATAAAATATCAAAATTGATATTTTAATTGTTGGACGACTTTTGTCACTGAAAAATGTTAATTTGATAGCTGTTATTATCAAATTTTTTTTCGGTGTACTGTACCGTTATTAACGGTACCTGCCATAGAACGTTTTTTTGGTGACTGAATATTAAAATTTAAAAAAATTTCAAACAACACATTTTTGGATTTTTAAAGAATATTTCAATTTTTTTTTTCAAAAATAAATTCTTTGAAAACAGGTTGATGAAAAAAAATTAATTATTTCTTCAAAATGGCATGCCAATTTTTTTTTTTGAAAAATTATAGAAAATTTGTACCTATACCTACATAAAAAATTATTTTGTTAAAAACGGATCTAAAGATTTTCGAAATTTTTTTTTTTTTAAATTCTTTTTTTATACAAGAAATAAAATGGCATACTTAGTTTTTTGTAAAAAATCATGTAAAACGGTGTTTAGTCAGTTATTAAAACAGATTTTATTTTTTTTTCACTTCTTATGAAATTCCTCAAAAATATCACGTTTACCCTAAATTTGTTCAATAAAATAGCTTTAACATTAGAGTAATTTACCATAAGAGTAAGTACGTGTGACCCCAGTCGTGTTTTTGATTTTCTATCGTTCTTTGATATCAGGGACTTGGAAATAAGATTTTAAAAAATTTGAATACATACCTACTTATCGAGATATGTTTTTTTTTTTTTTTCAAGGGATACCAAGGATTCCAAGATATTCGTAGTACCGGAAACCGACGAAGTTACGAATACCAGAGTTACGGGCGACAGAGTTACGAGCGTCAAAGTTACGCGAAACCGAAGTTACGAAAAACTAGAGTTACGAATTCTAAAGTTATGTTAAGCTATGACATGTGATTTTTGGGTTGGCAACAATTGCGAGGAACGACATGGAATTATGGAAATACAAACAAGAGATTAACATTTTTCTCATTGGTCAGAACTGAATGAGTAAAGCGAAAATGGGTGTTATTTAATCTTGTAAAATTTTGATTGGATAGGTATAGATAGGTTTTGCTTTTGTGAGAAGATTGCAAAAACGTTGAAATAGAAAAAAAAACTTGAGTATACTTATGTAAGTTTGGGGGACATATAATTATTCATAGCGTATTTTGTAATACCCACTTTGTTATTATTTATATTACCAATAACCAAACCACCCCTTTTTTTACAGACGTTATTTTGGTGTGGTGAACTGTTGTTGCAATTGTTGCCAACCCAAAAATCACATGTCATAGCTTAACATAACTTTAGAATTCGTAACTCTAGTTTTTCGTAACTTCGGTTTCGCGTAACTTTGACGGCCGTAACTCTGTTGCGCGTAACTCTGTTATTCGTAACTCCGTTACCATTTCTCGTAGTACAATAGTAGAAACTACAAGAAATCAGCTGTACCAAATTTCAAGAAAATCCATATTAATCGAAACCGATATGGCGTGACGAAAACCACTTTTCCGATTCGCCATATCCCCGATTTTAAGTATTAATAAATTACGAGAAAAGTTAAAATTGCTTTAAATCCCCTTTTTTAAGCTCATACCCTGTTGACTCAGATTTGTTAGCATGCGTTTATTTTCTCATGGTCTGACTCCTTTCTTCAAAGCCACTTATGTTTCTTGAACAAAAAAACAATCCACTTAAAAAAAAAAAAATCAAATTTAAGAGTCAAATTAAGTCTGTTTGAGTAAATTCTTTTGGGCCATCTCTCTTGCACTTTATTATTATTATGCAAAGTCAGCTTATCTGCCCAACAATGGTTTTGAAGCCAAGCACATAATTGATTCTCTCTTTTTTTTGTGTGTTCTGTTCGTCAACAAAAAAGAGAAAGAGAACAACTTTTTACCACGAGAAAGCCCTCCTCCATCAACTTGAATTATTATTTTAATTTTCTATTTTCGCCATTTGCATCAGGATTTATTATGAAAAGTGAAGAACTAAACTCCTCAACCCCCAAACACTCCTCTACCCTATTTCCTTTATGTCCAAAAAACACAAGGATAAAGTTTGACAAAATTTAGTGCTGACTTTGTGTCTTTCCAATTTGCATCCCATTAGATTTTCCAAAAAATTCCTATTCCCGCACACTCGAATTGTTTTAGTGGTGTGACACAACAGAAAAACCAGGCACAAAATGGGTATTAAATTCACAATGAAACCACACAAAAGCTTTTAATAAATGCAAGTTCGTTTGCAAAAGAGGGCGCTTTTCATTCTTCATCTTTTCAAAACCAACTTAACCACCGATGACAAATTCAGATCCTAACACTTGACATATTCTTTTGTGTGTTATTTTGGCCTCCCCTGATTCACAGGCTCTGTCTAATTAAATAATTTGTATTTTAATGAAATAATAATGGTGTAAGGAGCAAAAGGATATCAAGAATGAATGTGAGTGTACTTACCGCGGCAAGGAGAAAGTCAAAATTGCATACAGCAATTTGTTTGAATTTTGTAGTATCATCAGACCGCATTAGATGATGCCAGGACTCTTCTACATGTCGTATGCTGTAGGAGACGTCAGCTGCAATCGGATTGTAAAATGTCGAGTTGTCATCCTGATGGTGGGAAGGTGGCTTTGCTGATTCTGTATCTCTTTCTCTTTGGCTAATAACTGTGGAAAATATAAAAAAAAAATAAAACACATTTTAAGATTTCAATTTGAATAGCTTGAAGGAGAAATAAGGACATTTTTTTTTGTAGAACAGTGTTCTACGAAAATTACTTAGATTTTTTGAAAAAAAAAGTAATCACTTTACTCAAAAGTTCATTGCATTCCCCAGAGTTGAATTGTATTAACTTTTAACTGAAAGTGCAAATTTAACATGAATTGCATTCCAAAGTTGAAGGAATTTAGATTGTAATTTCCAGTGAGTGTTGGAATTTTAAGTAACAGCTTATAGAATTTAGTGTTCATAGAAAATGTATTATACTTTATAGTGAAGGGAAAAGGAAATTAAAGGAAATATTTTATTTGTTTAAATAAGTGGAAAAGATTTCTAAATTACTGTAATAGACTTGAATGAGTTGAATATTGAAAATTGTTTCTTACGAAAGTGGAAAAAGAAAATATTCTTTCAGAGATAATGTTAAAAAGAATTTAACACCAATGGCGTTATTATTAAAAAAATGATTTAGCATGGCCAAGAAAAGGTAAGGCATGCTAAAAAAGGTAACTTAAGAATATTAATAATAACACTGGTCGGCAACGAAAAACCATACTTTTCTAAAGGAATTTTGTGTGCTGATTCTGAATCCGAAGTCAAAATTTCACTGGCACGTCAAGTTATCGAAATATTTGAATATTGACAGGTCAAAAACGCGTTTTTTTGGTACTTTTGGCATTCAATTTCATCATCGTTAAATTTTTTTTCGGAAAACTACTTATGCAATATTCAAAAGCTATATTTTATCGTCTTAAATACGTTTATTTTTTTTTTTTTCAAACTATATTTTTCTAAAAGATATTTGGTATAGAAAAATATGATATCTCAAAATCTTGGTGGATAAGTTAACTTATGGTTTTTGAAGCAGATTTGAAATAAATTCCAGTTTTCGACTCCTGATTCGGATGAAAAACTAGCAAAATATTACGGAAAAATAATATTTTTAGATCAAATGTCTAAAAAAATATCATTTAAAATTAGTTTTTGGGACTTTATAGCTAAAAGTGTGATGAGCAGAGCTCAAAAACTAGAAGTGATGGAAAAAAAACTGTGAACTGTTTTGAATTCAGCACACTCAAGTTTATTAAAATCACCTTACGGAGTTCTTGCTCCCGATTTTTGTTTTTTGTTTTTTGCCGACCAGTGTAATATACATATTATTTTCAACTTCATTTTTTCGTACTGACGTTACAGTATAACAACAATAATTTCATCATGGGAAAGAATAGGTACGTTTTTACTCATATTTCGTGTAGAAAAATCATTGACGTTTCAGAAAACAAGAAGAAATGCAGTAAAATGATACATTTCAACTTAAAAACACACCAAATCTAAGTTCAAAATCATTAGCCAGGTCAAAAGGAAACTTTCTTGAAGCATAAATGGATGTCACATTTAAAATCACTTGCTGAGTAAAATAAGCTGAATACCACTTTTTCTTTATAGAATGAAAATTTGCAAGTGAACCGAACTCAGAGTACGATTAGGTATTGAGAGAAGACTAGTCTACTAAACAATCTAAAAAAAAATGTTTCCAAAGTATATATTTTATTTGTTAAGAAATCACCCAAACAAAATCTTGAAAATAACGTTTTGCTCGTTTCAAAATCTTAAAATCAAAATTCTTCAAAAATGCAGTCGAAAACGGTTTTCTTTTAAAATATATTTTCGGTTCTCTTAACCGCACCCGCATAATGTACTACAAACTTCTGTCTGTTGGTATTTTAGACTAATTCAGTATGAAAATGTATAAAATTAGTAGAAAAATGTATTGTGGTACCCATTCCAAAAAAAAACACGAACAAGTATAATATTTGTTTAAAAAACTGTTTTGAAATAGCATTCTTCTAAGCTAAAAACTATTAAAATCGAGAATTTTTTTTTTCAAATTTTTAATATTTTGAGAGTTTTGACCTAATATCTTCTTTTTCAAATATTTCGAAACCAGACCCATGTCCGCCAATAAATTCAGCACACGCGAATTAACTAGATTTTACTTTGCACCACTCTGCTACAGAATGAACTACAACAGTGAAATTAGGAGAACTTTGTGGGTCACTGTGGCGTATACGTTTTTTTTTTTTTTTAATAGAAAAGTGCAAAATGTTCTATTCTTGACTGATTGGTTGAATGTTGCATGTCGAAGGTTGGCAAATAAATATGCAGTACTTAAGTAACGGATATGCAGTTTCAGCTAAGAATAGGAATATTAGGCTTAGTTTCAGATTTTTAATTTCGGACTTTATGGGTTATTATTTAACATGTTTAGCTAGGGCGTTCGCTATTTAGGTACTCTCGATAATCAAGTTGCTAAGTGGAAAATTTATTTCTAAATAATAAAAAAAAAAAAAATCCTCAAATTTTTTTCAGATTTTTATTATGACACTAGATGGCGCTCCAAGAGGGATACAATTTTTTATCATTTGAAATAGGTATATGTTGACTTATGAGTCCATTTTTTTAGATATAGACATCAATCAATTTTTTACTTGCGATATAGGTACTATAGAGCAAGTTTAGGATTCGTAAAAAAAAAATCGAACTCGAGATAACAATTTTTCATGACATTACGATGATGGAGAATGCCAAAAAAGTGGGTCCGGCAATTCTAGCTGTCTGTCTCTATCTGGAGCTGCAGCCTAAACAAGTGAAGTGATTTTCTTCAAACCTGGTAGTTAGCAGTTCCCTAGAGGGGAAATTAAATTCTTTTTTTATGACCAAAACTAACGGTACCTGCCATATAACGGAAATACAAAAGTTAATTTTTTTCAAAAACGGCTCTAACGATTTTGATTAAAATTTTTGTTTGTAGTATTACACGTAAGAGCCAACTTTTAAAATAAAAAAAAATATTTTTTGTACCGTTATTATAGGTACCTTCATAGAACGGTTTTTTTCGTTTCTGAATATCTCGTACAACATTAACCCGATTTTAATGAAAATTTTTATACAAAAGTGTTTAAGTAAAGGTAATATTAAAATTTTAGAAAATTTTCAAAAAACGCATTTTTGGATTTTTAAAAAATATTTCAACATTTTTTTTTTGAAAATCAATTTTTTGAAAACGGATCAATGAAAAATTTTGAAATTTAGTTTTTATGTGTAAATTAATTATTTCTTCAAAATGGCATACCAACTATTTTTTTTGAAAAATATTAGAAATTTTTTATATATAAAAAATTATTTAAAAAAAAACGGCTCCTACGATTTTTGAAATTTTTTTTCTAAAAATACCTCTTTATACAAGTAATACAATGGCTTACTTGGTTTTTTTTTTTAAACATCATTTAAAACGGTGTTTAATTAATTATAAAAACAGATTTTATTTTTTTACACTACCTATGAAATTTCTTGAAAATATCTAATTTTCTTGAATAAAAAGCTTTAACATTAGAGTTACTTTAAGCATAAGAGCAAGTACGTGCGACCCCAGTCGTGCATTTTATTTTTGATGATCCTAGAAAAATGATTTATACCTTTTTGAAAACGTTGTTTAGTGTAGACAAGAACCTCATAAAAAATTGTTGATTTAAGTCTATAACTAAAAAAAATGGCTTCATAAGTCAACACATACCTATTTCAAATGATAATAAACTTTAACCCTTTTGGGGAGCCATCTTGTGTCAAAATAAAAATCTGAAAAAATTAGAGGATTTTTTTTTTATTATTTAGAAACAGTTTTTGCACTTAGGAACTTGATTCAAAAATAACGAACGCTCTTACGTAGCCTTACAATAAATTAAAATAAATTACGTCACTTTAGAATAAGAGCGATTTTTTATGATCAGTCTCTATAAAAGAATATTTTAGTTCAAAGAAATTTAAATCAATCAAACCATGGCAGGTATTCTGCCAAAAAATGAGTTTTCCTTAAACATGCATAAATAACACTGATTAACAAAATTGAACTTTTTTTTTGCAACAAGAACTAAAATATACTTTTCTGAAGTAGTTTTTGAAGTGTTGAACTCCAAGTGAGACAAATTTGATTGGCCTCCGTTTTTGAGATATTACCGTTATAAAATGACAAAAAAACGTAATTTTTGCCATTTTCGAGGCTATATTTTTATGCAAGGTAGTTTAGTACAAACAAATTTGCAACGGTTTTTATGAGAACTTATTTTCTTCTTCCAAAAACTGTTTAAATCTTTCCGATATCTTTTTTACTGCCCAAGATATCTTAAGTTTAAGTTAATAAGCCAAAAACAAACTTAACATTATCTAAAGTTTAAGTCACTGGTCAACAGAATTTTTGCCACAAAGAAACAAAATATATTTTTCTTAAAGTTTGAGAGTTTGAACTAGAATTTGAAACCAGAAATATTCTATTAGCCTCCGTTTTTTGAAATATTACCATTATAAAAAAAAACTCTATTTTTCATATTTTAACAGTAATATTTCAATAACAGGGGCTAATAGAATTTTTCTGATTTCGGATTCGAGTTCAGTACCCCAAAAACTTTCAAAAAAGTATAGTTTGGTTTTTGCCAGTGTCATTGTAATAAAAATCAATACAAAATAAAAATCTTTATGCGAACTACACAATATTGCCCTATTTATTTAAAAATCATTTTCACTGTTGACAGTTCTTAAAAGAAATTAATTTAGACATTAAAACCATTTCATAAAGTCACCTTAGCACAGAAAATAATCCAATATGCTTTAGTATCAACTTTAATTTAACATTTACCAAAAAATTTTTGTTTTTATATGGCAACCAAACAATCAAATTAAGTTTTTCTTACACCTATACGGAAAATATATGTTTTCAAAAAGAAAACAAATTATGTGGCGTTGTATGCGGACAAAATTATAAATTCAAACGACCAAACCCAAATTCAATTTTCAAAAAAAAAAAAAATAAGACAATATTTTCAAAAAACAAGAAAAATATCTTTTTTTTCCACTGTAGGTAAGATTATTTATTATTTACTAATAAAAACAACGAATTCTCTTCCATTATCTTTTTCCTTAAATAATAATTTCGTTTGAAGTTTGCAAAACTGTCAAACTTGTAGTGGGTGTTAAAATCAGTGTTAAAATATGTGTAGATTTGCATTAAAAGACGAAAAAAGAATCAATTCGTCGGTAGAAAAACATCAATACTTTTTCCGTTGGAAAACGTTTAAGAAAAAACTTTTGCCGGCTCGTCGATGGTACATCAATGGTGCAATGGCTCTCTTATTTAAAGACTGACACATAAAATTCATCAAATAACTTTAAAAAGAATTGTTTAAAAAAAAAAAAAAATTATTTTTTTTTTAAGTTTTCTTAATTTTAATGTCAGTATAAACCTTTTTTATGTTAAAATTTTGATTAAAATCGGTTGTATCGTTTACATTAAGAAATCGGTTCTATGGCAAGTAGGTACCGTTAATAACGGTCCAAAAAAATATTTTTCTTCTTTCAAAAGTGCGGCCTTATTTGCAGCATTACATGGTTTTTTTGTTCAAAGCAAAATCGTTATCCGTTTTTGAGAAAATTGCAATATCTCGAAAACTTTTTATTGGAGATATCCGCTGAAAAGGAGACATTAAAATAAAAAAAACCGCTCTTGGAAATTACGTACAAATCGTCTGTACCGAGTTTTTAGAAAATCTATCAATCCGTTTGAGCTCTTTTTTTCCAATTCTTCAAAATGAAACTTATAACGGATACAGGGTATAATTATTGGCAGTATAAAAAGTACAATTATTGGCAGTGGCAACGATTGATGTCTCAATGCACGTATTATTGGCACCCCCTGTCAATAATAAAGACACTAGGTACTTTATATGGAACGATATATTGGCACCCCTTTTTAACCATAACCATTGCCTTTAAGCCAACCGCATTGTACTTATTTTATTTTCCAAAAGGGCCCCAAATTCTTGTGTGCCCACGGGCCCCAGGATAGTTAAAGACGGCCCTGTCACTGCATAGCATAACTTATCACAGGACAAGTAATCATGGACAGCCCATCAAAGAACAAATTAACACAGGGAACATTATCATCAATGGAAACAATTTAAAAAAAAATGTAAAACCATTAAAAAGTGTCGCTTTGTGATCAATTTTTTCCAAATGGGCTGCCCATCATGACTTGCCTTTTAATATTGATTCTACACACTTCATGACGCTTCTTTTTAGCCCTTACGATAAATTGTTGGAAAGGGTTCGATATTTTGCTCCACGGTTTGTGTAAAACGGATTTCTACCTTATCCATTCCTGCATTTATATTTAAAGGACAAACATTTTACTATAATTTAAAAATTTTCTTCGAAATATTGGTAATACAATTTTAATAATATGGCCAATCACCTGAGACATTATCACTTTTTTCCGCACTCGTATCGTCGCTCTCTTCAGCTTCTTGATTGAAAAATATATTTGCAATTTCCATGTGCATCGTTCTGGTGCTCTTTGCATCCATGTAACGTGATTTTGCAATTTCCGCACAAAATCTGTGTCGCCACTGAATCAGAACCTTTCCGGACATGATTTTCTCTCGAAAAAGAAATTCTACAAAAATTGAAAAAAAAAAAAAAAAAAATCATACAAAATTAAATTTATTTCGAGTGTAATAAAAAATTTGTTCAAAACTGTAAATTGAAATAGAAAGGATGAAAAAAAAATTTTAAAACTCACTCATTTCGTTGCGGATTTTCTTCAGCGATGAGAAATTAAAATTTCCCTTTTCTATTTCGATGAACATCTCCGGGTTATCGCAAGGCATTAGCAATTCCAGCAGTTCCGTTTCCGACAGCCCATATTCCGAGCAAGTTATATATGCAGCCAATCTCCCGAAAGCCTTCTTCCCATAACGCTCTTCAAAATGATCAAATTGCTCAAGAATTTTCTCCTCAAACGGTAAATCGTCAATTGTCCGCAACTTGGTTAAGTTCACATCCTGCGACAAATCAAACAAATACTCGGTCGACTTGAACCTGTCCTTTTGGATATTTGTAAACTTCAGCTGGTCAACAGGAGTTGTTGTACTGCAGATTATTTGCACATTCCAGGGAAGGCTTATCGGCAGCCATGACAAAGCCGCCACTATATCACAATCCAAGGGATTAAGCTTGTGCAAGTCGTCAATGAACAGAAACAGGATGTCGTTGTTCATGTCCTCGCACCTTTTCAGCAAATTCTGAAACCAGTTATTGATGTAGAGCGGATCAAAGGATGCGTCCTTGGGCAGGTAACCCTCGGGTATATTGAAGATAATGGAAATCTGTTGGCAAATGACTCGTAGCAGTTCGAGGCTGTAGGCGGAACGGGGTGTGGCTGAAGCGAAGCGAATCATGCGATGAGCTCGAGTTGGTAGTTCCGCGAACCATTTGATGACTTGACTATATAAATCGGCCATTATGGTGCTTTTGCCGCTACCATTTTTGCCGTAAATAAAATATGGAGCATGACGACTGCCATTGCGGAAATTAAGCATGACGCTAGCTCGAAGACGATCCGGCACCGTTGATGAGATGAGGCTTTGCGAGTCGAGATGCTCCTTGAGAAATCTCAAGTGGGTGGAGTGTTCGTGGAAAATTTCCTATAAAAAAAGTAAATACAAAAGAGAGGAGACATTTTTATTATTTCTTCTTTTTTTTTTCTATCTCAGGAAACTTATGGAGTTTTACAATCTTAAAGGCAGAGAGATACTTGAAATAGAATGAGGTGAATATCGATTGAGAGTGCTTTTGAGATCTGATGGTTCATTACATTTTTTTTTTTCTTAAATTAAGAAATTTTAAGGATGTAACCTTACAAGTAGGTATGTATGTTTTCTTATTATGATTTGAAGGTATTTCGGAGAAAAAAGGATTGGAATTCTTTTTTTTACTTAAAGTTGTCAATATAGTCAATTTTTCTAAATTAGAGTCAACGATGATTTGGGTACAATTGTTCGTAATTAAATAAAAAAAAATTGAATGTGTTTGACTTTTATTGACAAAATTGAGTGACAGCAATAAGTGGGTAATTTATTATTGAGAAAAAATATGGAACCGCTTTTGTAAAATTGGTAAATTGGTTTTAAAAGTTCATCTGACCCTTTTGATGGGTGAACAACAGAATAGATGTCAAGAATTATTTGATAAATATTTTTATTGTACTCATTTTGGTAGCTTTTCTAGGAAAAGGTGATTGCAAAGAATGTCCGTGAAATATAATGTTGCCGCAGAAAGAATATAACTCAAAAAATGTTTTTGCCAAAAAAAAGTGTGTTTGGAGTGTTATATTAGTTTTTTTTTGTTGGACAGAAGATAATAGAAAATGCAAGAAAAAATACCGCAAATTTCTTTTAACGTATGTGATGAAAGTTAGAAATTGTTTATAAAAATCATAAACTAAATATGGATAACTTATATAAACTCTTCAAACGTAGAACAAAAAAGCGGTTGAAAACGGTCAAAACATTGTTTGGACAAAAATGTTAATATCATTAATTCGTTCAGAAATCATTTTAGAAATAATCCAATTTTTGGCACATGTATGGACATAAATATTATCTATATGTCCTGTAAGTTGGCCATTTTTCAAATGTTTTAAAAAATTTATAAAAATAAAAAAAACAGCCAAAAATACATGGGTTGCCTGGCGACATCCTGTCAAGGCATAGGGTTGCCACGCTTTAAAGTTCATTTTTTGAGTTTTTTTTTTTTCAAAAACTACTCCGTTCTTATATTATAAGTGTTAGAGGTGTCAGAGAAAATTAAATTTAAAAATTTAGAATTTTTAAAAAACTTGACATTTTAGTAGGGTAAACAGAGGTGAATTTAGAAAAAGGTCAAAAAGCTATTACCTTAACAAAAAGTGGTAGAAAAAAGATTGATACTGGAATCGATAGATGTTGTAAATAGTATATAAAAAACATGCACACAAACAAAAAATGTAAAAAAATCTGCAAACTCGAGTTCACCAAAAACCAACACAAAAGGTATTTGAACTAATGTTTATGTTATTAGAGAGCAAAAAAACAATAACTTGACATGTATCTGCCAAGTTTTTGATTTAACTTACAGATTTTTACATTTCAATACACTGTTTAACGACAAAAAACGAAATTTGAAAATATTTTTCTAGTGACCTTATACGTTTTGTAGGAATATACTTAAACCTGCATACCTACTTTATTTTTCAAAATATCTCCAAAATCTGCCTTTAGGGACAAAAATGGTTTTTATACATACAAATACTCTAGAGTCGTTAATTTTCAACTGATTGATTTCATTAATTTTCAACTGACTGATTTCCAACCTGTTCTTAAAAGAAGCTATTTCAACCCTTCGAAAAATATATAAAATATATGGTTTAAGTTAAAAACTTCAGAAGCTCAAGAATTTTAAAAATAGTGTTTTTTTTCGACATTTTCTCCACTAAGAAAATGTTTTTTGTCCCTCAATCCATATTTTGTAGATATTTTGAAAAATAAAGTATGCAAGGGTCTATTTCATGTTTTTGATTTAAAAAACCGTTTATAACTTGATTTTGAATTTTTTTAGAAATTTTTTAATACTATTCTACATCTTACAGCAAATTTATCTATCGATAAAACTCTCTACTATTTAACATTAATAAAATAGCTGTTTTTTTTTTCAATGTCATGTTATCGAAACCTTGAAGATTTTTTCTAATCCATTTATTTATTTATTTTATTTACTATATTTTAAAAGAAATATTTAATCAAATACAAAAATAAATTCTTAATCTGTTCATTAGGGTGGGTCAAAAAAATCGAAATTCTTTTTTTACTTGCGATATAGGTACTATATATCAAGTTATGCATTCGTACAAAAAAAAAAGTTGAGATAACATTTTTCTATGACATTACGATGGTAGACAATGCCAAAAAAGTGGGTCCCGGAAGTCCGTCTGTCTGTCTGTCTGTCTGTCTGTCTGTCTGTCTGTCTGTCTGTCTGTCTGTCTGTCAGTCTGTCAGTCTGTCAGTCTGTCAGTCTGTCAGTCTGTCAGTCTGTCAGTCTGTCAGTCTGTCAGTCTGTCAGTCTGTCAGTCTGTCAGTCTGTCAGTCTGTCAGTCTGTCAGTCTGTCAGTCTGTCAGTCTGTCAGTCTGTCAGTCTGTCAGTCTGTCAGTCTGTCAGTCTGTCAGTCTGTCAGTCTGTCAGTCTGTCAGTCTGTCAGTCTGTCAGTCTGTCAGTCTGTCAGTCTGTCAGTCTGTCAGTCTGTCAGTCTGTCAGTCTGTCAGTCTGTCAGTCTGTCAGTCTGTCAGTCTGTCAGTCTGTCAGTCTGTCAGTCTGCCAGTCTGTCAGTCTGTCAGTCTGTCAGTCTGTCAGTCTGTCAGTCTGTCAGTCTGTCAGTCTGTCAGTCTGTCAGTCTGTCAGTCTGTCAGTCTGTCAGTCTGTCAGTCTGTCAGTCTGTCAGTCTGTCAGTCTGTCAGTCTGTCAGTCTGTCAGTCTGTCAGTCTGTCAGTCTGTCAGTCTGTCAGTCTGTCAGTCTGTCAGTCTGTCAGTCTGTCAGTCTGTCAGTCTGTCAGTCTGTCAGTCTGTCAGTCTGTCAGTCTGTCAGTCTGTCAGTCTGTCAGTCTGTCAGTCTGTCAGTCTGTCAGTCTGTCAGTCTGTCAGTCTGTCAGTCTGTCAGTCTGTCAGTCTGTCAGTCTGTCAGTCTGTCAGTCTGTCAGTCTGTCAGTCTGTCAGTCTGTCAGTCTGTCAGTCTGTCAGTCTGTCAGTCTGTCAGTCTGTCAGTCTGTCAGTCTGTCAGTCTGTCAGTCTGTCTGTATAAGGAGCTACAGCCTAAACGGATGAACCGATTGATGTCAAACTTGGTATGTAGCGTTATTTGGCGACTCTCCAGAGGGGTTTTTGGAATTAATTTTTTCGGACCAATAATAACGGTACTTGTCATATACCGATTTTAGTAAAATTGAAATATCTCGAAAACGGCTCGAACGATTTTGTTTAAAAAATTCAAATGTTTGTTTTAAGCTAAGGTCTATCTTCTAATGAAAAAAATTTTTTTTGAAAATCATTATTAACGGTACCTGCCATAGAACGAAACTTTTTGTGAAGAAGCATTTATATAATTTAAGTATAAGCCAAGAATAAAATTTTGAAAAAAATAATTTTTGGATTTTTAAAAAAATTTTGAAAATTTTTTTTTGAAAAATCAAATTTTCGAAAACGGGACATTTAATTTTTTTGAAATTTTGTTTTTAGATGTTGATTAGTGATTTCTACAAAATGACATACCAATTTTATTTTTAAACTTTTTTTCCAAAAAATTATTTATAAAAAATTAGTTTTTTAAAAAACGGCTCTAACGACTTTGAAAATTTTTTTTCTAAAAATGCATGTTAATATATCAATCAAAACTGCATACTTGTTTTGGAGGGCAATTTAATTTCAGATTTTATTTATTTTTTTTTTTTTAAACGAATTTTATTTTTTTTTTCCAAATTTCTATATAAAAAGTCTTAAAAATTTAAGCAACTTTAACTCTAAGAGCAAGTTCGTGCGACCCCAGTCGTGCATTTTATTTGATTTGGTACTCCGAAAAATCGATTGCTAGACCCCTCTAGAATATACACACCAAATATGAGCTCTTTAAATTAATGGGAAGGTCCTCCGCTTTGCAATTTTCCTTTTTTACATCAAGCTTCTACTAAAAAAAAATAATTTTTTTATTAATTGACTTTTTAGCAAATTTCTTTTCATATTCTCTTGTAGGAAATTGAACGCTCCACATAGGGGTATTTACCAATTTTAGGCGGACAAAATTATTTTTCCGGTTTATCTTCATCAACAAGGTATTTAGTACTGGAATAAAGTGTTTTAAGTGTTGATTTCAATGAAAATATTTTTCTTCCTAAACCACTTTTTGATCAAACAAAAAAGTGTCAAGAATGGATCCCAATGGTTTGTTAAAACGCTTATAAATGGAGTTCTATTAATGGTATCGCCAAGATAAAGGTCTTAAAATTTAGGAAAAATCATAAGGATTCAGGTTCTGTAATTCAAAAAGTTGAATCCTTAAAAAACTTGAAATATGGATGCTGAATACAAGGTAACCATTTTTCAAAACCTAAAACCTTTAAGAAGGGCAAAAGTGTCGAAGTTGCACTTAGTTGCACCTATTTTTTACAGATTCAATTAGATAAAAGTTTAACCTTTAGAAAACATAAAATTTTATCACACAATAATGTGAAATTGTATAACTTATCTCCTTACAGACTGACAGTCTGTCAGTCTGTCAGTCTGTCAGTCTGTCAGTCTGTCAGTCTGTCAGTCTGTCAGTCTGTCAGTCTGTCAGTCTGTCAGTCTGTCAGTCTGTCAGTCTGTCAGTCTGTCAGTCTGTCAGTCTGTCAGTCTGTCAGTCTGTCAGTCTGTCAGTCTGTCAGTCTGTCAGTCTGTCAGTCTGTCAGTCTGTCAGTCTGTCAGTCTGTCAGTCTGTCAGTCTGTCAGTCTGTCAGTCTGTCAGTCTGTCAGTCTGTCAGTCTGTCAGTCTGTCAGTCTGTCAGTCTGTCAGTCTGTCAGTCTGTCAGTCTGTCAGTCTGTCAGTCTGTCAGTCTGTCAGTCTGTCAGTCTGTCAGTCTGTCAGTCTGTCAGTCTGTCAGTCTGTCAGTCTGTCAGTCTGTCAGTCTGTCAGTCTGTCAGTCTGTCAGTCTGTCAGTCTGTCAGTCTGTCAGTCTGTCAGTCTGTCAGTCTGTCTGTATAAGGAGCTACAGCCTAAACGGATGAACCGATTGATGTCAAACTTGGTATGTAGCGTTATTTGGCGACTCTCCAGAGGGGTTTTTGGAATTAATTTTTTCGGACCAATAATAACGGTACTTGTCATATACCGATTTTAGTAAAATTGAAATATCTCGAAAACGGCTCGAACGATTTTGTTTAAAAAATTCAAATGTTTGTTTTAAGCTAAGGTCTATCTTCTAATGAAAAAAATTTTTTTTGAAAATCATTATTAACGGTACCTGCCATAGAACGAAACTTTTTGTGAAGAAGCATTTATATAATTTAAGTATAAGCCAAGAATAAAATTTTGAAAAAAATAATTTTTGGATTTTTAAAAAAATTTTGAAAATTTTTTTTTGAAAAATCAAATTTTCGAAAACGGGACATTTAATTTTTTTGAAATTTTGTTTTTAGATGTTGATTAGTGATTTCTACAAAATGACATACCAATTTTATTTTTAAACTTTTTTTCCAAAAAATTATTTATAAAAAATTAGTTTTTTAAAAAACGGCTCTAACGACTTTGAAAATTTTTTTTCTAAAAATGCATGTTAATATATCAATCAAAACTGCATACTTGTTTTGGAGGGCAATTTAATTTCAGATTTTATTTATTTTTTTTTTTTTAAACGAATTTTATTTTTTTTTTCCAAATTTCTATATAAAAAGTCTTAAAAATTTAAGCAACTTTAACTCTAAGAGCAAGTTCGTGCGACCCCAGTCGTGCATTTTATTTGATTTGGTACTCCGAAAAATCGATTGCTAGACCCCTCTAGAATATACACACCAAATATGAGCTCTTTAAATTAATGGGAAGGTCCTCCGCTTTGCAATTTTCCTTTTTTACATCAAGCTTCTACTAAAAAAAAATAATTTTTTTATTAATTGACTTTTTAGCAAATTTCTTTTCATATTCTTGTAGGAAACGCTCTACAAAAAAGGCCTTATACACTTTTTTCGTTTATCTAACCGTTTAATAGATATTTGAGGTCCAAAAATCGAGAAAATCTTTAAAAATTCGTTTTTTGTTCTTAATTTTGTAACAAATTCAAAAATTATAATAATTAAACGCGCAAGACATTTTCTTGTTGGAAATTGATTGCTCCACAAAAAAGGTCTTGTTAACTTTTTTCATTAATCTAACCATTCTAAAGATATTAGAGGTCAAAGTTAAACAAAAGTATAAAAACATTTTATATTTTTAAAAAATTTCCAATTCACTGAAACTTCATTATTTTCAAATTAACAAGATATATTCTTGTAGGGGCTTAAACGTTCTACAAAAAATTCCTTGGAATCAAATTGATTGCTTGAACCGTTTAGAAGATATTCGTATCCAAACCAATGCTCACTGATTTCAATAGTTTTCTTATGACCCGTATGCATTGCGATTTGGATACGAATATCTTCTAAACGGTTAAGGCAATCAATTTGATGCCAAGGAATTTTTTGTAGAACTGTTTAAGCCCCTACAAGAATATATCTTGCTAAATTGAAAATACTGAATTTTCAGTGAACTGGAAAATTAAAAAAAAAATAAAATGTTTTTATAATTTTTTTTAACTTTGACCTCTAATATCTTTAGAATGGTTAGATTAATGAAAAAAGTTAACAAGACCTTTTTTGTGGAGCAATTAATTTCCAACAAGAATATGTCTTGCGCGTTTAATTATTATAATTTTTCAATTTGTTACAAAATTAAGAACAAAAAACGAATTTTTAAAGATTTTATCGATTTTTGGACCTCAAATATCTATTAAACGGTTAGATAAACGAAAAAAGTGTATAAGGCCTTTTTTGTAGAGCGTTCAATTTCCTACAAGAATATGAAAAGAAATTTGCTAAAAAGTCAATTAACAAAAAAATTATTTTTTTTTTTATTAGAAGTTTGATTTAAAAATGGAAAATTGCAAAGCGGAGGACCTTCCCATTAATATAAAGAGCTCATATTTGGTGTGTATATTCTAGAGGTGTTTAGCAATCGATTTTTCGGAGTACCAAATAAAAAAAAAAAAAGAATTTCGATTTTTTTGACCCACCGTACTGTTCATATTGCTTATGTTTCAAGGAACAAAGAAATTATAGATTAGAAAAATCTCCTGGAAGCCACTATTTAAAGATCACTTCTTTATTCTCAGTTTCCTGAGTTACCTTCTTTTATATTTATAATTAATTTCCTCTTAACATCTTAACGTCCATTTATTATTTAATGTTATTTAAAGGAATTCAACACAAATGGGCAAAAAATCTCCTCTGTTTGTGAATGGATTTTATTCAAAATGAATAAAAATCAACAAAAGATATCCTAGAAACTCCTTTTATACGCATTAAAAAATCAAGTTAGGTAGATAATGCTTACAAAATTTAATTTTCTTTGGAATGTGAATCTTTTTCACTTCCTCTCTCTCTCCCTCTATCAATATCAGTCTTGAAGAGAGGGATGAGATAGTCTAACGTCTAACCGAATAATACTCCCCAATTCAGCTTTTTTTTTACTCTAGGGATAATACTCCTGAATATTTAGGTTTACTTTGCCGTATCTTTATGCTGTTGCTTCTGAATTACAATTTAAAGAATTTTTCATACTCGTCCTTAGACGTACCTCAAGTTTTGTATTGAATGAGAGATTTCAATTTAAGTCAATTTAAATTAAGATAGAAACATTTTTTTTTTCTTCTCCTCTTTTCGTCTTGTATCTTTTAAAGGAATTTTTTTTTTTCATATGCCTGAATAAATTCGCAAATTGAAAATTTATTCTACCGGAGATATAATTTTTACAAATACAAACACAGACACACAGATATAGATAAATCAAGGGAAAATAAAAGGGAGAAAAACTGAATTTAAAAATTATAAACTTTTATTTGAATTTAAAAAAAAATATTCCAATGGAACAATCATTTCGATAGAATTTATATTTTTTTATAATTTGCCTGAAAGTTTATTAGTTTAATCCGATTAAGTGAGAAGCTTTTTATTCATCTGTGATAGTGCAACACCATGGGCTTAAAATTAATACCATCTGGATGGCCAGAAGGATTCACTCAGCATAACATTTAAACAGGAAAAAACGTGGCTAAAGCAAAATTGAAATTATTCAACCATATTTTTAAAATGGATAAGGATAACAGGAAACTAAAGCTTATTCATTGCCATAAGCTTGAATTTATGTAAAGTGCAGACGAAAAAAGGTTATGAAATAAATTTAAAAAATATTTAAAATTTATAAATTCTAACGAAAGCAATTATTAAATGTATCAAAACTTTTAATTTTGCATGATTTTTTTTTTGTTTTAATTTCAAAATGTAAAAAAAAATTATAAATGTATTTGTTTTGACTTCAATTGGATAATATTTATGAGTGAACTGAAATTCTACAATGCCAATAACTCATTTTTAGTAAGTAGATATTAGCATTAATTTTTACAACTTTGTTTATATTCATGTAAAGCTATGAAACAAAATGAACTTCAGTGGTATTTAAGCACAACACTTGGACCACCAGCATTTTGTTCTGAAAATTCAGAATACCTACTTTGCACTAAATGAAAAATAACGTTGAAACAAATATAAACCCATTTTGATTTAACAACTTTTTGGATTATTAGAAAATGAATATTGTAAAAAGAGAGTATATTTTTTAAATCATGAAACGGTTTAAACTCTAGATAAACCTGTTAAAGGTGTTTAAGTGGCTAATGTGTCAAAATTTTGTATGGATTTGACAGTTCGTTTGTCACATTTACCATTTTACCTGGTTTACCAAGAGCTTTCACTGCTTCATGAATACCCTTGACAAAAAAAAAAATACATTTCTTTAACAAAAATTAAATTTAATCACAAAAGTTGGAATATACAATACCTA
The DNA here is from genome assembly GCF_945859705.1 of Episyrphus balteatus. Classification (NCBI taxonomy): domain Eukaryota; kingdom Metazoa; phylum Arthropoda; class Insecta; order Diptera; family Syrphidae; genus Episyrphus; species Episyrphus balteatus. The sequence continues at coordinate 171,218,083 of NC_079134.1, forward strand.
ATAAATTTGCCGAAAATTGCATCGAAGTGATTTTTTTTAAATATTTACCTGCAGTATGCAACCAAGTTTGCAGCTTCAAAAGATCCATTTTATTTGTGTGGTACTCAAAAAAACCACTAAGTTTTTGATTTTTTTTTTGTTTTCAGGCTTATAGCTTTTCCTAAGAAATGCATAATATCATGGAAAAAGCAGTTTAAAATTCCTATACCTAATTATTGTGTTATAATTTAATAAATATTCAATTTAGGATTATAAACAAAGTTGGTAGCACAATTTTTCGTGGTAGAGTATGGATTTGAAACCAGAAACTCTGGTTTGACAGCTCATCGCTTTAACCATTACGCAATAAAATACTACACGAAAAGGACTTACTTTTGACAAAATAGCAACAAAATATTAGTTTTATTAACTTCATAAAAACAATTCTTACCATCAGCTACACCCAAAACGTGGGACGCCCTAAACGATTTTAACTGCAGCATTTTATTCTGTGACGAAAATATAATTTTTGTCTGAGAAATTTATAAAATTTTGAGTTGATTAAAAAAACGGGTTCTTGTTTATTAATATCTTTTTCCTTTTGAAATCATCAATAAACATCATGTAGGTATGTGAACAGAGGCGGCGCTAGACCAAAATGAGGCGTGTGCTAGAGTAAATTTTCGGGGCCCCTGAGAAAATGAATTTGGACTATTATTTTGAAAAAAAGTATCAAATCTTCCGTCCAAGTTCAAGTTCAAAATTCTAATAACAAACTTAAGACAAAACGTTTCATTTCAATGTAAGCCCTGTTCCTTTGGGAGCTGGCAAAGTACTACTAGTAGTTTACTAGCGATTTCCAAGACGTATATGATAGTACTAGATTAACCAAAACATCTACTATTAGAAGACTACCACTTCCAATGGAACAGGGCTGTAGATGAAAAACAAAATGCACGACTCGATCTCACGAACTTTTTCTTAAGTTTCAGATTGCTTTAATTTTTAAAACTTTTTATATAAATAAGATTTTTTGTTAAATGTTCTAAAACGTACATATCAAAAAAAAAAAAATAATTCGTTCTTCAAATCAAACAAAAAAACAACATCTAGAATGAATTTCAGCAATTTGATTTCTTTTATTAGGGCGCGTTTTTAGAAAAAATCAAAATCGTAATTAATCGCTATAAACATTTTTCGGAAAAAAACTATTTTAAGTAAAATTGATATGAAATTTTGCAGAAATTTTTAATCTACATTAGAAATTTCAGAAAAATTAAATGCAAAATTTTCTAAAATTTGACAATTCAAATAAAAATCAAACTTTCTTCATCAAAATAAAAACTAACTCTTGATTGCTTTTTTGATGAAATTGTACTTTTCTAAAATTGGTACAATATAATATAGCTATTTATTTTAATGTAGAAATTCTTGTTTTCATCAGTTTCTTTTTTAGAATATAAAAATATCAATTGAATTACCAATTGGAAAAAGGGAATAAATCCATCTCATCTATTTGTTAGCAAAACGCAAATAACTGCACAACTTCTTTATTTGATGGTTCTAAGAATGTGGTTAGGCTAGTCTCACGTTAGTCTTAAAATTTGAAAATTTACACTTTTCAAACAACCTGTAATATAGCTGAGTGCCATTGCTATATTAAAATAAAAAATTTAAAATTTATCAGTAGGAAGAAGGAAATAAGGCCGGGATTTGTTTCTTTCTTTAAACTATTGTTTTTTTTTAAATCACTTTTATATGTATATGATTTCTATGGAGTTTGGTAATAACAACATAAGTCCAAAATCGTCGTTTTGAGATAAATGCATTTTAAAGTTTGAGAAATGCCCCCAAATCCAATTTTATTTAATGCAAGTATATTGGGATGCAATTATTTTTTAAATTATAATATTTACACAAATAAAGTAAGAATGAATAATTTTTAAGCGTATTTATATGTTTTTTAGTGAGATATGTTGTTTTGAAAAAACTATTTTTCGTTCAAGAATAAGATTTTTTTCGAGTTGTGTCCTTAGTGCCTATATTTTTTTTAAAGAATTTTAATTTTTCGAACGAAGGAACTTAGTTGTGCTGTTTTGACCAAACACTTATTTAAAAGTATAAACATTTTTGATTGGTCAAAACAGCACAAGTTGGAGTTATGCCATTATGATCAAATATAATTTTAGAAAAAAGGAGTTAAGTGTGGTTAGGGCCATTGAATTTTTTTTTGAAGTAATCAATCATTTAATTTTTTTTACGAAATAACTAATAAATTATTCGCATATTTGTTTGAGCAAAATTTTTGATATAAAACGGGTTTTTAAAGTTTGGTGGATTGTAAATCCGTCCGCATTTTGAAACATCAATGAATCCGCAAAATGTGTTAGAATACGGAATTTTGAACAGCGAAAATTCGAAAATTCCACTGAAGAAAATGGTCCTTTTTAATCATTAAATTGGCGGCGGAAAACAGAAATGTTCTTAAGTCCTAAGTAACAAAGTGTTCAAATTGCTAGAAAGTGTAAAAAATCAGTTTATATAAATTGCGAGCGTAAGCGAGCAAAGAATTTTTTTAAGGGAAGTAAAGTTTACCCATTCTTAAACTTTACAAAAACTTATTTCATACAATTTTAAATACCTATACAAAATTGAAAAATAGAAAAAAGAAAAAAAAAAAACTGTTTTTACCACTGAGTGGAAACAAGCCAATTTCAATTATTTGATTGTTTTGAATAAAGAGAAGAGACATGGTTTTTCGGATTTTATTATTTCTGAGACATTTTCAATTAGCGACCGCGGGGCCCCTCTAAGAGCGGGGCCGTGTGCGGGGGCACACTCCGCACACCCCTTCCGCCGCCTCTGTATGTGAATATAAAACACTACATAAAGGTGCTTAACACACATTCAATTATAAAGGTGTCCAAATAAAACAATAAGAAAATCAAACTATGTGTACTGTGTACAAATGAAGCATCCTAAACGATGGAATCTCATAGTTGATAAAAGTCAATTAAGGGACCCGAAATTCTGCAGGTGAGCTTACACGATAAAAAAGATTTAAAAATTAAAATCCTTCATCATTAAGTCTAAACGTCTAGTGGGTACATTTCAAATGCTTACAGCTAGAAGTTAATTACTACTGCCATGAATGAAAATGTATTCCCTATATTATTCGCCGCATACTTTTTCTCATGAAAAATAAGTTTAAATACTTAAAAAAAAAAAAATATCTTCTATGCAATAAACCTCTTAAAAAATATAAACTCCTTAACAAAGTGTAGGTACATATAAGATGTTTCACATTTTTTACGCAATTAAAGTCAAATAGCATTCCCTTATTCCTTCCTTCTAGAAAAATATAATCCTTTTCATGTTCACTTCGCAAATTGGTAGTAATTAATTTATATTACCTTCCTCCTTTTTGTGTACTCTTATCTTCAACGCCCCCATATCGTTAGCAAAACAAACAAAAATTCTTATACTCTCGCATGTGTGGTATGTGTGGTTGGAATTTTATTACACAGTTTATTTAAAATTTTCTACGAAATTTACTTTTTTGTTTAAACCATTTGATGGAATTTATGGAAGCTTTAAGCCTAAAGACTTGTTTATAATCGCCAAAATACTCCCATAAAACAAGTTACGGTTGAAAGGATATACGGAAAATAAGGTACAATACAAAAAGTACGTATACACCAGGTGTCCCTGGCGTTTATTTCTTCATTCTTCTTCTTTATTTTTTTTATGGACCCTAATAAAAAATTGATATGGGGTGGTTATAGAGTTAAGTGGAGTGAGATATTTAAATAGGTTTTAAATTTAATATAAAATTGTTGTGCTGAAAACCGTAAACATTTTTAAGTTATATTTTCTCTATGTGCGGGAATCAAATTTCTATTTACTTCCACAAGCTCAATTTTCATCGATGAAGGAGGAAAAGGTATAAATTTAGAGAGGGAAAAAGTAACTACACCAATTTCATTCAACCTTTCGAGTAAAATCCATTAAATTTGATTGTTTTTCACTCGATTTAAGTATATTATAGCGGTTTTGTGGAAGGCATTTTTTCTTATGGTTTTTGGGTTTTGTTTTTTATTTGATGATATGAAGCCGCCATTAATTGAGTGAAAGTTTTTACTGACTTGAATTTTAACTACGTACTTAGAAAGTCTGGCTGAAAAATGCTTAATAAAAACAAATATGAGATTGGGTTACAAACCTTGTGGTTTTGAGTTTTTGTTTTGTACCTTAAAAACAAACGATTGCAGACAAAATAAATGAAAGATATGTGCTGGATGTGAGTAAAAATAATAATCTTTAAAATTGAAATGCTTATAACAGAAAAACTAAATTGATTAAATTCATAATTTGTTTTTATCTTTTTTTTCACCTTCAAAAAATTTTTTTAAATTATGAAAGATTTCCTGATGCTAAATCTGGTTTCAGAAAAATTCTTGGACGTACCATTTTTTTGAAAAGAATTTTTGAAAAATATGAGCAGTTTGTAGAAAAATAACCCTTTTAGATTCGGTTGACATTGTAAAAAAATAAAACTTTTATTCGTATTCAGCTCAAATTTGGGGGACTTAAATAAGTTCTTTCATAAACCATAAAATAAAGTTGAAGAAAATTACCTTATGCCAAAATATTGCTTTGAAAACAGCAAAAAATGCGTTTTTGAGATATTCGAACGGGAATATCTAAAAAAACGTGACTTGCTATTAAAATTCTGACTTCGGAATCAGAATACAAAAATTCTTTGGAGAAATATAGTTTTATTAAAGGGAGAATTTCCTTGCAGACCAGTGATATATATTTATTATTTTGATCCCTACAAAATTGCATGTTAAGTCTAACGCTTAAATTACATTCTTAATGTTAAACTTAAAAAAAAACGAGGTTTGTGAAGTTTGCTGCCTTCTATCTTATCAATTTTTACACGGAGAAAAATAAAGCACTTTAAAATATGATGATGCCTACTTAAAATAACATCTTCTTAATACAATAAGATTTCTTCTTTAAACAAATGGTAATAAATTTAAAGTGAACTTCATTTTACTTTACCGACTAAAAATTAAAAGATTCTATATTAAGAATATCTTGAGAACGAAATTTTCCACGTTAGACACGAAAATGACTATTCAGACCATATTGAAATAGTTGCTGGGGTACCACAAGGTAGGGTGCTAGGTCCTACTTTCTTCCTTTTACTTACAGGCGATATACCTCAAACTGAAATATAACTCTACATTAAACAATAACTGAATCGAGCAGTAAATTTCAAAATGTTCTAAAAATGTCAATGCAGGGACAAACATATGGCGAATAGCGTTTAATGAATTTAAGTTCACGTTTTATTTACAGAGATTAAATGAAAACAACCTTTTTCTTCCAAAATTTCCAAACGTATTAAAAAAAATCCTAAAATCCACCAACACTTGCATAGTCATTTGAACCATAAACAATCAAAAGTCATTAGAAAAGGTGATATATCCATTATCCTTTGAAAAAAGATATTGTGAAATGATTTTTTAAATTTACTGCACAAATATCCAACATATTCGAAAATATTTTCCATTCGAAACTATCCAAACACAAAAACTAATGAAATCTAATACCTTTGCACAAGTTGACATCTTTTACCCACGAGTAGAACATTTCCTATTGCATTTTTTTTTTTTCTATCAAAAAATATATGTCAAAAGTTTGTGTTGATATATCTTTTTTTCCCATCGAACGCACACACAAAAGCTACAAACCAATTTATCAAAAATTATTGCAATCGATTGCGAACATCAATCGCAAGCAATAAATCAAATTCAATTACTCATTCAAATCGGCAATTTGAATCTAAAGAGTATCAAGGACAGAGTAGATATGACAGAGCAGAAAGAGAGACGACACAAACATACTGTAGAATGTAGATGAAACGCGTTTAGGGAATGAATAAGGACACACACACAAAACGACGAAGAGAGGATAACACTTCAAGGACACATAATAATGTTTGTCTGTTAAAATTCATTGAGGAAACATTTTCCATCCAGTTTTATATAGAAGCAACATCGGTTTGAGGATTTTATGGTTGGTTGGGTACCAATACCCCAATATGAAAGTTGTTGTAATAAACATCAATTATTCATCTTGGAAATTGTCGCATTCGCCATCATATTTCAGAATATTTTATCCCTTCCATAAACTATTTTTTACTCTCACTCTGTATGGGATTAAGTTTACAAAAAAAAAAAAAAAGGTTACGTATACGCCCTAGTGACTTTATTTAGTTTTTATTTTATCGAGGTGAACTTTTAGTAAATTGAATATATTTTTTTTTTGTATGATTTCTTCTTTCTCGTTGCACACTGATAAAGGTCAGCCAATGAGCCAATCCACGGCATCAAGGATATTTGTGTTGTAAAAAATAGAAGAACGAACACAGCGCTCATGTTTTGTGAGGCAATGAAAGACATGTGGGGATTATAGAAGGGTTTCCATTTTCATCTCCATTGTGCGCGCTTGTTGACAGGATGTGCAGAGTAAATGCAATTAGTTAATTAATGTGAACTGAATTTAGCACAAATATAATACATGTATGTATGTATGTATCTCTCCCGTCGGGTGTAGAGATAGAGGAAGTCTATTTTATTCGTGGAAAGTTTTCGAGAATAGCTATATCTCTCACTCTTTCTCTTCGCTTATTTCAAATGCATTATAATAATGTATAGGTACAGAATCAGGTTTTGTATGCTAAAGTGCACTTGTTCTTTTCTCTCTTTTACAAAAGTAGTGGAAGTAGGTCAAAATTTTAATGTTAACTGAATGGATAGGAGTTTTGCATCGGAAGGAGGTAGGTTAATATCAATCTGAACAGGTTTTTGGAGAGTGAACGGAACATTTTTAGAATGGAAGGTAGATTTTTTTTTAAATTTTTTACATTGAAATGGCATTAGTGGTTTGAAGGGCTTTTAGCTTTTTAATTATATTTTACTTAAAAATGTTGATGCATTTTATACCAGTTGACAGGAGATATATACACGGTAATGTTCACTTGGATAAAAGCACTTAGAAAATTTTGGTAATATGATGTAATCTCAATTTTTTGGCTTTTATTAGATTGAAATAAATTGGTGATGCTGCGATATAGTTATTTGTGAACGTGATTTAATATACCTACATACATAAATTTTGAAGTAGGGAACCAAAATGAGTTGAAATTTGAAGTGAACCCACCATTAACGGACTGTTGAAAGCATATCGCCGGCACATTAACGGACTGAAGAAAACATATCGTCGGCAACAAAACCAAAAATCTGCATTTTTTGACATATTCATGAAGGATTTTGAAAAATTCAATCATTAAATAGGGTAAAAACAAAATACCAAAAAAGTGGCTATTTTATAAACGCGACGTTGTAGAAAGTTATATTTTTTTTGTATTGATAGATTAATTTATTGTTAGGCTAACAAAGGTAGGTATTGAAAAAATTCTAGAAAATTTCAAAACCATGCTATAAATGGTGGTAGATCTTTGACAAAGTAGTGATTATAGGTAAGGGGAATTTTTATGACAATTTGAAAAATGTCATTCAAACACTGAACCAAATCCTTACGTAAATACAACGTAAAAATTCGTTGAGCCAACGAAAATTTAATTAATTTTCAGCCGATGAAAAATTTAATTGGCTCAACGAAATGGCTTTCATACGTTAATGAAAAACTTCATCAATTAACGAAAACTTTCGTATTTTAATGAAATTTTTCATAAAAATTTTTGATCGAGAATTTAATTAACCACGGTGATATTTTTCGTTAGTCAATGTATTTTTTGATTAATTTATGAAAGAACTTTCGTTAGCTAACGAATTTTTTCGTAAATTTTATGAATAGTTTAATTAAATTACGAAAAAATATTCGTTAGGTAACGAAACTTTTCGTTGTATTAATTTTTTTTTAATAGATTATAATAATAGGACTTGTTAAATTATTATTATTAATTTAATACAGTCCAAAACAAAAAAATTGGCGTTTCGACCCGGTGGAGCTCACTTGGACTCATAAGTTGACTTATCCGTGAGACACCTTGTCAATACGCAAATATTTTTCATATTCAGCTCAACTTACATAGATTTTAAAACAAAAACCTAATGTGAACTATATCCAGCAAGATTCAATTTTTAATCCATAAAACAGAAATGCACATAAGTCTACGTTTTTTTTTTTTTTTTTTGTAAGGCAACGATTTTTTTTCGTTAACTGATCTATCTTTTCATAAGCCAATGTAATATTTCATTAGTATATGAAGAATTTTCATAAGCTTATGAAGATTTTCGTTAGTTAATGTTGAATTTCATAAGTTAATGCATTTTTTCGTTACTTAATTAAAACTTTGATAAAGTAAGGAAAAAATTCTTATTTTTGTTCTTTAAAATGGGTATGAAATTTTTCGTTAATTGATGAATCTTTTCATTGAATTGGATTTTTTGGCACTAAAAAGGGAGAAAAAGTGTATGAAACGTTTTCATTAATTGATGAAGGTTTTCATATTACGAAAAATTACATATTTTCGTTGAGCAATTTATTATTTTCAGTGAAGATATTGAACAAAAGTTAGGGGTCTATTACACACCTACTTTTTTAAGACTGTATTTGTGCAAAATTTCAATCAATTTCGTATACACAATTTTGGGATAATGGTGAAATAAAGTTCTATTTTTCAACACGTTCTTTTTTTATCTAGAGCACATACAAATTTATCTATTTATGATTTATCTTTATTGAGTATGCTGATAATATTACCTTTCATTTGATATATCACACATAACGGTGCATTTACTACAAGCTGCACAATGCTAAATTAAAAAACTTCAGAAATACCTTAAAACACCTGTGAGGATCTGTTGCCCATAACTAGGGCTGTAAAAGTAACCACAAAATGAGTACCCGCATGTATACGTTACTTTTGATACTAGTACCCGCATCAGTAATATCGTTACTCGTTACTTTCGTATGTTTCGTATTTTTCGTATATTTCGTATGTCTCGTGTGTTTCGTACATTTCGTATATTTCATGTATTTGATACGTTTCGTATGTTTGGTACTTAAGGTATGGTATAAGGGTGTAAAAATAAAAAAAAAAAAAAAAAAAAAAAAAACAAAAACCATTTGTACAATCTAAGCTACATTTTAAGGTCATAAACCTTAAAATTAGTTGCGGCGTTCTTATGTAATAAGAGTTTGAGGGTAGCTATATTGAATTTTTTATCAAACGTGGAAACTTTTTGAAGTTATACTTCTTATGGGAGGGTGGGTATGAAAATTTACTTTTTGACAAGAATGTCAAAGGGATTATGACGCGATCACCCTGGGTAGCAGGGCTGTCGTTTCACCTTTAGAGTACGCAGTACTTTAGTATTTAAAAATGCAGTACGCCACAGTACGGCAAACATAAAACACACAACATGTAGCAAGTTACATGTTTCATGTGGCAAGTTGCATGTGGCAAGTTGTATGTGGCAAGTTGCGTGTGGCAAGTTGCCAGGGTTGCAAAAAGCTAACATTTCAGCTCAGCTCACAGCTCAGCTCAAATTTGAGCTAGGTACCATAGCTTAGCTCATTTGAGCTGAGCTAAAGTGAGCTGAGCTGAAAGTGAGCGCCCCAACTTCCAACGCCTATATCTCGGAATTTTGAAAAAAATGAAAAAAATTTTGTTGATGCCAAAAGGTAGCGGGGACTCTAACCTACATTTGGGTACAACTTCCATCCCTGTAGGTACACGCGTTCTCAAACCAGGAGAACTTAAAGGTAAAAAAAAAGTTAAGCCCGATTCTGAAAAAATAGGCATGATGTGGCGGTTTAACATGCAAAGCGATTTTTTAAAAATCTGACAATGTGCAAAGCGTAGGCCCATGACACAAGCTATCGTTTGGCATCACTCCCAAAAATTGCTCTCAAGCGGCTTAGCTTCCAGGAGCGTTCAAAGATTCGGGGATTTTTCGAAAAAAAAAATTTACCCCAACTTTCAAACACGATTTTCTCGGAATTTTGAAAAAAATCGAAAAACCGGATTATACCACTTTCGGGTAGCTGAGAATATAAGCTTTCATATGGCACCACTCCCCTGTCTCTAGATCAAAGCCTTCCAACGCCTATATCTCGGAATTTTGAAAAAAATGAAAAAAAATTTTTTGATGCCAAAATGTAGCGGGGACTCTAACCTACATTTGGGTACAACTTCCATCCCTGTAGGTACACGCGTTCTCAAACCAGGAGAACTTAAAGGTAAAAAAAAAGTTAAGCCCGATTCTGAAAAAATAGGCATGATGTGGCGGTTTAACATGCAAAGCGATTTTTTAAAAATCTGACAATGTGCAAAGCGTAGGCCCATGACACAAGCTATCGTTTGGCATCACTCCCAAAAATTGCTCTCAAGCGGCTTAGCTTCCAGGAGCGTTCAAAGATTCGGGGATTTTTCGAAAAAAAAAATTTACCCCAACTTTCAAACACGATTTTCTCGGAATTTTGAAAAAAGTCGTAAAACCGGATTGTACCTGATTTTTTTTTATGATTAAAAAAGAAATATTTTACTAAAAAAATAGAAATATATTTACTATTAACCCTAGAAAGATAATCTACGTCTGTAAGACGTATGGCGTGTAAAGAACTGTTTTATCTAATTCAATTCAAATTTCTGGGTTTTTGTTAAATTGATTTCATTTATTATATCACTTCTTTAAAATAATCTAAGTAATGAGTTAAATAAATATGACAAAAAGTGTTAACATAAGACCAAAAATCTTTTTTAGAATCATACGTCTCTGAGACGTATATTATGATTATCTTTCTAGGGTTAAAAAAACCAAGAGAAAGATCACGAAAAATTATCTGTTTTATTTATAAAAATATCCATGTGTTAAAATAATTCCATTAATAACTAGAACCAAACATCTTGAGCTATGGTGTTTTATAAAAGTTTAAAATATCTTCATATTTCATTATACTTTCCAAATAAAAATCAATGTATCCTCTCACCCATCACAGCTCAGCTCAGCTCACGTTACTTTAGCTCACCCAACAGCTCAGCTCAACCATCAGCTCAGCTGACTTTCAGCTCAGCTCAAATGAGCTGAGCTATGGTACATAGCTCAAAAGTCAGCTAGCTCAAAATTTGAGCTGAGCTGTGAGCTGAGCTCAGCTCACTTTTGAGCTTTGTAGCAACTCTGCAAGTTCCATATTGCTACTACTAGTGCTGAAGCACACACAATTCTCATAAAATAACCATATCGCACATTTTATGCTCAATTCATTTAAAAAAAAAAAAAAAAAAAAAAAAATTTATTGTTCACTTGATAAAAATGTAAAAAAACGATGTGTGGATTAATTAATTTAATAATAGAAATTAAAAATATCAAATGAAATTCATTTACATATACTGAATGAGAAGTATAACTTCAGTCGCGTGTACATGTGTACACACACTCTTTTTTTGATTTTTTTCCTAATTTTTCGAAACAATCTTTTGCAATTGTATGTTTATATTCGTTCAGTAATCTTATCACAATTCTTTAAAGACCTTTTTTTGAAAAATACATCGCGCAGATCTCGAAATATTAACACTTTAATACAACCATGTCGAACAATTTATCGTTTATTTTTTCTATTGAGAGTGATTTTCAACCTTGTTTTCTCTGTTATTTTTGTGTTGAAAATTTTGCACCAAAAATAAATTTTTTTTTGAAAAACCAAAAAACTTTTGTACATTCTTAAGCTAAATTTCAAAACCAATAACACCAAGGCCATAAACAAATTGGTTTGGTGGGGGTACCTATATGTCGGAAAAAAAGTTTGATTTTTTTCACTTTTTTCATAAAAAATTATTGTTTTCAATAAATTATTTTTATACTTTCTACGTATTGTAGAAAGGCTTTGCTTTCGAGAAAACTCAGCAGAGTTGCCGTTTTCTCAGAAGGAAACGTACCTACCAATGGATATATGTAGTTACATTTTTTCTGAAGCATATTTTAATCGCAAGGAATCATGTTCAGCTAGTAGAAACTCATAAAGAAACTCATCTATTAAATAGACTATCAGAGGAACAAAGTTTCACACACAGAATATTTAGGTACTATTGTTAAGATATAACTCAGAATTTGTGTTTGATTTGAAGACTTGCATAAACACTCATGCTCTCAAGCTGTTCAGATGGTATGACAGAATTCCAGATAGTACTTGTCCAGTTGTTTCAAAGCTCTTAAATTGCTCCTACATAACTATCTCATAATATACAGGGTGTCCCAAAAGTAATGGATCAAACGAAATATGGTGATAGGCCTCCTTAAGGGCTCTCAGAATTTGGTAACTTGTTCATCCCAAATCCTTACGGTTTTCGATTTAATGCAATTCTTGTGAAATTTCGAAAAATCCCTAGTTGGCAACAGTATTTTGCTTCCTGCGCCCATTATTGATTTTTGTGTTCTAAAATTCTTTTACAAAAACATTGCCAAATAATAAGGAACAATTAATTAATCAAAATAATTTTTATTCCATACGCCATTTCGCTGCAAATTAACTAACAGTTTCAAGTTTGATAAAAAATCAATTTTTAACTTTTATTTGAGAGCAACACGGCGACAAAAATTTCTACGGTGTGAGAATGGTTTATTATTTTAAAAAGTTGTCCTGCTATTTTAGTTTTCAAAAATGTATAAAAGTTTCCAAAGTTGCAGTTAGATCAGAAAATATTACAATTTGAATTCAACAAAACAGGGTTTTTCACAGCAAAAATTCAAACAAAAATAGACGCTTTTGTTCAAAGAAAAATAAACAAATAACAGTTCGAGAAATGTGTTTATTTTTGGTTGTTTTTTGTTCTGAAAAACCCTGTTTTGTTGAATTCAATTTGTAATATTTTCTGATCTAACTGCAACTTTGGAAACTTTTATACATTTTTGAAAACTAAAATAGCAGAGCAACTTTTTAAAATAATAAACCATTCTCACACCGTAGAAATTTTTGTCGCCGTGTTGCTCTCAAATAAAAGTTAAAAATTGATTTTTTATCAAACTTGAAACTGTTAGTTAATTTGCAGCGAAATGGCGTATGGAATAAAAATTATTTTGATTAATTAATTGTTCCTTATTATTTGGCAATGTTTTTGTAAAAGAATTTTAGAAAACAAAAATCAATAATGGGCGCAGGAAGCAAAATACTGTTGCCAACTAGGGATTTTTCGAAATTTCACAAGAATTGCATTAAATCGAAAACCGTAAGGATTTGGGATGAACAAGTTACCAAATTCTGAGAGCCCTTAAGATCCCCTATCAGCATACTTCGTTTGATCCATTACTTATGGGACACCCTGTATAATTAAAATAAACCTTTTGCTCAATTTGTTGCTGATTTCGCCTTTATCAATTAAAACTTTTACTAGAATTTAATGTTTTTTTCTAAGAATTTCATTTCAACCATTAAATGCACACATAAATTTTCTGAATATTTAACTAAAAATAATATTGATTTATGTGTCTAAAGCACACACTTGACCATAATAATAGAAAAATATTTATAGTTTGCCACTCTCATAACTCCCCCTTCATCAGAATCAATTTTCACTTGACCCCATTTTTGATTCAAGGGTTAAATATTGATGGTATTTTCTATATTCTGAAGTTCTGAATTTGATGATTGAATAAGAAGAAGGCTTAGAAATCACATAAAAACTTGTATGAAAACAAGAAAAGTAAATATTGTTTAAGAACACACCTCGTGTATCCTTTCATGTTCGTGTTCTACCTACATATAACATTCTATTGAATTTGAAAGTAAACAAAATAAATAATGCTGATCAGCATGGAAGAACATCAAACAATGTGTGCATATATGTACTTTTTGTATAGATATCTCCTATTATTGTGAAAATATATAACTGAATGTAAATATTATGACAATTCTTGTATTGACAGACATGATTGGCAGTTGATTGTGCATGTGTGACTCTCTCTATATTACTTTTTCTCATGAAATCAAACAACACATGAATCCATTTTATAGGTATAGTCTTTGAATATTTACATCCTTCGATTTAACATAGAAACAGGGTGCTTTTATAAATAAAGGAACCTTTCCTAGAGAAGAATAATTGTTTAAAAGGTCATTCGTATTATAAAGCTTGACAGATGACTCTATAAAGTAATGAAATTGACCTTTCAATTCCACAAACTATGCGTGAAGTATGAATTTTATTAAACAGTCTTATATTTATTTTGTCTATTTTTTTTTCTTTTCTCATTATATCAAATTTTTTTATATGAAAAGTTTACCTACAAAAAATCACACCATAAGTTTGTGTTAAAGGTATAAAAATAATTTATTGAAAACAATAATTTTTCATAAAAAAAGTGAAAAAATCAAACATTTTTTCTTCTAACACCCATTAAATCCATTTTTTATATTAAAACCTATAATAAATGTTATACCATTTGAAAGCCTGTTATTTCAGCTCAAAATATTTAAATCAACCATGTTTGTACCACATCTACAAAAAAAGCTAGATCCAAATCAATTTTTATCAAAAAAAGCCAAAAAATCAATCTTTTTTATCATCTAACACCATTAAATCCATTTGTTTATATGACAATCTATAATAAATTTTATATCATCTGAAAGCTTATTAAATAACCTTTTATATGACGCTTCAATCATATTTTTATGGTGCCTACAAAAAAGTTCGACTTTTTTAAAGCCAACCATGTCGAACTGAGATTACGGTGCTTCTCACACTGGTGGCTGGTCATGGGCAACAGATCTTCACAGAGGTTTTGGTATATTTCTGAAATTTTAACGCTCCAAATAAATATTTCGAAACGCAGAGACTCAAAAACAAATTCGTAATAGAGCCAGCGATGCCAACTGAGGCATAATTATGCCTTTTAGGCATAATTTTATTAGCTTAGGCATTGAGGCTTATTTTTTGACAAAAGGGATAATTTTTTCATTCCACTCTTGATTTATGTTTTAAAAATTTCTTATAATTTTTTTTGAATATTTTGATAAAAAAAAAATTAAAATTAATATATTACATATATTTTACATATACAAGTTGTTCGAAATTTTATTTACAGAATTCGTTTTTGCCATTTAACTCTTCGTAGTGTTTAATTTTTCGAAGAATTTTGTGCACACTTATCAATTTTACTAGAAAAGAATATGCAAAAAGCGATTTTGTTGCTATAAAAAGGTCTAAAACGCTTGCAAATATGCTATTATTAGTCGAGTCAAATTAGACATAAAATTTGTAAAATCTCGGAATCAAGGGAAAGTCGATGCATCTGAAAAACGAGTATAGGGCTGCATTATAAAAGGGTCAAATAAGAAAGTTAAAAAAAAAAATTTCACCGCTCTCGATTACAACAGTTTTTATGGACCGTTTACTGTCATTCCGTATGCAAGCGTCAATCGGAATTGCTGCCTCATTTTAGATTTTGATCAAACTTTGTAGGGATGTTCTCTAGGACTGTAAGGAAGCAAATCCATGATGATTTAATTTTAAGTTGCGTGGTTTCCCCGCTACCCGCATTCGAACTTTTTCAGAAGGTCATTTTTATATTATTATAGCTTTGCGTCTACTAAAGATATCTTTTTGTTTGAAACGCCATTTTAAAGCTTAAGAGTAGTAATTTTTGAATATATATTAAAAAATTACGTAATAATTATCCCTGAATTAAAAATAATTTTTGAAAAACTGGTAATTTTCTGATTTTTCATGGTTTTTGACTGGCTCCAGAACCTTGGCTATTATATGTAGGAAGCTTATACTTACCAAATATTAAATATAGATATTTTTCAACAAAATAAATCTAAAATGAACTCGATGGCTGTACTCCTTATGTAAAAATTTTAAGTTCAAAGTATTGAGTATTTTAAAAAAGCTAATTTTTATACTGTCATTTTCTACGATTTGACTAAACGAAGAAATGTGAAACTTACAGTGTGTTAAGCTAAGAGTACGAAATAAATATACTATTAATTTCATGCTTCTATCTTAAGTCAAACATAGTGCAATCATAGCCTTAAATAGGGGTTTTTTTGGCTTTTTAGCATTTTTGCGAATTTTCAAACAAGCGGTACACTAAGAAGATATGAAAATAACACAATTTTATTTACAGGACTTAAAGTTAAAAATTTCAACTTAACACACTGTTAGTTTCATGTTTCTATCTTTAGTCAAATCGTAAAAAATCATAGTATAAAAAAAATATTTTTTCAAAAAACTCAAAACTTTGAACTTAAAATTTTTGCATAAGGAGTACAGCCATCGAGTTCATTTTAGATTTATTTTGTTGAAAAATATCTATATTTAATATTTGGTAAGTATAAGCTTCCTACATATAATAGCCAAGGTTCTGGAGCCAGTCAAAAACCATGAAAAATCAGAAAATTACCAGTTTTTCAAAAATTATTTTTAATTCAGGGATAATTATTACGTAATTTTTTAATATATATTCAAAAATTACTACTCTTAAGCTTTAAAATGGCGTTTCAAACAAAAAGATATCTTTAGTAGACGCAAAGCTATAATAATATAAAAATGACCTTCTGAAAAAGTTCGAATGCGGGTAGCGGGGAAACCACGCAACTTAAAATTAAATCATCATGGATTTGCTTCCTTACAGTCCTAGAGAACATCCCTACAAAGTTTGATCAAAATCTAAAATGAGGCAGCAATTCCGATTGACGCTTGCATACGGAATGACAGTAAACGGTCCATAAAAACTGTTGTAATCGAGAGCGGTGAAATTTTTTTTTTTAACTTTCTTATTTGACCCTTTTATAATGCAGCCCTATACTCGTTTTTCAGATGCATCGACTTTCCCTGGATTCCGAGGTATAAAGCTAATTTGACTCCACTATATTTCTTATTGGTGAAAAAAAATTTCTAAATTCTATAAAAATTTCTAAGAAATCTAAATTGAGGCATAATTTATTTGAAAAGGCATAATTTTTTTTCAAGTGAGGCATAATTTTGAGTGAATGGGTTGGCAACGCTGAATAGAGCCCTAATTTTTTTTTTCATTATCTTTTGAATGTCATTTTTAAATTGTCAAAAAAAAATTTCCCTACTTATAATGTTGAAGTTTTAAAAAACCATTTATAACTTGGTTTTGAAATTTTCTAGAATTTTCCCGAAGGGATTCGTTAGCCTAACAATAAATTTATCTATCGATTGAAAAATTCAACTTTCTACAACGTGGCGTTTAGAAAATAACCACTTTTTTTCAATTTTGTCTTTATGCCGCAATGCTTAAAATTTCAGGTGGAACAGGAGATAATGGCGTCACTTTTTCGTGGATGCTGCCATGGTTCATCGATTTGTAAGTGGTTTTCACGTCAGGTGGATATGGACCCAAAAATCTGACGGAGTAATACACTAACCATTGCGCCATGAGGTACAATTTAGATCTTCAGTATCAGAACTATTTCCCTCAAGGTGTCCCTCAAGGCAGTCTTATAGGCCCCATTATTTTTATATTGTCAGTCAATGACGTAGAGACTGTGATTGAACACTTAGAACTCTACTACTTATCTACTTTGGAGGTTGGTTTCTCTTCAGAAAAGCCCTGGAATCCAAATAGCTTACCTCAGACTTAAAAAATGCATCATACACTGCAAACCATTGTATGAAGCAAGTTTTGATTTAAATGTGCTTAGATTTTTTATCGAACAAAAATGGTATATTTGCTCTCAAGGTTATTTTGTTTCTTTCAGGGAAGGAATTCAAAACTTTTGTTTATATTTTTCAAAATATTTTTATGAAGAAGTACTTTAGTAGTTCAAAATTTTAGTTTCAAATTATAAAAGTTGTTTTAATCCTCAATCCTTTTTTCTGGTCGAATTTATAGGTAACTTTCCGGTAAACAAAATTCAAAAGTTTTTCAAAGGGGGCATTTCACGTGAAACCAGCAGCTAAAAATGTGGTGGGTCGTCAAATTTGTTCATATTTGGTATATGTATTCCTTAATCGAATTAAAAAATACATCTGGAAGGATTTTGAATTTTAAGCCTTGATAGCGGAGTTATGGGCTTCTAAAGTTTTGGAAAACTCTGGGAAGAGTTTATTTGAAAAATTTATATAAATTAAACGAAGGGGTAACAAAATTATTTTAATGATGGATTATACGCAAAATTAGACGTGCTTTTCAAATATGAAATCTAAACCGGAAATAGATTTATTTTTTCGACAGAAAACCGGAAGTTGGCACTTCAAATCCAAATTTAAGAAACTTCGACCATTTTGATATTTTTTTAAATAGTCTTAAAATAAAGCTTATACAATTTAGAAACTACATGCCAAGTTTCAGAGTGGGATATCAAGCCGTTTAGAAGATACATAGGTTTTAGTGAGGGGTCTTCGTGCATGTAAAACCGGAAGTACCCAGTTTTCTCTGCTCTGACCCAGCAGTTTGTACCACCCCCAAATTTTTTTTGCCCATTCGATAGAGCATTGGCTGAATATCATTATCCTGATTTTTCGCACTCGCGAAATTCACCTTTCAGCTGCCATCTTGGATTTTAGTTTTTGCTGAATATCTCGATTTCTATTTATCCTACATAAAAGTTGTGTATGCAAGAAACGTAGGAAATTCAATTTCGCGTCTTTATGTTAAGAGAACTTTTTCGATATTCCTAATATTAAAAAAGTTGCAAGCCAAAAAAGAAAAAAAAAAAACGAAAAAAATGACAATTTTAAAGTTTTGAGCACTTTTTATCAAAATTATGAAAAAAGGTCCTGAATTTTCTCTTGTAACATAAATCTCTAAAATACTTACTAATCATTTAAAATTCAATATTTGTTAAAAAAAAATTAAGAAAAAAAGTAAAGATAAAAACACAAACAAAAAAGAGCATTTTTTAACAAAAAAAGTTTAATAACGTTTGTGTTTATAGCGTTACAAAAAAAAGTTGTATAGGAGAGTTGTAGAGAATTTTAAGGAATAATCTTTCCTCGGAAGGTTTTTTCATAATTTTGATAAAAAGTGCTCAAAACTTTAAAATTGTCATTTTTTTCGTTTTTTTTTTCTTTTTTGGCTTGCAACTTTTTTAATATTAAGAATATCGAAAAAGTTTTCTTAACATAAAAGACGCGAAATTGAATTTCCTACGTTTCTTGCATACACAACTTTTATGTAGGATAAATAGAAATCGAGATATTCAGCAAAAACTAAAATCCAAGATGGCAGCTGAAAGGTGAATTTCGCGAGTGCGAAAAATCAGGATAATGATATTCAGCCAATGCTCTATCGAATGGGCAAAAAAAATTTGGGGGTGGTACAAACTGCTGGGTCAGAGCAGAGAAAACTGGGTACTTCCGGTTTTACATGCACGAAGACCCCTCACTAAAACCTATGTATCTTCTAAACGGCTTGATATCCCACTCTGAAACTTGGCATGTAGTTTCTAAATTGTATAAGCTTTATTTTAAGACTATTTAAAAAAATATCAAAATGGTCGAAGTTTCTTAAATTTGGATTTGAAGTGCCAACTTCCGGTTTTCTGTCGAAAAAATAAATCTATTTCCGGTTTAGATTTCATATTTGAAAAGCACGTCTAATTTTGCGTATAATCCATCATTAAAATAATTTTGTTACCCCTTCGTTTAATTTATATAAATTTTTCAAATAAACTCTTCCCAGAGTTTTCCAAAACTTTAGAAGCCCATAACTCCGCTATCAAGGCTTAAAATTCAAAATCCTTCCAGATGTATTTTTTAATTCGATTGAGGAATACATATACCAAATATGAACAAATTTGACGACCCACCACATTTTTCGCTGCTGGTTTCACGTGAAATGCCCCAAAGTATACTTTTTTCACCTACTTTTTACACCACTCTCAAATTTTAAAAGCATAACCCATTTCCGCCTTTGGCAAGAGTTTGAAAGTAAAATATATAAAAAAAAAACTATTATGTCCTTTTATGTGTGCTTGGGATTAAAATGTGTTCCTCCAAGATGATGCACAAAAAAAAAAAAAAAACGAAAAAAGAAGATTTAAAAACCATTCATCTTCAAAGGATTCTTTTCACTCTCACTTCACTTACACCAGCACCTCTCTTTTTTCCTTAAAGTCCTTGATGTTTTAGTTAAAGATGAAAAAATAAATTCAAAAATCATCCTGGCACCCATAAAGAGAAAGAGAGAGTGCCTGAAGTAATTTCAAAAATTTGCACAAAATATATAATTGCATTTTGTTTTTATTACGGAAGTTTTTTTCCTCTATGGCATTCACCTATAATACTAGTCTCTTTTCCTTCGTCCTTGTTTTCATCTACGCCCTCATTTTATTTTTTTCAAAAAAAAGGGATTAAAAATTTAATCACGCATACTTTGAGATTTCAGAAAAGTTTTTACTCTTTTATTTTTTCTCATTTTTTTGTTTTACTCTTTCTATAACTTTTTTCATTTTTTATATAAATGGAAATGAGCAACACAAACAAACACCTTCGCTTTGGAACAATTTTGTGGTTTTAATCTGCCGCAGGTGCAAAGGATTTTCAACACAAACTTCTTTGCCATGGATTAAGCAACAACAACGAGTGACACTCTGAGTGACATTTTAAATCTTAAATCGACATCGTTACAACCATATTACCTTATAACACCCAGAGTAACAGTAAGTGTGTTTTGAAAGGTTTTGACATTACGATCACATGTGTGTGTGGTTTTTGCTGAGTTGCACGTGGGGGTTAAAAAAAACAAAAATAAATAAAAAGCTAGAGGAGCCAAGTTAGGCAAATAATGTACCTAATTTTTGATTTAAAACAAATTAAACTTTGCAAACAAGATTATTTTCTTAAGTTGGTTAAATCTTAAAAGTTTGATAGTAAAAATTGCTTTCTGTTTTTTTTTTTCCTAGAAGATATATATTTTTGCAGAGGGAAAGCTTGCCTTCATCAACTTCTGTCAGTTTTGTAATTAGCTTGCTAAAACCTTTTTAAAATAAAATTTAATGACCTGGTTTTATGCACGTGTTTAAAAATACTTTTGGATTTCCAGTGAAGGACTTCTAGAGAAAACTAACTTAGGACTTCTAGAGAATACCTCCTCCTAAAAAGTAGGAGGTATTCAATTAGTATGTATTTTTTTTTTATGTTTGTTACCTCATAACTTTAGACTGAGTGAACCAATTTTGATAGGTAACTCTTTTTGTATTGGAAAGCTGTAGTGTGGTCCCATTTTAATTTCGTTCAGTTCTGGCTATAGAAACTATGAGAAAAACCATAAAACCAAGTTTTTTTGATCCATGGAAGTCGGTTTTGTTTTTTTTTTTTTTTTGATAAAAAGGATTATTTATAAAATTATTATTTAACATAAAAGACGCGAAATTTAATTGCATACCTTTTTTGTATATAAAACTTTTTTGTAGGATAAATAGAAATCGAGATATTCAAAAAAAAAAAAAAACTAAAATCCAAGATGGCGGCCGAAAGGTGAATTTCTCAAGTTGGACGAAATCAAATCAATTCAACGGGGGTAAATAATTTCTATACAACGCACATGGGGCAAGATACCCCAAAATCTGAAAATAATTCATTTTTTGAATTTAGGAGGCTGAATTAAATTTTTGACGTGACAACGTTTTATAAATGAATGAACCCTGGCTAGTGGCTACAGACACGCTCCACTTCCCGTTAGCAGTGTGGTATACATCAAAATTGACGCCAAGTCCAACAGAAGACAAAATGTACTATAGCTTATTTGAACGATTATAACATAAAAATGAACTCTGAGAAATGATTTCTGAAAATTCAATCATTAAATAGTGTAAGCAGGGGTAAAATGACATGGTAAACAAAATAATTTTCTAGACGTTAAGTCATAGAAACTTGCTTTTTGTTTTATTTGTTTGATAAATTTGTTAGGAAAATGGCAAAGTGTTGAAAAAATTCTTTAAAAAATTACACCGAAAAAAAAACCAATATCAATTTAACATTTTTTAAATATCAAATTAACATTTCTTAAATATCAGCCAAAAATGCTCTATAAAATGTGTTTTATGATATTTAAAATGTTAAAATAACATTTTTATTATCAGAATGATATTTAAATGTCACATTTTGTAATTTTTTTTGATATTTTATTATCATTTTTTCATATCAATTTCTCATTCCAAATTATTGAAAAATATTAAATAAAAAATTCTTAATGTGTACTAATTTAAGGGCGCTTTGTGTTTTTTCGAAGTAAAATGTATGATTCACTGAGAAAATTTGATCGGCACTAAGATTTTACTTCACATAGTTTGGGAGAAAATAACAAAACAATTATATCACCTATATAATAGAAAAAATAATATCACCACTATTGTGTAAAGAATATTCCCTTTCAGTAATGTTTTGAAAAAAGAAAGAAAATTCTTAAAATAATAAAAATAATAAAAAAGAAAAGAAAAGAAATATGTTTCATTATAACAAACTAAAACGTAAATCTAGTCAAGATTATTATTTTAATTGTCAAAGTGAAATTTTCACTATCCACTTAAATTTAAAAAAATGTCAAAATGATATTTTAATTGTCAAAGTGAAATTTTCACTATCCACTTAAATTTAAAAAAATGTCAAAATGATATTTTAATTGTCAAAGTGAAATTTTCACTGTCCCACCTGAAATTAAAAAATGTCAAAATGATATGATAAAATATCAAAATTGATATTTTAATTGTTGGACGACTTTTGTCACTGAAAAATGTTAATTTGATAGCTGTTATTATCAAATTTTTTTTTCGGTGTAATAGTAAGTTACGAAAGATTTTTAAAAACAACGCATAGGGTGGAACTTCGACAAAGTAATTATTATAGGTAAGGGAATTTTGTTTTCCAGATATTTGAGTTAATCTAATGACAAAAAAAAAAAAAAAATAGACGTCTTATGTGAATTTCGGTCTAAGGCCCTGAAGTTTTGAAAGCTGCTATTTTAGGCTGGTATTTTTGTGTGGTATTCTGGTATTTTATTTTTTGTAATCTTTGAGGCTTAAATAAAATTCAAAACTTATAGGACTTATAGGTGAGATTGATTAACGTACTGATATTTGTTAAATGATTTATCACAGAATAACGGAAAATTATATTTTTCTTGACCCAAACTTTTTGACCGTTTTCAATCGTTTTTATTTATGTCTTTTTGTTTTAATAGATAAATGAACGAAACTAATAAAGAAGATAGATAATCTATTTGTTGGTACCTACTACTATTATAAAGTATGCGAAGTTTCAAATTTATAAGTTGAAAAGTTTCGCCCTTCAAGGACTAAAATTCATTGGTTTTTCCATTAGAAATTTCAATTCCTGTGTTAGAATTAAGTTAGGGACTTTAAATTTGATGAATATTTTCTCTTTGCGAAAAATATAAGCTTATGGGAGCAAACAAATTACAAATTTTTATATATTAAAACCATCTTAATAAACTTGCATCAAAAAGTAAGCCTTTTTAAATTACCTGAGAAGGTATTTAAAAATAAAATGCACGACTGGGGTCGCACGTACTTGCTCTTATGATAAAAGTACTTTTTATGTCAAAGCTTTTTTGGAAAAATATTTTGAATTAGTTATAATTTGATTTTTTTAAGGAATTTCATAAGAAATGCAAAAATACCTATGTAATTTAGGTTTTTATAATTTCTTATGCTATATTTCCGCTACCCGCATTTTTTGAGAAAAAACTAAAAACGCAATTATGTTAGATTTACGTACAATATTACGTGTGTTAAAATTGATCAAAATCGTAAGAGTCGTTTTCGAAAAAATAACTCATAAACGATGTACGGGAAGAGCCGACATCGGCGATTTAAAAAAAAAATTATGATCATATTTTCACTATCCGTATTTTTTTGAGAAAAACTAAATATGCAATTTTGTTAGATTTACGTATAGTATTACGGGTGTCAAAATTAATCAAAATCGTTAGAGCCGTTTTCGAGAAAATCGCAATACCTCGAAATCTTTGTATGGGAGGTATATGTTTTAAGCGAGATATTAAAAAACAAAAAAAAAAACAAGCTTGGAAATTACGAAAAAATCATCTGTACCAAATTTCAAGAAAATCCGTCCACCCGTTTAGGCTGCAGCTTCATGTACAGCTTTTTGTGTACGACGCACCGAAGCTTCGCGTCGCGACGCACCGACGCACAGACCGACGGACGTCATGACGAAAACCACTTTTTCGGACTTCTCCATCATCGTAATGTTAGTTTTGATTAAAACCTCGAATTTTTTTTCGACACGAAACCAATACTTGCCCTATTGAGCAAGTAAAAAGGGAGCACATAATGATCACCGTTATTATTAGAATTTCTTAGATAATTTGTCAAGGTACATGAAAATACTAAAATCTCGATGGGGAAGAGTGTGTAAACTAACTTTAAGATAAGCGTTTAAAAAAAATTAATTTGCTCTTGACAATTTTTAAAACTCCACTTTTGATCCAAAATAGAACAAAATATTTCATTGATATTCAAATTTTTATTTATTAATATAATATTTCATGTTAAGCACTGAAGATTTTCGGTTTCTTCAAATCAAATCTTACTCAATACCTACTATGGGCTGCATGCATAAGCATATGTTACGTTTAAGTGGCACATATGCTGTATTATATAAGTATTGGAATCATAAACGTGGTTTGTCATGATTAAAACAAGAAAAAAGTTGGGTGATAAGACGGAGCCTAGTGGAAAGCCACCATTAACTTCGTGGGTATCAAATTTGCACCCATCTAATACAATTTGTATTGTGTGATTCGAATAAGAGATAATTTCAAATCCATTTAATAAGAGAATCGAAACGAAAAGCATATAAAACTAAAACAACATATATTTTTTCAATTTAAAAAAATATTCTGAGCCACTGTGTGGGATTTTGAAATATTTTCAACATAAAAAATTCAACAATTTCTTTTGAAAAAAATAAAATTTCCTTTAGTTTCCTTGAAGAAAAATATGAAAAACCTTTCTCTCTGCCTTATAATTCAATCAAATCACTTTTCATCTCAAATAACAACAAAAAAACTTACCTGTACAGTCTTTTTTCTCCCCTTTATAACATCGGGATCATTTGAAATGTGTTCCTCGATTAAATTTCGCATTTTGTCGAAAATTTTATTTTTAAATTTACTCAAATAGGATTCATGTTCATCTAAATCAGCATCAATCCTATGATTTTCAGATTTTCCTGCAACTCTACAAAAAAAAACAGAAGAAAAGAACAATACAAAAAAGAATTAATCTTCAAAGTCAAAGAAAAGAAACAAGATACTCTTCACACAAGAGCTATTTCAACTTACACCAATGTTGTGTAATTATCCGAAGAGAGATTTATTGTAAGACGATCTTTTAGTTGTCGTAACCTTTCACCGGATTCTACATCCGGAGGACTCTGATGGCTTGACCATTCTCGAAACACAGCAATAACTTTATCATTTGAGAGTTCTGTGAAAGACAAATTTCAAAACAAAAATTTCATATTATTCTCTTTACACGTGTTGGGGGAAAAAGTTTTTCAAAAGTTTTCATACAAAAAAATAATAACAACAAAATGGAATAAAGATGAAGAAGAAATTTTACCCAAAGCCTTATGAACTTCCATCTCCATTGGTGTCATACGCATCTGTTGGATACGTTCACAGAATTCTTTTGAGTGATGTTTCTGTTTCATTATTGCGTTGAGTGATTTTTCAATTGCGTTAAGAAGTTTCACATACTCCGAATGCCATTTCTCAAAGGAAAGTGATCTACGTT
Organism: Episyrphus balteatus; assembly: GCF_945859705.1. Classification (NCBI taxonomy): domain Eukaryota; kingdom Metazoa; phylum Arthropoda; class Insecta; order Diptera; family Syrphidae; genus Episyrphus; species Episyrphus balteatus. Next base: position 171,243,847 of record NC_079134.1, read on the forward strand.
AATGAAAAATTATAAAAAAGAAAAAAAAAAATATGAAAAATGTAATTTTATACCCATATTTCCACAATTCACACACACACACTCTAACAAATATCCTTTTAAGATAGAATTCAAAACTCAAGAGGAAAGGACACCCAGGATATTAAGTTATGTTAAACTCAAATGTAATAAAGTTCAAAAGAGGTTTCTCCTTGAATAGGTATAACGTGTATGAGATGCACACAGGATATGAGAATATAGGTAAGAGAGATACCGACCTAAAAGGATAAAAAGTAATCCTGGCAAGGATATTTATTTGCGTTTTCGTCTAACTTGAAAGTTAGGGGTTTTCCTTTCAGATGCAGAAAGACGTCCTCATTCGTCGTCGGGGGATTCGTTTTTCTCTGGTTTTGAGAAGAAAAGAAGCCAAGTTTTCAGAGATTTTTGAAAAAAAAAATTTTTGAACAACACTATACCAGACCAGTTACCACTATTCCCCGTCCTCCCCCACTCTTACTTCAGTTTTGTTGAATTGGTTTGTTGTTGAAGTTGGAATATTTTACAAGAACAGATTACTTTGTTTAATCGGATTTAAGTGAGTTCACCAGTAAAATTTGAATTTTGTAGTTTAAGATGTTTTGCACACAGAAAGAGTGCAGGTAGTTTTATCATTTTATGCAGGATCTGGGCATCAATTTGTGTTAGATAAGAAAAAGAAAAAAATATTATGTAAAAATAAAATTGACTACTTCAAGAAATAAGGACGAATAGAGTAATAACTGTCATTTAAATTTTATGATGAAAACTTTGAATGTGAAGATGTTTGGCCTTAAAGTTGAAATTTGATTAACAAGGGATTTAGAAGGTATTTTGAACTATATTTTTAAACTTTTAAGGTAAACCTTTACTTTCTTGTAATATAAAGGGCATCATTATATTTGGTGTAGATGAAATGTGTTAAATTTAGAATATTAAATAATTGAGAATACAAATTTCTGTTAAGACTTCCCTTAGAGGGCTCACACAAATAACAACGTATGAAATAGAGTAAAATTGTCGTATTTTTGAAGATGTGTTAGTTTAATTTATTATTTATTTCTCGAATTGGTGTTTTTCAAGTAAGTTGGTGAAGAAAATTTTTCCGAAACGGCTGGACCGATCGGCTTGAAATTTTTATACCATTTTCTTAGATAACTTTGTCAGGAAATAAAAGAAGGAATTAAGTTTCTGGCCAGTAATTTGATTTTTTAAGCCACTTTAAAATGTACATTTTCTTGATAGAAAACGATTTTCTTATTTGGGAAGATACCATTTTGTCAAAAATCCAAAATTTTGGCTATTCCTTCGTTACTTGTATTCATCTATTCTAAAAATTTTAAATAATTTGGATCCGAGATATCTTTCTTATCGCAAGACACTTTTCTGTGGAAGTCATCTACTACACAAATAACGGAACCCAATATTTTTGTAAATACATCGGGAATTCTTAAAATATATTAAATTCGTTTTATGTAGGTACATTTACTGCATATAATATTAACTTGATAAAAAGCTTTTCGCAGTTACAACTAGATGTAACCAGTTCAATATTACTAAAATTTCGTGTCCTACCGCCCACCTTCTTATTCTTACTTGCTCTGTGAGGCAAGTATATCTTTAAAATTAATATTTCTCGTCGAAAATTGTCCTTAAAGTCAAAAAGTATCCCAGGCAAGAAAAAATAAACAGCTTTAAAAATTAATATCTTCGAAACCAAAACGGATATTTTCATTATTTAAACGCAGTTACAAAGAATAACATTTTTCCTAAAAATCAAAACCTTTAGGAAGTTTCTGCAGTTAGTAATCACAGTGATATTATCAATTACATGAGTAAAGGGATACCAGAGTAAGCGTTTTTTTTATATCATCGCTAAGTGATATTAACTTTGCAGATAGTGCGTTACTGTAGAACATTTTTTTTTCTTAGAATATAACAAAAAATCACTTCCATAATTTGCCTTACGTTATTATGGGACACCGATATAAGATTTTTGTTTGGTTGATAACAATGTTTTATTTATGGAATTAATGGTAAAATAGTAAGCTTTTTAATAGTGACAAAAAAAAGGCCTCGTATACAAAATTAATTCCTCAGAAGTAAATGCTTAATTTCTCTAAGTTTGTTCAAAAACAAAAAATAATTTTGATACAGATTTATAGACAGAAAAATAGACTTTCATTTGATACCCATACTTTTTTTCTACGTTTTATATTACGCATTCTGCGATCAACATAGCTGAAATTTCGATTTGGAGATAGACTTCAACCTCAAATATCTCGACTATCCCATGAAAGATTTTAAAAATATTTCACATCCATAATAAGTTTAACGCCACCTTTCATTTGATACTAAACTCCATAGACCATAGTAAAATGGCCATTCCCTTTCAAGTAGAATATAAAAATGTTACACATACGCCACAGTGACCCGGTTTAAATACGAAACCTAAAAACGAATAAGAAACAATTTTTTAACCATAACCATAAATAAGGACACCTTGCCAAACCAATTTAAGAAAAATAAGTTCACCCACAACTGACTGCTTTAAAAAAAAAAAATGTATTTGTTTGCAAAAACGACTTACAATTTTGAATTAAAATCAAATTGTATTTGATTTATTACCAGCTCTCGTGTAACTGTTTTTTGATTTAGGTATATTAAGCTTAGTCAATACTAAAAACAAATTCTTAAATATTAATCTACGTCATTAAAAAAAAGTTTTCAACTTCCTACTCAAATTTTTTGAGGCATTTTCCAGAAATCCAATTTGTTTTTGAAATTTTTGTAAATTTAATTTTTTAGACAAATATAGATAAAAACCCAGTTACCTACTTGGATAACTTTTTTTTTTTTTTGGTTAAAAGAATTTTTAAAATAATGGTGGTTTCGAAGAACAAATTTAGTTCATAAAAAGAAATAAACAAGGATGAAAGAAAAAATTTGAAATTATTTTAATTCTTTTTTTTTTATACGAATAGAAATGGTACCTACTAGAGCACGAAGTTAAATGCCCTCTTTTAGTTCAAATTGGACTCACATATCCGCTGCTTTTATTCTTTACTTGATTTTTATTTCAAATTAAATACTAAAGATTTTAAGAACAAAATGATGAAATAAGAAAAAAAAATCTGGACAAAAAGCCAAAAAGAAAAACTGTCCTTTTAAGTCTAACAAGTAAAGAAAATAAATTCTCAAAAAAATAATAATTGACTAAGTCCTTGTCATTTAGTGAATTCCTTTGAATCAATTTACTTCCATGTTGTACAACAATTCTTCCTAAAGATATTCTCCTCCATTTATCCCCATTATATTGCCAAATAGATATGTAGAGGTACCTCCTTAAGAAGTCAGGATATCAATTAAATATAATTCATTAGTTAAGTATGTTCTCTCATTTTGCGAACACATGGAATGTCACACTTATCCTCTTAGCTCAAATTCACACAACACTCATAAAACAACAAAAAAAAGAGTCAAATTCTATATGTCCTTATACGCAACAATCCACTTACCGGTAGTCTTCTTTGAGTCTATAACAGCTTCTGCTGCTGGTAGTAGTACTGTCATTGACTTTATTGCTGTCCAACGAATACCATTTATTTAATAGAATTCTCTCAGCTTCACCCGTACAACAACAACTCGAGATGGCTGAAAAAATTTCATCATCTATGTGAGTGGGAAGCCACATTTTTCCAATACTTTCACCAACAAGAGCCTGTTGAGAAAAAAATAAAAAAAAAAAAAAAGAAAAGAAACACAGACAAGAGGAGATAAGTAACATCGTTATCATTTTTTTCTCCTTCACATTCATCTTTTTCAACTTACAATAAAAAATACACTTTTCGAGACACGATGACAAGTTTCGATTTCATCTAAGTAATCGTGAATTAAATATGGATCTTGTTCCAGGGCGATAATGTCTGGGGGGCCAGTACCAAAATGCATATCCACAATTTCGATCTATATGGAAAAAAGTAAACCACAAAAAAAAAAAAGAGAGAAAAAGATTAAAATTTAAGCAAACGTAACCGAACCACATAAAAGAAATTGGACAAAAAAAATTGTTGTATCCTTGGGATAGGATGGATTGGACAGGATAAACCATTACGATGATAAATGATATCTTTTGTGAATGTTCAATTTTGCTAGCAAAAGAATTTTACTTATTCGCTTACACTAGGGGGCAAAAGTTTTCAACCATACGTCATTTAAAAAGAAAAGCGATGGGTATTGTGTATTGGGTATTGGGTATTGGGTATTGGGTATTGGGTATTGGGTATTGGGTATTGGGTATTGGGTATTGGGTATTGGGTATTGGGTATTGGGTATTGGGTATTAGGTATTGGGTATTGGGTATTGGGTATTGGGTATTGGGTATTGGGTATTGGGTATTGGGTATTGGGTATTGGGTATTGGGTATTGGGTATTGGGTATTGGGTATTGGGTATTGGGTATTGGGTATTGGGTATTGGGTATTGGGTATTGGGTATTGGGTATTGGGTATTGGGTATTGGGTATTGGGTATTGGGTATTGGGTATTGGGTATTGGGTATTGGGTATTGGGTATTGGGTATTGGGTATTGGGTATTGGGTATTGGGTATTGGGTATTGGGTATTGGGTATTGGGTATTGGGTATTGGGTATTGGGTATTGGGTATTGGGTATTGGGTATTGGGTATTGGGTATTGGGTATTGGGTATTGGGTATTGGGTATTGGGTATTGGGTATTGGGTATTGGGTATTGGGTATTGGGTATTGGGTATTGGGTATTGGGTATTGGGTATTGGGTATTGGGTATTGGGTATTGGGTATTGGGTATTGGGTATTGGGTATTGGGTATTGGGTATTGGGTATTGGGTATTGGGTATTTGGTATTTGGTATTGGGTATTGGATATTGGGTATATATAAAACAAATTGTCGAACATTTTTGCCCGTGAGTGTGTCACGTTTGTACGTTAAAAGAGAAAATAAATACAAGCCATTGTACCTCAATCTGTCGGTCATCATACATCGATTGTAGCTCAGGGCCTACCAATTCCAGCAGCATGCGACGTTCCTCGATGAATTCTTTTTTTGGGACGAGATAAATGAAAAGTCATTCGGATCAATATATTTTTTTTCATCTCTTTCTCTCTTAAAGTGAAAATTAATTACATTTTCTCAAATAGCAAATAAAAGAAAAATGAGGAAACGATTAAAATCTTATTGATAACAACAAAAAGAAGAAAAAATAAAGTAAAGAATAAAAAATACCTAACAAGAAAAAATCAAATAGTAATAAAATTGGTCAGAATAACACTCACACAACAAACAAAAACTTACCATCTTTCAAACTGGACACGTAGACTTTGATCAGCAATGGCTGGGGCAGGCGTGTTGATTCAGTTGTTACACCCCGGAGGGCGCTGAGGATGCCCTCCTCGACAGGGACAGCCATTTGGTGCTGTACGAGGGATGTTGCTTTTGTTTAGGGATTTTGGGCAAATTAAATGTCACTTTGGTGCCTTTAATCAAGTCCCAATTGTGTTTGTGTGTGTGTGTTTCGGGGGGATATTAAGGGGATTGGTATGGTTTTGATGGTTGGTTGACTTGAATTCGAGTTGAATTTATTTGTATATCGTCGTAGATGGTTGCCCAAATTGAATAACAAGCTGATACAATTTGCACAAATTTGATGAGAGTATATTTCTATGAGTGTGTGTAGTTGTATAGTTGCTTCGTCGTTCTATTGCTTCTTTGAAGTGAAGGAGGACGACATCATGATGATGATGATGATGACTTGTGTAGTGATGGTCGTCGTTTCGGTTACGGGTCGACTGATTCTTCGCGATTTGTGAACTATAATGAAATAATAGAAAGCTCTTATTGTATTTTATGAACAAAAAAAGATGGAATATTGTTAAATTAATAAATTTAAATTTAGGATCAAATCTAGCGTGTAAATGGAATTGTTACAACAATTGGCTTTTAATCTCATGAACTCAGACCAGACAATTAAATTTAAATAATGATCTAGATAATAAATACAATGAATAGTTTAGAGACACTTGTGAAAAACATTGTATCGCATTTTGTTTTAAACCAGTTTATAGATATATTAAAAAAAAGTCGCCAAAGTGCTGCTTACCAATAACAGACTAAAATGGAAGAAGTTTTCATATTTCACACGTATGTACTTGCGGCAGCAATTCTGTGCAGAGGTTCCTAATTTATTTAAGAGGCTAGGAGTCTTTTTTCAAAAACCTTACACAAGACATAGGTACACATGATAGGGTAGAGTTACCTATTTTCGGCCGTCTCCCGTTTCCGGCCACCTTTCGGAAAATCGTTATAACTAGTGATTTCGAAGGGGTTCTTACAAGTAAGAGAACAGCATAAGAGCAAAATTTTGGAATAAACCCTATGAAATCCCTAGTTAAAACGATTTTCCGAAAGGTGGCCGGAAACTGGAGACTGCCGAAAATAGGCAACTCTACCCTATTATTAATTTTGTTTAAACCATACACTAAAAAGTATAGTTAATCGCTTTGAAGGTTGACCCGACTAGATTGGAAGGAAAAGAAATTTAAATTAAACAATAACGGTCTGAGCTTCAGAAATAATTGGAGGACTAAAACTATGACTACACGGTCAACGAAATCGGTCAACGCGTTGACTCTCTGACGTCAAGAAAAAATCCATATTCTCACCGTCAACGTTCACAGTGTCAATGCATAAAACATTGACTATCACACGATTGACGTTGCGTTGACTCGCAAAACTTTGTTGATCACACACTTTGTTTGACGCAAGCAAAAATTTAAATTTTTCCAAAAATATTTTTAAAAAAAGTGGAGAAAATGAGATTTGAAAAAAAAACTCTCATAGAAAAATTAGGTAAACGAAAATTTGTTTGACATGGTTTCTTCTTCTACATACCAGGGACGGGTGCCATTAGTCATCAAAAAAGAGCATACCAAATCTCAGCCCGATCAAAAAATATCTTGAGGGTTCACAACGCCCTTTTAAATTTATGTACATTCTTGTTTGAAGTAATGTACTGGGAGCAATTTTCAAAAGAGATGGAGCAATGTGCCAAAAAGTTAGAGCGTGTAGGTTCGGTCGAGACAAGTAAATAGTCGTATGGGAGGAGGGTCTATTCCCCTTCGTTTAGCGGGGAGGGGCAATTTAAAAAAGAAATTATTTAATTTGAAACAAAAAAATATTAAAAATCAACGGTTATACTTACAATAACGTGCTATACCTTTTTGTAAAGCCAAAAACCTCGTCTTTTACAAAAATGTTTAATATGGCCATTTTCTGACACAGTTTTTGAAAAATTAATTTTCGAAATCAAAATTTGAAGAAAAAAAAATTTCAAACTAATTTTTTTCAAAATTTTATGTAAATAAGTACTACTTAAGTTTTTAAAATTCAATGCTGTTATTTGTATTTGTATTCTGTATTTGAAAAACAGAAAACCGCATCCAAAAACATCTTGTCATTTTCGAGAAATTAACAAAAAACCAAAACTATTTTTGTCTAAGAAATTTCTTTATTTTTTGTTTTTACGTGGCTGGATCATGGGGGTTGGGAGTGCTCGCCGCCCATGGATTCTTGCAGTAAGAGCCTTAAGTCAATAAAATCGCAATTTTTTAATGAAAATTGAACAATAAATAATAATGTACATGTTTTTCGAATCAAAAAAACTGAGTAAAACAGTAAAAACTCAAAAAACTCCATAAATTAACCTTTATGGTGTTTTCATTTTTTTCAAGTGACTTGTGAACCCTCTAAAACTTCTTTGATCGATCTGAAACTTTTTTGCCGTTATTTAAGTTCCAAATGGCACCCATCCTGGCTATGTAGAAAAAATAAGACAACTTTTTTTTTTCACTCCACCCTAATGGTTGCATTGAAATGTAAATATTTGGAGATACGCAATGCCCTTTTAAGATAAATGTCTTAAATGAATTCTGATAAGATTCTTGAACAAATATAAATGTAAAATTACTAAAGTTTTGTCGAAAATTTAGAAAAAAATAAAAATGTTTCGACATTTGATTTTTAAAAAATCGAAAAAATCAATATGGCCACCTTCAAACGCTCTTATAGCATAGGAACGCTGCACCGAATGTTAATGGTTATGGTCTTAAAATGAAGCTTAGAATATACAAACGGTTTTTGGTTTTATGTAAAAAAAAAAAGTTTTTTGCATTCAACATGGATGCCATGGCCATACCGAAAAGTTTTTTTTAGTAAAAAATGAAAACGGTACACCATTCAAAAAATTGCCCTACAAAAAATGTTCCCAATCCAACTTTCATCACATTTCTATACAAAAAACAATGTCAATCTGAAACGATGGCACGGTATTAAATTCTGCCCCGTCAACTCTGGGACAGGGTCATTGCGATGACACCCAGTCTTAAGACCCTGTCAACGCGTCCCATTGACGGCATTGACAGAGAGATAAAACGGTCATTGAAAATAGTCATCGTACCCCTCAACGCAATGACAGCAGTTTTCGTTGACGATCACACGACGGGACACCCTTGGGACAGATTGTGACGTCATTTTTACGTCAGATAGTCAAGATAGTATAAGATTTGAATTTTTTATTTTTTTTTTGACTTGGTCAGTTATAGAAATTTTTGATGACTCTGTTTAATACAAATTCATTCAAGGTGGTGGACATTTTAGAGTAATCTAATGACCTTAGTTAGTGCCAAAAAAAAAGAGAGTACATTTATGTAGGCATTTATGTACTCGTAGATCCCTGAATGATGAAGTGATGATCAAACACTAATATATTGTGGATTTTTTTTCTTTTCAACAACATCAGTTTAGCTTGTTAACAAAGCTGCTGATCCAAGAAAAAATATTTTTAATTTTCTTAATTTAACAAAACAAGGAATGAAATAAGCAGCAAATTTTGAAAATATTACTTAAAAAATCTAACTCTGCAAAAAAAAAAAAAATAAAGGGATTGAAAAATGTTGAAATTTATGAAAAGCTGAAATATAATTTTGAAAGAAGAATTTTGTAAAAGAAATTTTAACCGGGGCAGAATTTTGATTTGTTTTAGGTTTTTCAAAAGATTTCAAAGAAGTTTCATAGAGCAGAGAAGTTTTTCCAACGTCAAAATATTACCCTGGATCTTAGAATGTTTTGAATTCCATCTACAGCATTAACTTTTAAGCTATTTGGTTTAAACCGTACACAGAGTAAAAAAAATCGAGGCCGCCCCTTAGATTGGTTCCAAATCAAGTATCATACGTATAAAATTACACTGGTCGGCAACGAAAATGGAGCTTGAACCAAACCAAACTTTTCTAAAGGACTTTTGTGTGCTGATTCCGAATCTGAAGTCAAAATTTCACTGGCACGTCAAGTTTTTGAAATATTTAAATATTAACAGGTTAAAAACGCGTTTTTGTGGTACTTTTGGCGTTGAATATCATCACCGTTAAATTTTTTTTTGCAAAACTACATATGCAATATTCAAAAGCCATATTTTATCGTCTTAAATACGTTTATTTTTATTCTCAAAACTATTTTTTTCTAAAAGATATTTGGTATAGAAAGGTATGATATCTCAAAATCTTGGTGGTTAAAGTAACTTATGGTTTTTGAAGCAGATTTGAAGTAAATTTCAGTTTTCGACTACCTGATTCCTTTGAAATAATATCAAAATATTACGGAAAAACAATATTTTTTGATCAAACGTCAAAAAACATTTCATTTAAAATCAGTTTTTGGGACTTTATAGCTAAAATTGTGATGAGCAGAGCTCAAAAACTAGACGTGATGGAAAAAATCTGTAAACTGTTTTGAATTCAGCACACTCAAGTTTATTAAAATCACCTTACAGAGATCTTGCTCCTGACTTTTTTTGTTTTTTTGCCGACCTATTATACATATGTACATACGTATGAATGATCAAACATCCGCCATTTACCCAACAATGGACACAGAATATAGTCCGCTCTAGTAACAACCAGTACAAACTTCTTATCAAAATAGGGCCAAAAAGGGTTAGAGATAAAAATATGAAAACATAGGGTATTTTGTATTCATTTTTTGAACTTGATTTAGGGGGCGTGTCGCACTTAATATTTGAAAATGAGTAAAAAGGACCACCCTAATAAGGATATATCTACGGAGTGGTTAGACTGGTCTCCTTTTTTCACTTAGAGTCATTAAAACCCTTTCGCTGGTGATAACTTGAATACCAAATATAGTAATTCCATTTCTATGAAAGCTTTGACAAACGAGTTTTGAATCCTAACGTGAAATGTCCGGACCATAAACAGAACATTATTTAGGCAAATTATAAGTGCAGAACCTAGTAAATATAAAGCAGTTATCATATAGTAGCCAGTGTTGAAAATATCGCGATACTGGAACTTAAACTAATTAGGTACAAGTTAATACTCAATGGAACTATTCAAATTCATGCTTTTAAAATCATATAAACCTGTTTGTCAGATTCATGGAAATTGACTCGAAATATTGATTTTATTTGGCATAAGGCCAATAACAGTATTCCACATTTTTTTCCAAAGCTACAAGTGGAATTATTATATTGTGATATATCCCCTCGTTCTAGGAAATCCTCGAGGCTTTCTGTTTTACTGAACAGTGGCTGTGGCATACATGAATTTCTCCATAAACTATTTTTGTTTTCTCTTCATATAAATACTTTGACAGATTATTGGTATAGTTTCCCTCATGCACATTGTCACAATATTTTGCCAAATCGATTCAAAGCACATATTCACCACAAGGGGATTAGCAAAACAAATTTCAAAATCAACACAATACTAGGCATAGCAAACAATAATCTAGAGGCACTAGAAAACTATATAAAATAAAACAAGAATACTGCTTGAAACTTCGACAAATCGAAAATAAATGCCTAAAACACGAAACAATTCAAGAATAATGGAATTGAACACTTGCCACACCATCAGCACTATTCCAGAATAAAATTTATGAAGTGGCCTTCATGAATTTCATAACAAACATGAAAATGCAAACAACATTTTGATAGCCCCCAATTAAAAATGAATTTAATATTTTTTTTTTGTACCACTTTTTTGTTCACAACCAAAAAAAATATACAAAAAAAAGTAGCAAAAAAAAATCTTCTGTTTTGACCAATATACTTTCTGTGTGGAAGGCATTCGTGTTTCACATCAAAAATAAATTTTATTTTTATTGAAAGAAAATTGTTAACGTGAAGAAAGAAATTTTATAGCCCCAAGTGAGGTGAGGCCATCTGTGAATCCAAGTGAAATAGAGTGGGTTCGTTGTTCGTAGAACGAACGAATCAAGAATTCCGAAAAATGTATTATTAATAGGAAAATAGCATTTTGCACAGAGAGAGCGCTGAACGGACATCAAAGAATAATAATTTTTTATTTTTGTGGGACGGCCGGCCGGTTTAGGCCCATGGTCATATGTTTCACACTCCATCAGAATCACCCCAAGATCCCCAAAAAACATACACACATTTGTATGATGATGCGTGGCATGCTGGTTAATCTCTCGATTCAATGGGTATGGTATTCCAAGATCTGATTCATTTGCATTTTTTTCCATCTTTTATTGAAATTTAAACACAAAAAGGGCTACTTGAAAGGAGAGGACGTTATAATTGAGGGTTGATATACAGCAGTTCAGTGATTTCTTACGCACTATTAACATATATTTTGCTTTCAAGGGTAACGTTGACGTTTTAGCTGACAAATATTAAAAAAAGGGTCCGAAAAATGGAAACATTTTTAACAGATTTTTTTCTGTCAAAACCGAAATTCTTTAAAAAGAGAGGAATTATTATTTTATTATTATATTATATTATATATATTATAATTATTTGTCAAATTTTGGTTTCTATCCAAAAAATATTTCAATTAAAATTTAAAAAAAATTAACCAAAATTGTTAGCAAGAAAATGAAGAAGTACCTATTCACGAAGAACCTTGAAAGTTGTATGAAGTCATTCATTTCAATTCTTGTGTTCTAGTTCATTTACAGTGAATATTCTTATACCGTGAAGAAATATATAGTTTGAAAAACTTAAAATACGCTTTTATCACGCACTATAACCTTTAAAATAAATTAATTGACTTATAGGAAATGTTAAGATCAAAAAGCGTCGAGCGCTTTGTTCAAAGCTTTACCATTTCCTATAAACGCGTCTGAAACGCGTTCAAAACGCGTTCAAAAAGCTTCCAAAACAAAACCAAACCGCTTTCAAAACGCGTCTGAAACGCGTCTCAAATACGTCCAAAACGCGTCAGAAACGCGTCTGAAACGTGTCCAAAACGCATCCGAAACGCGTCCAAAACAAGTCTGAAACGCGTCTCAAACACGTCCAAAAACGAGTCTGCAACGCGTCCAAAACGCATCTAAAACGCGTACGAAACGCGCCTGAAACGCATCCAAAACGTGTCTGAAATGCGCCTGAAACGCGTCTCAAACACATTCAAAAACGCATCTTAAATCCGTACGAAACGCGTCCGAAACGCGTCCAAAACGCGTCCGTTAAAATCCGACTGATTTTAAATTTTTCAAAAGTGTAGAAGAAATCAACTTTATAAGAAATTTTTAAGATATGTATATTTTATTTTTCTAAACTTTAACTTCATGAATTTTACTAAATATGGTTGTTTTTTTGTTTAAAAACTGAAAAAATAAAATTTGTATACAATAAATTGATCACTGTTCATAATCAGGAGAGAAAAAATTCCACTAACGCATTTTGATGAATAAAATGATGTCAAAGTAAAAAAAAGTATATACGAAAAAAATGCTCAAAAATTATTAAAATCTTCTTGATAAAAAATTTAGAAAAACATACACATTTACATAGGGTTGGGGTCAAAACTCTGCCTAGGTCAAAATTCTTTTGTCAAAATTTTGCTTTCAAAATTCTGCTTTAAAAAATTCTGCTTTCAAAATTCTGCTTTTCAAAATTCTGTTTTTCAAAGTCCTGCTTTTCAAAATTCAGTTTTTCAAAATTCTGCAAAAAATTAAAAAAGGGTTTGGAAAATGTTAAAAAACGCGCGCTTTTTTAATTTTTTGCAAAATTCTGTAAAATCATCTTCTTGAAAAATTATTTATTATTTATTTATATAAATTATTTATTTATATTTGATTACTTACCTACATAATTTGTCATTCTTTGAATGCATATTAATTTTTGTTTTATAAATGAATAAATTTGAAAACATTAAGAAAAGGTTTTTAATACTAAACATTTCCGAAAATAATGCAAAATTTTTTAATTTTGCAAATAAATTTGAATATTCAAAAATTTGAATAAGAAAAGGAATATCTTGTATCAAACAACATCGAAAAAATTGTGTAGTTTATTTTTCTTTGAATTGAACAAAAATTTTTTCTTGGTGGGTTCAATATATGTATAATATCGAATTGAAAGAAAAAGAAAAATATTGATAAAAAAGAAAAACTAAATGTATTTAAGTTTCAAAATACTTGAACTTTCACATAATTCTCACATCGTCATAAAAAATATTAACATATTATTATGAAAAAGCCCTTTTTTCAGCATGTTAACAATTTATACTAATTTGCACAAATTACACTAAAATACCCAAGTATACGTATAAAATACATGCATACATTTTTTTGAAAAGGGGTTTATTTTGTTTTGTTTATCTTTTAACTAATTTTACTTTCACATTATGCTAAGTCAGTATAACCATAAAAGTTTCCTGTGTATGTCTTCATATTAAGGCACTATATAATAGACAATCCCCTTTCTTTATTATCTTCACTTAACTTAAATGGATGCCAACGTTAAAGGATTTGTTAACTTAGTTTTATAAGTATTCAGCAGAAGAAAAAAAAAAAACAAAACAAATAAAACCATTGTTTTTGTTGGTGAAAAGTGTGGTATCTAGAAAAGAAGATGTAGTTTAAGCTAAATGGGAAACCATAGAAACTAAACTAAAAACTAAAGGTAATCTAATCTAAGCGAAAATTATATTGAACTAAAAAATTCTTTCTTAAACCCAATTAAATATAATTAGCAAATTTTGTAAAGTCGAAGAACTAAGTTTTGATTTGAAGATAGTTTACATGTTTTGGGTTTGGGTTTGGGCTTAGTTTGATTAGATTCAACACATAAACCAAATTATTTTGACATAAAAATGGCTTTTCAAGGACATTAATTTTCCTAGAAATAGTGAAAAAATATGCAATATTAATGAATTTTTTTGCAAAATGGTGCTCGAGCTTTACGGACACGAGTAAAGATGTTTCTATCAACATTTTCCAACAATGCAAATTCTATTAAATAATATTTCCACCGAGTTTTAAAAAACTCCCTCAACTACATTAAGTTTAATCAAAATAGTGTCATGGTGTTGCTAAATACAGAAAACCCACAACAATTCTCCTCCACACATTGCGTTTATTTTAGTTAAAGGTTATTTTTTTTTTTTTCAAGAGAAAAAAAGGAGATAACAAAAAAAGTCCATTTATATTCATTAAAAATCATTTGCACACGACCAAGTTCACACAATTTAAAAAATATATATTATCGTGACATACTCGTTGGTGTAAGGATTTTCAAGGAAAAAAGCGATGCGCTAGTTCAAAATATTAAACAAAACAAAAAAAAAAAATTAAAAAAAAAAATCAACAAATGTAGTAGCCATTAAAAAAAATCCTTGAACGAAGGACATATTCAACAAGAACAAAAAAAAAGCTAATTGTACCAGTACCAAAGGTCAACAATTATACAAAGTACACAATGCACAGAAATATTTGCAGTGAGAGAACTACGAGTAGCTAGCTAAATTTGTAACACAAGAGAATTCCTTTTCCATTCTTTTAACTACCCAACAGTTGTAGACATAAATAACAAAAAAAAAAAATGAAAAAAAAATCTCATAACTTATAAATCATAAAACACACCTGATCTCAACACATTCCAAGGTCTCCAAGATTTAATTACTTTATAATAAAAATATATTGTGAAGGAGGTAGGAGTAGAACCTTCTGCCTCTTCCTCTATCACTTAGCTAGAGTGCTAGAATGTGCATTATAGAATAGGTATGGTATATCTTTGTGTTTGCATTAATAAAATTGAAATGAAAATATTTTTGCTCTCTCTGCTGGCATAGTAAAGACAAAAGGAATTTTATTTCAAACTTTAATCGAATAGTTTTATTGTAAGAGAGAGAATTTCTTGGCAAGATTTCAAGATAAAGTGAAGATATAGTTTTTGAAATGCAAATTCAAATTGCAAAAATGAAAAATGCTTTTGAAGTAAATATTTGTGAATAATGGAAACAAGAGATAACAATGCATTAAAATTGAAAAAAAAAAACAAAGTATTGCTTTTTCCATTCTCGTTATAGTCCTTGAATGCAACAAATTTCATTTTTTCTTCAAAAATTGTCTTCCTCCTTACATGCAAATAAATTGGCCCTAACGCAGATAAACAACTTGTTCACAAAATTTTATCAAAATCATTTCAGTTGTTTTCAAGAGAGTACACAATCTAAAAAAAGTGGTTGTCTGTAAAGTCAGTTTACAAAACAGGTTATGTTCTTTTTTTTAAAAAAAGATAATAATTCTTATAGTAAAGTAGGTACTTAAGCTTAAGATTGAGACCATACATATTTATATCTATGAGTTTAGTAGAAAAATTACACCATTAAAAAGTTTAATATTTTTTCTAAAGAATAAAGCCATATTTAAATTTTTACAATGCGTAAAAGTTATAAAAATAATTTATTGAAAACAATATTTTTTCATGAAAAAAGTAAAAATAACAAACTTTTTTTCTTCTAACACCATTAAATCCATATTTTTATATCTGAAAGCCTGTTGTTTCAGCTCAAAATATTCATATGCATGACATCTACAAAACGAGCTAGAGGTTTTTTTTGAACATAATCAATTTTGATAAAAAAAAATTAGTAGTTTTTATATTCTAACACCATTAAATCCATTTTTTTACATGACAACCTATAATAATTTTATTTCATCTGAAAGCTTATTATTTCACCTTTTATATGACACTTCAATCATATTTCTACGATGCCTACAAAAAAGTTAATTTTTTTACGGTACTTCCCACACTGGTTGCTGGTCATGGGCAACCATTAAACCATTAAACATTGTGTAGCTTGTAGAAAATATACCGTTATGTATGATATATCAAATGAAAGGTAATATTATCAGCATGCTCAATAAAGTTAATTAAAATTTTCATCTGCTCTAGATCAAAGGAAAGAAGGTGTTTAAAAATAGAATTTTATTTAGCCGTTATCTCAAAATTATGAATACGAAATTGATTGAAATTTTGCACAAATATAATCCTGCTTATTTATCTATCTATATTATAAATTCTATTGATTTATCTGTTGAAGAATAAAAGATAAACAAAAAAAAAAAAAACTGTTAAAAACGGTCAAAAAACTTGGGACAAAAAAACTTGTTTTTCCCGTTATTCGATCAAAACACATTTTAGAATACCAATTTGTTGCACATGCATGCACTCTAAAAATTTCTAAAAATAAAATACCCTTAAAAAAAGTAGGTATTTTTCAAAAACTTATGTTTCGAAGAGCACAGACTTAAAAAAAAATCTCCTAATATTTTTTTTATTATCTTTTGAATGGCATTTTTCAAATTGTCAAAAAAATTTCTCCTTCCTCTAATCACTACTTTGTCAAAGTTCTACCTCATTTTTAAGGTTTAAAAAACAATGGTTTTAAAATTTTCTAGAATTTTGTTAATACTTTTGGTAGCCTTACAATAAATTTATATGTCGATTAAAATAAATTAAACTTTCTACAACGTCACTTATTTGCAATTTTTTTCACCCCTATTTACCCTATAAAATGATTGAATTTTTCAACGGGAAAAAATGGCTGCTATGGTTCATCGATTTATAAGACGCTATCACGTAAAAACTTTTCTTTGGAGAAAACTGCTCATTCAATTTCAATTTATAAATTCTTCCTTGATTTAAAGACTTCATTAAATTGCTTAAAAAAAAGAACACCAATCAAACGTACTTCTTGTATCATTTTCAATTTATTATTATTTCAAAGCACACTCGTGTCCAATTTGCCTTACATTATTACAAAGTCGATACAATGAAACAATATCAAAAAGTACAGCATGCATCCTTCAATCGAATACTAAACTTACTTCAGTTGCATATTCATATTCTGTTCGATTGAGGAAATCAAATAAGTATTGCAAAGTAATCGAGCTTTATACCTTCTTCAATTTTACAAAATCATCATTCGTACGATACACATACAGGAAGCAACAAATTTCTCCGGAAATCACCAAGAAATTTATAAACCATCAAGCAATCCAACTGCAATCACCTGCACGTTTTGTGTTCAAGTATAAATGTTCCTCTCTGAGGGCGTGAGTGGGTGTGGGAGTATACTATAGAAGATGCATCCTTCAATTGATTTGCCTTTTTGTCTGATTTTCCCAAAAATGAACATCAGCTTATACTCTCTTTTATAGGATTTCAATTTCATTCAATGAGATCATTTTAAGGGAACAGGAAGAAGACGTTCAAAAACACAGTTAGAGTTATTCAGGAATTTATTTCCGAAATGACTTTATACCTTTTACACGATATATGATACTAAATGCACTTACTGCACGAATGTGTAGTTGAAGGAGGATTTAAATTGTAGTTGAAATATAAATTTGGAAATTTCCATCTACTATTGAAGAATCGGAAGTATTGCATTTTGATGGTTTTAATATCTCTTTCTATTGCACTTCGTTATTTCAAAACAATTTGAACGTTTTTGAAAATACATTTCAATGTGAGTATGAAAAAAAAAATTTTGTTTCGGTTTTGATGCAGGTCAAGTCAGTAAGTCTTTTTAAAGGATTAAATATTTTACATACATAATTGGATGTTGGTTATATTGAGACTTCACCCTGTATTGATCGGTCTATACTTTTCAAGGAGATTATCCAAATTAATATTATATTGATTTCATGATTTATCTAAATGATTTACATACATATGTTATTGAATAGTTAAATAAAATTAATTCTAACCAACTTGATGGCTTCGTAAAATAAGATGTAAGATTTTTCACAAAAAAAAGTTACACATACGCCATAGTGACCATTTAAGCTCTTCCTAATTTAATAGCTGATAACATATTAAAATTTGTTTGACAATAATTTTTTAATTCGTCCTAGGCAAAGGTTATTTGTGATAGCATTTGTTCATGTAAAGTTTTAAAGAACATTTTGTTTTAAGGATATCGGAAATAATTTTCTAGTGAAAAAAATTGTTTGTCAAAATAATGACATAAAAATAAAGTCAATACGATTGCTCTAAGAAAAGTTATTGCCGATTAAAAACAAGAGTGCTTATTTTTTTACTTTAACAGTTAAAATATAATCAAAACCCATGTGAAAAGCATGCTACAGTGATAAAATTGGGGAAGAAGGTTTTAGATAAAGCAGTGACAAAGGATTCATAAAGTTCTTAAAATTATTTTTGATGAAAGGGTGTTTTTTTTAGATAAGTTAAGTTGTGTGTGAGAAAGGTGTCATAACAGCTGACATACATTTTGTTAATTTTTTAAACTTGGTGAAAAAGTAATGTCAATTTGTCATCAAAACCAAAAATTAAATGAATCATTTTCATCGAGTCCCATTTGGCGTTTCAAGAGTGACTATTTCCATTATTCTAACTAAAGTTAATATTGGTATTAAAAAAAAAAATCATGTGTGCAATTCACACGTGGTAGAAGTGAAACCTTAAAAAATCATTTTTCTTGCAAAAAAAAAAAAAATAGAAAAAATCTACCTATTTTTATTCTATCACCTTCAAATCCATGTTTTTTATATGACAACCTAGATAAATTTTATATCACCTGAAAGCTTATTGTCTAAGCTCAAAATATATATATCGATCAAGTCTATGAGACATCTACAAAAAGAGCTAGAATTTTTTGAACTCGATCAATTTCCATCAAAAAAGCGAAAAAACACGTATTTTTATCTTCTCACACTATTAAATCCATTTTTTTCCCTAACAACCTATACAAATTTTTACACCATCTGAAAGCTTATTGTCTTAGCTCAAAATATATATATCGATCAGGTGTATGAGACATCTACAAAAAGAGCTAGAATTTTTTAAACTCGATGAAATTTCATCCAAAAAGCAAAAAAAAACATTTATTTTTATGTTATCATGCTATTAAATCAATTTTTTTGTTTGACAACCTATAAAAAATTGTATACCATGTGAAAGCTTATTGTTTCACCTTGTATAATAATGCATAAATCTTATTTCAAAGATGTATACAAGAGAAGTTAGAATTTTTTAAAGTCAACCATGTCGAATTTCCAGACTGAGATTACGGTACTTCCTACACTGACTGGTAGCTGGTCATCGCCAACAGATCTCCACAGGTGTTTTGAGGTATTTTTAAATTTTTTTCAATTTAAGATTGTGTAACTCGTAGAGCACGTACCGTTATGTGTGATATATCAAATAAAAGGTTATGTTATCAGAATGCGTATTAAAGTTAAATCAAATTTGTATGTGCACTAAATCAAAAGATATAACGTGTGCTGGAAAAGAACATCTTTTTACCGTTATCTCCGAATTTTGAATATGAAATTAATTGAAATTTTGTACAATTATTTATTTAATTACCTATCTACAGTACAAATTTCATTCATCTATCTATTAAAACAAAAAAGTTATAACAAGTTGAAGTCGTGTCTCGTTTTCGTTTCATCTTGTTTCAAATCACTACGATACTAAAGAAGTTTTCACTTCAATAAAATTGCGAAAAACAGATTTTACTACTCGCACTTGTGCGAGCTCAAAAACCAGACAAATTCTGTAGAATTTCATTGAAATCCATATTCATAATAATATTGAATTTTACACGAATTAATATTTATTTAATAATTCACAAAAGCACAATTTACTACAAAAATTAACCACTAGACAAAATGTCATAAAATACAAAAATAAAAAATACCTCAATTTAAAAACCATTTAAAATACAAACGAGTATGAACTTTAGTTAGTGGTCATTTGTTTGTCCTCTTCCTGCTAAGCTGAAATTAATGATGTGAAATGTGGCAAGCTTTTATTTTTTTTTCTTAGAAATCACAACATGTTCTGTTTAAAGTTACCTTCCACAGAACCTTTAAGTTTTTTTTTTCTTTTGAAAATGTAACAATAATTTAATTTTTTTTAGTTTTGTGAGGAAAACTCCTTCACTCCTCCACATATACTACATTCATTTGAAACAAAATGATTTTCTTTCGCATTAAATGTGCATTCATACGTGACCTAACCTTTTCCATGTGTGTTTTCTAAATAAATTGTTTGTTCAGAAAAATTGACAAAAAAAAAAAAACTATTATGGATAAAAAGTTAGAAAGCAACAAAAATAAGAAAATAAGAACAAAAAATATACGACTAATGCCTTTGTGATATGGACTAACAAAGTGCCTTTTTCATGATGTTGACATCTTTCTCTTTAGGATGTGTCATAAAATACGATAGCAATAAGGCTCGCTTTATATTTGCACTTTATCCTTTAGGATATACTAGAGACGATGTTGTTTATAGATATAGACTCTCTCCTCTCTCTGTGTTGTCAACACCCACTGACAAACTCTGACAATGAATTTTTTTGTGTGCAAAAAACATCATAAAAAGAGAACATACGATGCAGGCACGTACCAAACGCAAGGATAAAGGGTTGGATGTTGGTGAGATTTTTGAAGGAATAAGAATACAAAATTTTGACTTTAGCCAAAATTACCATAAAAAGAAGAGAAGACTTTATTACCTACTCAATATTGGACTTCTTAGTCCCTTTTTTCACGTGATAATGTCTTATAAATCTATGAACCATGGCAGGATCCACCAAAAATTGTCGCCATTTTCTCCCGTTCCACCTGAAATTTTTAGCAGTGCGGCATAAATTTCAATTAAAAATTTAAAAATTAAAAAAAAAATTTGAATTTTTTTTTGACAATTTCGAAATATGGATTTTTGAAAAAAAAAACACATGCTTTTTTATAGTCGGAGAGGCGACCGTCGAGTTACTTAGCTCATAAGGTTAGAGGTTAAAATTGGTGTCAAATGAAAGATAAATTGATACTCAAAATAAAAAAATAGGGTTGCCACTTCTAAAATGGGAACTTCCATGTGGCAGCCCTATTTGAAAGGAAAAATTGTAACATAACTAATACATTCATATCTTTGTTATTTGGCCAGATAAAAGTTTTTTTTAACCCTCTACTGCATACGAAGCCAAATATGATTTTGTCTATTTGTATGCACTTTTCTCTTCTCTGTCACAAAAAAATGGTACAGATTCAATACAATCCTCTTCTTTGTGTTTCTGAGAACCCATAGAGATAGTTATTTCGTGTGTCCGACACAAAATAAAGGTGTATTTTATGATCACAGGTGAGTCGATCAGTCGTGTGCATTGAAATCGAAATTGTAGAATATATTCATACTTTAAGTGTTAATTACTGCGTTTGTTTGGAAAGAAAAGTGGAATTAAAAATTTATTTTTGATCGATTGTCTTATTATGTATGCTATGAACCAATTTTTATTGAAAAAAATTTATTGGCCTGCTCTTGGGAGGGCAAAAAGTACGGAAGCCATATTTGGCTTCGTATGCATTAAGGGGTTTTAAATCTACACAATTTGTTAAATTTTTTTGTCAGAAAATTTTGTTCCTTTACATTTTTATTTTGCTTGGAAGCTTTGTTTTACTTCAGAAATGGAGCCCCTTCGCTTTTAGAGACATTTTTTTATGTTAACATCATTTACAGGGGCGTAACCACAAAAAATTTAGGGGGAGGGAGGCTCACTTATAATATTTTTCAATAATTTTACTATTTTTTAGTTTTTTTTAAGATCTGGGAGTGGGTGAAAATGTTGGAGCAAGACTTACTTTGACAGTGGAAAGAATGTGAACCAGAAAAAATATATATAACGGAAAAAACAAATTGCTTTTCTCGGTTCCATGGCTTAAAATGAGCCAAATTTGAATTAATTCTTAACCTTTTTTAATGCAATGTATTTATTTTACTTTATTTTGTTTTTAAATGATAAATATTTATCTTTTGATATTTTTAATTTTATTCCTTACATAATCTGAATAAATAAAATTAGTAAAATTTCTTACCCCTTAATGCATACGAAGCCAAATTTGGCTTATAAACAAATTTTTTAAACAAATTAATTAAAACAAATTTTTTTAATGTAAACCGTTTTGAAACAACCCAAAGAACCCATGTAAAGCATTTTTTAATTTTTTCGTCCGCTAATATTAATTCATGCAGTAGAGGCTTAAATGCCAAACGAAAGTCAAAATATTAAAAAAAAATAATAAATATTATTTTATTATTTTTTTTTAATATTTTGAACGTAACCCTACAAATGTGGCAACCTTATTCAAATGAATACAACACTGACAAAAATATTCTTTGAACAAAACAGTATAACTTTTTATGCACTAGAAAGCTTAACTATTAGAGTGGACCAAAAAAATCATTTTTTCATTATTTTGATTTGCTCTACCGAAAACTTGTTTTCTCGACACAAAATAATGCTACCCTAATTTTTTCAGAATTTTTCGATGATGTTTAGGGGTTGCGCGCACCCCTTTTATAAAAAAAATAAGCTCTTTTAGTTTTTAATTTTTTTAAAGCTTAAATAATTTTTTAATCGAAAAGCTGTTTGAGGGAAAAGTATTGAGTATCAATAGATCTACTTACATCAATTTTTCTTTTTTCAAAAAAAAATATTTTTGACTGATTCCCAGGCGTTAGAAGTCGAAATTACTGGTAAATGCTGGGAAAAAAGCCTAAAAACTATGTTTTACTGTTGTTTATAACGGTTAAAATTATTTTTATCGTATTCCTCATCAAATTTACTTTAAAAACCGTGCTTTTATATTGCTAAATTCTTCTTAGATTGATAAAAGAAAAATAATTTTTAAAAAAGATCGTACCAAAACAAGTGAAGGAAAAATGGGGGAGGGTACTATATCTTGCGCGACGAGATTTGATAACAGTATTTTGTAGAGGAGTTAAATACGATCCTTTTTCATTATGGGAGGGGTGGTCTATCTGGCTCCGTTTAGGCGGGAATGGCAATTTCCTAAAAAATGACTTAAAATGATAAAAAATATATTAAAATACAATGGCAACACTTACAGTTATGAATGATAGCTTTTTCAAAAGCTGGAACTGTACACTTTATTCTAATTTTGAAGTAAAGTTATTTCAATCAATTGTTTTTGAAATAATCGATTAAAAAGTAAAAAATTGGGAAAAAAAAGTTTAAAAAACACATTAAATACTGTTTTTTGTCAATTGTGGATTACAATACAAAAAATGGCTGATAAAATAAAGTGTCACAATTGATTCCTTATCAAATACTGAAGTCCATATGTTTTAATGCTTTCTAGTTTTTGAGAAAATTGAAAAATAAAACAAATTCTTTTTATCAGATTATAATTTTTATGGCTGTTTTTAATATTTTTGCCACCATCAAAAAACATATCCGATATTCAATATTATAAGGCGCTGCATCAACAACAACATCATTAAAAAATATGGATAGTTATCAAAATAAAATTTCGTGGAACCAGAAGGACGATCTCGAGTAGGTCTGATAAAAAAGAAGTTTTTTTTATTTTTCAATTTTCTCAAAAACTAGAAAGCATTAAAACATATGGACTTCAGTATTTGATAAGGAATCAATTGTGACACTTTATTTTATCAGCCATTTTTTGTATTGTAATCCACAATTGACAAAAAACAGTATTTAATGTGTTTTTTAAACTTTTTTTTCCCAATTTTTTACTTTTTAATCGATTATTTCAAAAACAATTGATTGAAATAACTTTACTTCAAAATTAGAATAAAGTGTACAGTTCCAGCTTTTGAAAAAGCTATCATTCATAACTGTAAGTGTTGCCATTGTATTTTAATATATTTTTTATCATTTTAAGTCATTTTTTAGGAAATTGCCATTCCCGCCTAAACGGAGCCAGAAAGACCACCCCTCCCATAATGAAAAAGGATCGTATTTAACTCCTCTACAAAATACTGTTATCAAATCTCGTCGCGCAAGATATAGTACCCTCCCCCATTTTTCCTTCACTTGTTTTGGTACGATCTTTTTTAAAAATTATTTTTCTTTTATCAATCTAAGAAGAATTTAGCAATATAAAAGCACGGTTTTTAAAGTAAATTTGATGAGGAATACGATAAAAATAATTTTAACCGTTATAAACAACAGTAAAACATAGTTTTTAGGCTTTTTTCCCAGCATTTACCAGTAATTTCGACTTCTAACGCCTGGGAATCAGTCAAAAATATTTTTTTTTGAAAAAAGAAAAATTGATGTAAGTAGATCTATTGATACTCAATACTTTTCCCTCAAACAGCTTTTCGATTAAAAAATTATTTAAGCTTTAAAAAAATTAAAAACTAAAAGAGCTTATTTTTTTTATAAAAGGGGTGCGCGCAACCCCTAAACATCATCGAAAAATTCTGAAAAAATTAGGGTAGCATTATTTTGTGTCGAGAAAACAAGTTTTCGGTAGAGCAAATCAAAATAATGAAAAAATGATTTTTTTGGTCCACTCTATTAACTATACGCCATATTTTAGATAATATACCCTTCTATCTAAAAAATGTCGGGTGCCACCTCGCAAATGCAGACGAGTACTCGGCAACCTTACTAAAATGCTAAAAAACGCAAAAACCACTTGTTTTTTGGCATTTAGTTCAAATTCTAGCTCTTTTTGTAAATGTCGTGCAGAAATAGTTGATATGAATATTTTGAGCTGAAACAACAGGCTTTCTGATGGTCTAAAATTTATTATAGATTGTCATATAAAAAAATGAATTTAATGGTGTTAGAAGATAAAAAGTTTGATTTGTTCACTTTTTTCATGAAAAATTATTGTTTTAATTTATTTTTATACCTTTCATGCATTTTAAAAATTTTAATATGGCTTTATTATAACAAGAAATATTATTAGATATTATTTTTTTTTAATTCTGCTAACGTCCCTGGGTTATAGAAATCTGTGCATCGATATGGGTTAAAGAATAAACATTTCCTATAAGAAATTATGCCAAAAGACATATATAAACAAAAAACGGTTTATCTTCAAGTCCGTCCGAATGAAAATCACATTGGCGCGTTCATCTATTTTCTTCAATATTTATCATCATCTTCCATCCCCGATGGAGTTAAGTCCTTTGATGACAATTTTACTACGAAAAAGAGAGAGTAATTTATGCGTTGGCAGTGACAATGAAAAGTTATTGTTGTTGTTCTTTTTCGTCTATTTTTGTTTTTTTTTTTGAAAGGTCGAATATTGTTTGGATAGCCCAAACCAAGAAAGAAGAAGAGACAACAACACCCTAATTACCATCTCTTGATATAAAATATCTAGAATGTCCTTATTATGCAAGCTGTCGCAAAAGTTATTCTTCTTGAAATATTCTTATTCTTTGTCTTTGGGAGTGAAACTTTTCTAAAAACAGGAAAATTTCCATTAAAATGAATGCCAAATAGAACATTGAAAGAAAAAAAAAAAGAAAGAAGATAGAATAACAAAGTTTACTTACAAGCTTATGCCCTCATAATAATAAAGAATGTTAAAACGTTGATGACCAAAAAATTTCGTATAAGAACGCATACAAACTCTGTAGGGGGTAGAGAGTAGAAAGAAAAAGGCTAAACGATAGGCATTGTTGTAAAATTTTGTGACATTATAGAGAGTTTTTGGAAATGGTTTGCTATAAAATTAGAAACTGCTTTAGGTTTTGAACAGATTTCTGGGCAACTTGCAATTATTTTCGGATCATAAGAATATATTTCAGATTGATGGTAAAAATTTGTTTAATTTTTTTTTTTTTTATTGTGTCATGGGGCTTTTAAGAGCCTTCAGGGATAAAGATTTTTATGACTATCAAATTTAGAAGATAGAATGAGCAAACTAATGACCATGAAAAGATATTAAAGTTGTAATAAAGAAATTTTAATAATAATAATTATAATGATGAACATAATGACGCCTTAAATTCTTTTAGGGTGTAAGAAGTTATTGATGTTATAAAGACTTAAGGCAAAAACTTTGCTTTTAAAGTTTGGTTGTTTTAATATCATTATCTTGTTTTTCGGAAGAGAAGAAAAGAACCTAGAAGAATTTTAGATTACCTATTCGTCGTTATGTTGCTGGAGAGTAAAGCCTTGAAATAAAAAAAAGTCCTGCAGTTTGTAAGAAAACAAAATGATATTTTGATTGAAAACTGTGTTTTTAAAAACAGGATTTCAACAATGTAGAGCGAATTTGGTTTTACTTTACATGCAATTGACAATGAACTCGATGTCGTTTTTTTCTCGCTTATTTTCCAAAACAATACCAAATTTGTTTTGGCAACATTATATAGACCATAAACTGCAAAGTACATGAAAAAGTTTAACGTACACAGGGAATAATTATCAAAGCAAATAAATTACTTGTTAAAAAAAAATATTTTAAATTATTTAAATAAAATAGGTACAAAACTGACAAAAATGCAAGACTGGTTCGCTCTCTAATGTCAAAAGATTCTTAAGATACCTAGTTAAATTTAAAAAAAAAAATTATATGAGAACATTTTTAACTAAGTTTTGTGAGAAATTTAATTACAACTTAAAAATATTACAAATTTTTTTAAATTTAAAAAAAAAAACATCTTTTTTAGTTTTTTTGACTTCAAAAAGGAGTATGCCATAAAATTTCAAAGAATTTTTAGTTAGTTTTTTTTTTTACTGTCGGATGTGTTAAAAAAAATACATGTGTGCAATTAACACGTGGTAGAAGTGAAACCTTAAAAAATCATTTTTCTTGAAAAAAAAAAAAAAATTGAAAAAATCTACCTATTTTTATTCTATCACCTTCAAATCCATGTTTTTTATATGACAACCTATAAAATATAAATTTTATACCATCTGAAAGATTATTGTCTTAGCTCAAAATATATATATCGATCAGACCTATGAGACATCTACAAAAAGAGCTAGAATTTTTTAAACTCGATAAAATTTCATAAAAAAAGCAAAAAAAAATTGATTTTTATGTTCTCATGCTATTCACCTTGTATAATGATGCATAAATCTTATTTTAAAGATGTCTACATGAGAAGTTAGAATTTTTTAAAGTCAACCATGTCGAATTTTCAGACTGAGATTACGGTACTTCCTACACTGGTAGCTGGTCATCGCCAACAGGTCTCCACAGGTGTTTTGGGGTATTTTTATATTTTTTCAATTTAAGATTGTGTAACTTGTAGAGCACGTACCGTTATGTGTGATATATCAAATAAAAGGTTATGTTATCAGCATGCGTATTAAAGTTAAATCAAATTTGTATGTGCACTAGATCAAAAGATATAACGTGTGTTGGAAAAGAACATCTTTTTACCGTTATCTCCGAATTTTGAATATGAAATTAATTGAAAGTTTGTACAATTATAATTTATTTAATTACCTACAGTACAAATTTCATTCATCAATCTATTGAAACAAAAAAGTTATAACAAGTTGAAGTCGTGTCGAGTTTTCGTTTCATCTTGTTTCAAATCACTACGATACTAAAGAAGTTTTCATTTCAAAAATAGTTTCTTAAGGTGTCCCAAAAGAAATGGTTCAAATGAAATATGAGGCGTTCAGAATAATAATGGGTCAAGTTCATTTGAAATTTGTGCATTATTCAGAATTTTGAGAAGGAACTTTTGGAAAAAAAAAAAAACTTCACAGATCAAATATCTCTTTTTCTACAGAATATCTTTCATTCTTTCAGTCACCTCAATTAGAGCTTATTCCTAGAAATATCTATTTTTGAAGTGAAAACTTCTTTAGTATCGTAGTGATTTGAAACAAGATGAAACGAAAACGCGACACGACTTCAACTTGTTATAACTTTTTTGTTTTAATAGATAGATGAATGAAATTTGTACTGTAGATAGGTAATTAAAAAAATTATAATTGTACAAAATTTCAATTTATTTCTTATTAAAAATTCGGAGATAACGGTAAAAAGATGTTCTTTTCTAACACACGTTATATCTTTTGATCTAGTGCACATACAAATTTGATTTAACATTAATACGCATGCTGATAACATAACCTTTTATTTGATATATCATACATAACGTTACGTGCTCTACAAGTTACACAATCTTAAATTGAAAAAAAAATTAAAAAATACCTCAAAACACCTGTGGAGATCTGTTGGCGATGACCAGCTACCAGTGTAGGAAGTACCGTAATCTCAGTCTGGAAATTCGACATGGTTGACTTTAAAAAATTCTAACTTCTCTTGTAGACATCTTTAAAATAAGATTTATGCATCATTATACAAGGTGAAACAATAAGCTTTGACATGGTATTTTATAGGTTGTCACACAAAAAAATTGATTTAATAGCATGAGAACATAAAAATAAATGTTTTTTTTGCTTTTTGGATGAAATTTCATCGAGTTTAAAAAATTCTAGCTCTTTTTGTAGATGTCTCATACACCTGATCGATATATATATTTTGAGCTCTTACAATAAGCTTTCAGATTGTAAAACATTTTTTATAAGTTGTTGGGGAAAAAATGCATTTAATAGCGTGAGAAGACAAAAATACGTGTTTTTTTCGCTTTTTTTGAGGGAAATTTATCGAGTTCAAAAAATTCTAGCTCCTTTTGTAGATTTCTCATAGACCTGATCGATATATATATTTTGAGATTAGACAATAAGCTTTCAGATGATATAAAATTTATACAGGTTGTCATATAAAAAACATGGATTTGAGGTGATAGAATAAAAATAGGTAGATTTTTTCTATTTTTTTTTTTCTTGCAAGAAAAATGATTTCTTAAGGTTTCACTTCTACCACGTGTGAATTGCACACATGATTTTTTTTTTATATTGACTTTATTCGTTTGATAGTCTGGGCTTAAAATAAATCATGGATCTGCTTTCAAAAGGGGTTAGGGCCTTATATGCAACAGTTTATATGTATTTTGAACTTTCATTATAAAATTTATGTACATGTAGGTACAAACATCGTAAGTAAACACGACAAGAGTTCACACTCAAACAAAAAAAGCCGGCAAGGAAATTGAAAATAATTTTAAAAATTTCATTTTCAGAAAAGTTCCTTAACCTTATTAACTAAAATTTGAAAATAAGAAAGGGCTAGCAGATTCGATTATAGAAATATTAGAAAACTTTGTAACTAATTGTACTTTTTGTTTGTCTATTCAAATTGTCCTGACAGGTTACACATTTTTAGCAACATAATTGGCAATTTAACTATAATACAAAATCTTATTGGTCAAAGGCAGTTCTACTTTAAAAGCTGCTGATTATTTTAATATCGAAAGACTTGTTAAAATCAATGAAATATTATAAGATCAACAAGGTATAGGAACATGAGTTTTTTTTTTTATAATTGAACGATGAATTCTTTGCAGTTTTTTTTTTTTTTACTCAATTGACTTATGTACTATATAATACACAAACAATTCAAAATAATTCAAGATCGTAAAATTAAACATTCATCAAATTGTTCTACGAATTCATTATGTGCGTCGTCCAGTGGTGCCTTTGGTGTTTTTTAGCCACAAAAATGATTTGCAGGACCATTTCTTGACAAAAATATATAAAATGCGAAAAAAATGCCAAACTTTTTCTTATTCAAAATGGCTGTCAAAATAAGTGTTTAAATATAAAATTAAATCAGTATGACTTTTTGATATTTAATTATAAACATTTCTGGCTTAGGATTAAGGAGATAAAGCATTTAATATTTTTTGTAAATTAAAACAAAATACTATCTTACAAAAATTAATTTTTTTAATACCAAACTGTAGTTTTTTTTCAACAAAAAGTCAAAATTTGACTAAAGTATCACATTAATCATTTGATTATTCCATTGTGTGTATTTCTTTGTGTGTTTAACAAAACAATATAATATAATTTAATTTGATTTAAAAATTAACTGTTTTTGCCTTAAATCACAGTCTCACACAATTCTATCGAGCTACATAAATCTTTACAACCATTTCCTAACTTTAAGTGGGTGGGCCTATAAAAAACCAAATTTGTACTTAATTTTTTATAACTCTCATCGCTTTTTGTGTCATAAAATAAAACTCACATTTCAGATCGATTTATTTAGAGGGGGTGATATAGTAGGGCTTGTGATTTTACGTGTGATAAAACAAAAAGGTTCAATAATTTTTTTTTGACATAAACATGAAATGTTTGCACAGCAAACACAATGTTCACAATTTAAAATGAACAAACTTTCCTGCTGAAAGCATTATTTTTTTTTTTTTGTTGTTGTTTGTGTTTTCTCATCCTCTTATGTAATCAATCAATATAAAATTTATATCCACATATTGTTTCACACATCATGAGGTAAAAATTAATGTTTAGGCATCAAAAAAAAATTTTTGAGGATATCATGTTGGATTATGCAAAAACCATACAAATTTTTTTTTGATGTACTACACTTTATTGACTTATTTTGATGTTGCAAATCGTAGTTTTTTTTTTAATTTATTGGAAATTTGTCTAAATATGAACTATAAATAAAATACACGACTGTGTCGCACTTACTTGTTCTTAATTTTGATTTTATACTGAGCGAAAACATCTTTTTAAAAGCTTATGACAAACATGTATGGAAAAAGTTTTCAGAAAAAAAAAAATCAAAAAATAATTTTCTCCAAATTTTATTTTTGATTTATATTAAAATTGGAATTCAGCAAATCGTTTGGGAGAAAATCAGATTAAAAAAAGCGGTTCTCTGGAAGGTACCGTTAATAACGATTTTTAAAAAGAACTTTTTTTTATGAAAAGATAGACATTTTCTAAGAATTAATACATGAATTTTTTATCAAAATCGTTGGAGCCGTTTTTGAGAAAATTAAAATTTTCCAAAATTGATATATGACAGGTACCGTTATTTTTCGTCTAAAAAATTAATTCCAAAACCACTCTGTACAGGATCCAAAAACAGCTACATACCAAGTTTGAAGTAGATCGGCTCATCCGTTAAGGACTGCAGCCTGTAGCTCCTTATACAGACTGACAGACATCCTGACAGACAGACAGACTGACGGACAGACGGACTGCCGAGAAAAACTTTTTTCGCATTCTCCATATCATCGTAATATCATTACGAATGCATAACTTGATTTGATATATAATACCTACTTACATACATATATCGCAAGTAAAAATTGAACTGCAGCTAAAAATGTTTTTAAGAATCATAATACATTTAAACAGTGAATCAATGCCCCAACTAAAAACAAAAAGAATTATGGAATTTCGTACCACTTCAGTCACGGTGGTCTTAAAAACGCGGCAGGTTTTATAAAAATGGATCCCTAAAGTAATGATGCAGATTTGTTCGAAATTATCTCAGGATTCCAAATTTGTAAGTTTCAAAATCGTACCTGATCCCTTTTTTGAGTTACAGGCATTATACATATATATACATTTGACTTGCAATGGAAAAAAAATAAAACAAAAAACAAAAGCACATTATAATGTCCTATACCCTTTTGGAAAGCTAAAATATACTCCTTTAATTTGATGTTTATTTGAAGTTGATTGAGTAAATAGTTTTTGAGAAATTTAATTTTAAAGTTATTATTTTAGAAAAAAATAATTTTTTTTCTTTTAGTTTATTTTACTCTATTGTTTTTAATAAAAGTTAAAATTTTTTTTACACAAATTAATGCTCTCATTGATTTTAAGTCAAAAACAAAAAACCGCATGTTTAAAAGTATCTTAGTTTTTGAGAATTAAGAAAAATTTATCTTTTCTCCAATTTTTGTTTAGCTTTTTTTAAATTTTTTTTTCAAATAAAAAAAAATTAGCCTCAAATTAAATGGAAAAAAGGTCACTGTAACACGCTGCTGATCAGGACGTCTTCTTTTTTTTTAAATTAACGCGAAAAGTCAACGAGGATTCATGAAAAATGGCTCTCACGATGAAAATCGAGAAGAGATTTTGTGGTCCCTGAGGACCTTAGCTGTCCTGAAATCTATGTAATATGGGATATTTTTCTGTTATACGTAATATTATAACTTTTACATTTCAAAAATAGTCCTGAAATATTCAGAACATAATAAAAATAACTTTAAAATATATAAAAATGGCAAAAAACAACATTTAAAAAAACAGCAAAAAACAAAAAATCTCAAAAAAGGTGCCAAAATACCACTTCGTTCTTGGGGTTGATTCTGAGTCACACTTAGTGTGACTAGAACTAACAAATCTGTTGATTAAATAACCATTATACACATTTTTCCTTAGGAACAAATGAACCAATAATAAAAGTGCCTATCTTTTCTTTCCATTTTTGAAAAACTAGAGTAGTTTTTTGCATCTATTTTTAAGGATTTGACTAAGAACTAAAGAACATTCAATTTTGAAAAAAACTTGTACCTTGTAATTCAAAGGTAAAAAAAATTAACATAAATACAAAAATTATTATTTTTTTTTTGTTTTAATTTTGACTTTGAAATAAAATTTCTCAAAATCTATTTACTCAATCAACTTCAAATAAACATCAAATTCAATAGACCGAGAGCCGGGAGCAGATTTCTTGCGTGAGAAGTAACCGATTCATATGAATGTCAGAGGTAGCGTGGGTCATGGTGATGACGAATACCTTAGTCTGCCTGCATTTATTTGGGCCGTTGTCAAGAAAAAGCGCATCAAAAGTACCATTTTTCTGAAAATCGATTTAGTGAGGGTAACCACTTAAAATTTATTGATAACCAACGCCACATACTCACTGATAACAAATATACCAATGGCAGACATTTTAAGTGTGGCCAAAGCCCCGGCAGACTGTCCCGAAAATGCGTTTTTTTGGCGTTTTTAGACTTTGGGGTAACCACCTAAAATTAATCGCATCCTGTAGCGGTGGACTCCCTGATAACAAAAATACCCATGGCAGACATTTTGAGTGTGGCCAAACCCTCGGCAGACGGTTTTGAAAATGCAGTTTTTCTGAAAATTGATTTATTTAGGGTAACCACTTGAAATTAGTCGCAGCCTGTAGCGGTGGTCTCCCTGATAACAAAAATACCCATGGCAGACATTTTGAGTGTGGCCAAACCCTCGGCAGACGGTTTTGAAAATGCAGTTTTTCTGAAAATTGATTTATTTAGGGTAACCACTTAAAACTAGTCGCATCCTGTAGCGGTGGACTCCCTGATGACAAAAATACCCATGGCAGACATTTTGAGTGTGGCCAAACCCCCGGCAGACGCTCCCGAAAATGCAGTTTTTCTGAAAATTTATTTATTTTACTTTTTCACATAACTCGCGTATTATTGGACCTAGCAGAAACAATTGTATAGCAATCTTAAAGATAATTGAATTTCCTACAGAATATGTTAAATACGTTTTTTCGATTAAACCTTCGGTTTAAGAGTTAGGGTGGTTTTTTTGAAGCAAGTCAAAGGGTGATTTTCTTATTTTCGTCATATCTCTTTTATTTGAGCTTTTTTAAAAATTAATTTGAAGTAAAAGTTGTAGATCTTTTTATTAACTTCATTTATTACATTAACGGTTTTTCGATTTGACAGACCGTTTTCGATCTGTAGGAAAAAAACTTCAAAAAGTTTGCAATTTTTTATATAGGAAAAAGGTTCTACATAGTACAGGGTAATTTGCAATAAATGTAACAAAAAACCTAGGCGTGTAGGTTGCACTCAGGCAAGAAAAAAATTGTATAGTTTTAGGCGGGGAGGGGTAAAAAGATTACAATTTTTTATATAGGAAAAAGCTATATAAAAAAATGCAAACTTTTTGAAGTTTTTTTCCTACAGATCGAAAACGGTCTGTCAAATCGAAAAACCGTTAATGTAATAAATGAAGTTAATAAAAAGATCTACAACTTTTACTTCAAATTAATTTTTAAAAAAGCTCAAATAAAAGAGATATGACGAAAATAAGAAAATCACCCTTTGACTTGCTTCAAAAAAACCACCCTAACTCTTAAACCGAAGGTTTAATCGAAAAAACGTATTTAACATATTCTGTAGGAAATTCAATTATCTTTAAGATTGCTATACAATTGTTTCTGCTAGGTCCAATAATACGCGAGTTATGTGAAAAAGTAAAATAAATAAATTTTCAGAAAAACTGCATTTTCGGGAGCGTCTGCCGGGGGTTTGGCCACACTCAAAATGTCTGCCATGGGTATTTTTGTCATCAGGGAGTCCACCGCTACAGGATGCGACTAGTTTTAAGTGGTTACCCTAAATAAATCAATTTTCAGAAAAACTGCATTTTCAAAACCGTCTGCCGAGGGTTTGGCCACACTCAAAATGTCTGCCATGGGTATTTTTGTTATCAGGGAGACCACCGCTACAGGCTGCGACTAATTTCAAGTGGTTACCCTAAATAAATCAATTTTCAGAAAAACTGCATTTTCAAAACCGTCTGCCGAGGGTTTGGCCACACTCAAAATGTCTGCCATGGGTATTTTTGTTATCAGGGAGTCCACCGCTACAGGATGCGATTAATTTTAGGTGGTTACCCCAAAGTCTAAAAACGCCAAAAAAACGCATTTTCGGGACAGTCTGCCGGGGCTTTGGCCACACTTAAAATGTCTGCCATTGGTATATTTGTTATCAGTGAGTATGTGGCGTTGGTTATCAATAAATTTTAAGTGGTTACCCTCACTAAATCGATTTTCAGAAAAATGGTACTTTTGATGCGCTTTTTCTCGACAACGGCCCAAATAAATGCAGGCAGACTAAGGTATTCGTCATCACCATGACCCACGCTACCTCTGACATTCATATGAATCGGTTACCTCTCACGCAAGAAATCTGCTCCTGGCTCTTAGACTACAAGGAGTATATTTTAGCTTTCCAAAAAGGTATAGGACATTATAATGTGCTTTTGTATTTTGTTTAATTTTTTTTTTTCCATTGCAAGTCAAATGTATATACATATATGTATAATGCCTGTAACTCAAAAAAGGGGTCAGGTACGATTTTGAAACTTACAAATTTGGAA
Organism: Episyrphus balteatus; assembly: GCF_945859705.1. Taxonomy (NCBI): domain Eukaryota; kingdom Metazoa; phylum Arthropoda; class Insecta; order Diptera; family Syrphidae; genus Episyrphus; species Episyrphus balteatus. The sequence continues at coordinate 171,279,001 of NC_079134.1, forward strand.
TCCTGAGATCATTTCGAACAAATCTGCATCATTACTTTTGGGATCCATTTTTATAAAACCTGCCGCGTTTTCAAGACCACCGTGCAGTGAGACATAATTCCATACTAAAATAGCTTAGAAAATGCAAACTAGTTGAAATTGCCTCCATGTTCAAGAAATTGGAAAAAAAAATCTCACCAAATTTTGCCACATCGGCTTCTCAGGAAGAAAATAGCCAACACGAGATAGAAGAAATCGAGGAAATAGAGAGATGCAACATCAGAAATGGGGTTCCGAAGTTTTATCAGGTTGTAAAAAAAATAGCGCAAATTTTCAAACATTTAAACCCTACTCTAAATCTACTTTAAAACGAAAGTCGGATCTAAAAACAAAATTTAAAACGAGAGTCTACTCTTTGATATTTTCGAACGATTTAAATATATAGATAATTTATCGTTAACTTTTTAAGGTATGCTTCTATTTGTTTATTTTTGTCAATGAAAAGCAATAAAAGTAAAGAAAATTTGTTTTAGAACTGAAAAATATTCTTTTAAATAAATTCTTCTAATATTTAAACACATAATTCAACAAAATATATCCGGAACCATACAATAAAAATTATGCTTTAGATTAAGTTCATACAATTGGTTTTTATTTTATTTTTTTTTTTTAAGTTTTAATTTTAATTTTATTTCAGTAATATTTGATAAAAAAAATTAATACAAATTACTTGAACTTTCTTTTAAATAATTTTTTTTGCAAATTGTTTAATTTTAACTTTTCTGTCAAATTTAGGTGCGTTACGTTAAATGTCTATGTCTCTTTGCGCCAATATTTAGAGGTTGAAATAGTACTTAAAATATTAGTGTGTCAATATTTCAGCAACTTGGAATGGAACAGATATATATTTTAGAGTGTTTTGTTAAAGTAAAACAAATGCTATAGGTACATATCGAAATTTTCCGATAAAAACGAACAACACTCTTCTTCTCTCCTTTAAAAAAAAAACAACTTCTGATTTCATTTTAAATTTACTGTTTTTCAGTAATGTTATAATGTTATAAGTTTATATGACTTATTTCGTATAGTGAATTATACTGTATGAATAGTTAGAAAAAAAGCTTATTTTCAATTTTTTATAGCAGAAAATGTTACACATACACCACAGTGAACCTTTTAATTTTAATTCTCAAAAATGATAAAGAAATGTATCTTTGTCGAAATGTATTATGAAGTTGGTTGAACTTATTCTTATCTCTGATACCATAGCAATGGCAAACCAAAATTTCAATGGATTTTCTTTTTTCACCAAAATTTAAAACTGAATTCCCAAAAAAAAAAAATAAAAACTTTCAAATGAGCTGTTTCTTACCTTATTAGGATTCAAATTCAAGAGAATAAATCGTAAAAGATAATTAAAATTTGTAGTTCAGTAGAAGATTAAGTTTTCTTAACTAAAGATTATTTTACGGATTTAAGCCCGTTTATGAATACTACCTTTCTTTTAAATATTTCTCGGAAATGAGGCAAACAAAAAGACACACTTTCCTGTAAATTACCCAAAATGAATTTGAATCCTTTTTCCACCTCTATCTTATTTTCACTAAATGGATACTTTTGATTTTACCCTTGATAGTCTGCGAATCCTTGTTATTATCTAAACTACAACACTTTATAAAAACGAGGATTTTTTTTATTTACCATTCCAACAGAGAAATGCTACATTATAATAATGATGTTTATCACAGGCTTTTTCTTGGTAAAGATTTTCATAAACTTTTATTTTTCTCAAGGAGAAAAAAAAATCTATATAAATAAAGAAAAAAAAAAAAAAAAACAAAATCTAGATAATTCTTTGATAACTTTTATAACAAGTTTTGTTTAGCTTTTTGCCCCGTGGGCTTTTCTTTCATCATCTCTTTTTCCTTTTTTTTGTGTTTTGTTTTCTTGTTTTTTTTTTTACTGTCTGAAAATAGATTCCTACCTTGTTTCAACACAACCACTTAAAAAAATGTTAAAGAAACACGCATCCCTCAAAGTGAAATTTTCTGTTTTTTTTTTTTTTTTCAATTTCCCCCAAAATCAGGATGCTTCATTTGATTTTGCAACAAAAAAAAAAAAAAGGAAAAATGAGAAAATAAAAAGGATGAGTGGTTTTGCCTACAGAAAGAAAAAAAGGGGACTCAAATTCAATACTTTTACCTTCATTTGGTTGAAAAAAAAGGAAGAAAAAAAAGGTTGAATTCAGCAAAAAAAAAAAAATAAAAAAAGTTGTAAGTCCGAAATATTCTACAAAATCATCAGCAAAAAGACGGAAAATACCAACTCATCTTATTTTCCACCATCGACCGTGTCCTTGTCCCTGTTCCCGTTTATTTATTTTGCCAAATATTTATGTTTCAGTAAATATATATTTATCGGATCAGAGAAGAGATAAGTTGTTTTCATATAATTTAATAATTTTTAGCCACCTCCTTGCCTCCATTCCATGCAACACTAAACCAACCGACAACGACGACGTCAACGTTATTATCGTAAACTTTGATGAGGATACAAAATGATGTGAGAAGATATAAAAGAAAAAAAAAAAAAAATACAAAATGGATATATCCTGAGTTAAGACTGAGCTGAGCTGCCTTGAGACTGAGAATGTGTCTATCCTTTGCCCTCTATCAGGAAAAAAAAGGAACTCAAAAAGAAGGAAAAAAAGAAAAATATTATTAGAAGTCCATTAGCAATCATGGTGGGTTTTTCATCATGATTTATGCATGACGTGTTTTTGCGACGCCTCACTTATATACGAGCGAGAGAATAAATATGTTTGCGCCATACACATCACAGGATTGGATCGTTTTTATTCAATAAAGTGAGAGTATTTTGACACAAAATTGGATGTTTACAGCTTCAGAAAAAAAGGGATTAAGGTTAAGTTTTTTTTTTTCTATTATACTCATATATAACTTTTATAGAAAGAAAAAGAGATTAATTGGTTTGAGATTCGGAGAAAAAACTTCGATTTGTTTTCATTTCCTCTCCCGTATATTATATTGACTTGATGATGCCAAAAGAAAAAGGATTTTGATCTTTTATTGCTTTTGATAGTCACACATCAATCAAAGTTTTTTTTTTCTCATTTTTGATAATAGAAAATATCTTGAAAAAACAATTTGACATTGACAAAGGATTGAAGTGTTTGGAAGTGTCACTAACTTATTGGATCGTTTAAAACTTTAGTTTCCCTTTAATATGGGTAGGTATATCGTCTGAATAAAAAAAAAATATTTAAAATGAATTTTGGCTTTCTTACAGTTTTTAAGTAAAAGTTTAGTGATTAATTTTTTATTCGCGGTTTTTCGTCCACATATTCTTCGATATTTTTATCATAAAAATTTATATCAGATATTCAAACTTATCATACTAAGGAACCATTGCTCTATTTGATCTGTGTGGATCAGAATAATTTAAGCCTTTTTCTTAACAAAATATTTCCCAATCATGTCAAGTAGGATTGAGCTTTTAAGCAGATATTCTCGTTAATTAAAAATGCAACATTTTGGAAGATTTCAAGACCTACTTTTTGCCTGATGATTTTTTCCATTGAAGTTAAAAGTTAAAAAGTGAAAAGTTTTTGAGGCAAACAACAAAATTTAAAAAAACTCATTACCTAAAAAACATATACCTATACCTACTATTTTTGTCCAAACTGTCAATTTTAATGCAAAATTGACCTATTTTTAGACGTCTCTTACTTTGGCGGACACTTTGTGGTGGAATCAAAAAAAAAAAAAATTATCTCATTAATTGTATCTAATTAAATGCTTATTTGTTGCGCAAACCAAAAATTTGTAGCTCGCATAGTTTTTGAATTATTGAATTTTCCGCTAAAATAAGTCTGAAGTTAGCGGACAAAATCTGAAATGATTGAAACTAATGAGTTTAGTTGACCTCCAAATTTGTAGCTTTTTAAATGCTTTTCAATTACATTAACTTGGTTTTTGTAGCTTGAACAGTTTTTTTGTTATTCAAAATTCCGCTAAAATAAGACTGAAGTTAGCGGACGAAAGTAGGAAAATTAATATTTTTTTAAGCTAATTAAATGCTAATTTGTTGCGCAAAAATTATTTTTTTAGCTTCACCCAGTCATTTTTTATTTCAACTTAAAGTTTCAGAAGTGCACTTCCGGTTTGATGAGGCCAGTGGAGACTTTTTTAAAAAATCACTTTTTTCAGTTTTTTCTTTTTCCATTAATTGTAGCTTTTGAATACATTATTTTTGATACAAACCCCAATTTTGTAGTTCAAACCGTTTTTGAAATATTCAAGATATTGTTTTAAAAATATAGCTCAAAAGTCACCTTCCAAAATCCAAAAAAATGCAAAATTCAAAAATTTTTTTTTGCACAAATTTGAAGTAACCTAGACTAAGACGAAATCTAAAAACCTCGATTTTGTTGCTCGATTCGTTTTTTTTGTTATTCAATATTCCGCTAAATTAAGACTCAATTTCATATGTAACGGTCAAAATTTTCAAAAAAGTTGAATTTTCAATTTTTTTTCTTTTCTAGAAATTGTAGCTTTAAAAAAAAAAACAAAATTTGTTGCGCAAAAATTAATTTTGTAGCTCCTCTCAGTCATTTTCTATTTCAATTTGAAGTTTAAAAAGTGCACTTCCTGTTCGCTGTACCAATGAACGAAATTTTAAAAAAGACTTTTTAAAATGTTTTCTTTTTTTTAATGTTTGGTTTGGAAAAAAATGTTATTTGAAAATATATTTTTAAAACAGCATGTTGTTTTGAAAACATATACTATAAATTGCTTTCGAAGTTGGGTAAATTTTTAGCTTTGTCACCTTATAAGGTGGTTTAACAGAACTACATGTTTTAACACATGTCTAAAACACGGTTTTTTGCCCCTAACTCTAGAGAATACTTTGATTGACTTTTAAACTATTTTTAGCTATTTGAAAAATTTTAGATGAAGAGAACTAAAATTTCACTGGTCAACAGGGTTTTTGTCACAAGAACCAAAATATACTTTTCTAGTAGTTTTTTTTTCTGAAGTCAGAAAAATTTGATTGTCTTCCGTTTTTGAAATATTACCGTTAGAAAATGTAAAAAAAACGTCATATTCGAGGTTATGTTTTTATGTGGGGTAATTCATTATGAATAAATTTGTAACGGTGCCTATAAGAACTGGTTTTATTCTTTCAAAAAATTTTTAGATCTTTCCGATATCTCTTTTATTACCGGAGATATTTAAAATTTAAATAGCGGTCTTTGAATCAGAAACAACACTGGGTAACCAAATTAAACTGTTTTTGCCACAAGAATCAAAATATACTTTTCTGAAGGTTTTTGGGTTTCTGAACTCGAATCCACAATCAGAAAAATTCTATTAGTCTTCGTTCTTGAAATATTACTGTTATAAAATGAAAAAAAGAGGTTTTTTTTATAATGGTTATATTTCAAGAACGGAGGCTAATAGAATTTTTCCGATTGCGGATTTGAGTTCACCAACTCGAAAACCTTCAAAAAAGTATATTTTGGTTCTTGTGGCAAAAATTCTGTGACCAGTGACTTAAACTTTAGATTAAGTTTAGTTTCTCTTTGGCTTATTAACTGAAACTTAAGATATCTCGAGCAATACAAAAGATATCGGGGAAATTTAAACAGTTTTTGAAAGAAGAATATCTGTTCATATAATAACCGTTACAAATTTGTTTATAATGAATTACCCCACATAAAAACAGAACCTCGAAAACAGCCAAAATGACGTTTTTTTAGCATCTTATAACGGTAATATTTCAAAAACGAAGGCCAATCAAATTTTTTTGACTTCAGATTCGGATTCAGCACCCCAAAAACTACTAGAAAAGTATATTTTGGTTCTTGTGGCAAAAAAAAGTTAAATTTTGTTGACCAGTGTTTTCAGTAAAATTATAGTTTCTTATGTCCCCAAAATTTAAGTGAAAATTTAAGAGCTGTAGATTACTTCGCATATTACCTTGAAAATGAGTTCAAAATACGGAGGGAGTTTTCCAAACGCCCGGAACTCACAACACGGGAAAAGTAAAATTCAATTTTTCCGGGTGAAATTTTTTTTCATTAAAAAAAAAAAAAAATCGGGTGGGGGTCAAAATTATGTAGGTATGTACCTAAATTCGCATTCTAAAATAATATATTTCAAGATTCTGCTTTTCCTTTATTCTGTATTTAAAAACTCTGTAAATCAAAAATCTGTAAATGAATAGAGTTGAAAATAAAAAAAAAGCGCACAGAATTTTGGAATATAGAATTTTGTAGGTATTTACAGAATTAAAAAATACAGAATTTTGAAAATCCATAATTTTGGATTTATAGACTTTTGAAATACAAAATAAAAGGAAAGCAGAATAATAAACCATGATAATGCATTTAATGTTATGTAATTGTATGCATTGTTGCATAAAATAGAAAACAAAGAACTTAAAACACACAAGCCAAAAATATACTTCCATTCCAAAACAAGATTAAGTCTTTGCTTCAATAAATTCTTTGTGGTAACTGTTTTCGAAACTATACTTTGCGAATCATTGAAAAAAAAAGTTTTTCGATTTGGAACTTCTACTTCATGGATTGATTGATTGAATTTGATGAATGAATGTGCAGAAAACTTCTGTTACCCCACGTTTTATTAATAATCGCTTGAATTGGTTTCTTAAGCAGTATCAACCAGCAACAAGCTTTCGAACGAATCTCTGTTGTGGAAATTCAATTCATTAGGTGCCAAATCGATTGCATCCATAGAATATAATCATTTTCCACTGAACAAATCTCTTGGGCTTCATGATACTACGAATACAACAGTTATACCACAGAAATCCAGCTATACTGTGATACTATTATAATGCACAGAAGAAAGCTTTTATCTGTAGAATACACATACACAATGCAATAATGATCATCATCATGAAACATGCTCGTTTCATTTAATCTCGTGGCAAATCAAATTTTACTCCGTTGACTGTTTTCGTATGCGAACCGCATTTATACGAAACTGATGCTATTATTGAAACATTAATACTTTCTACGAATTTCATGTGTGGAAGTTTCATGGGAATTTATTCGACAAGCACACAACCATGTGGAAATGGAAACATGTGAAAATGTTAAAGATATACGAGTATACAATTGAAATGGAAGGCTTTTGCTTTTTGTTTTCTTTTTACTTGTACATACTTTCGATAAGGATTCGAGAGAACAAATTAAAGATTCGGAGGAATTCAAAGTTGAAGTAACCGTAGAAGTGAGGTTCCTATATAGCCATATTGCAAAAGCTAATGGGTTTGCGGAAATACAACATAACTTTTTTGAGTCCATATGTATTTCATTTCTATGATTTTTTATTGAGCATGGTTTACACCCAACTTGTTGACAGTCACGTATTGAAATAGCCGCTGCTTTCAATACCTATTTAAAACTTTTGATAAGAAATCAGCAATAAAACCTGATAATCACAATGTTGATGTGTGTGCTAGTGTTGTTGGTGTTGTTGATATTGTTGCTGTTGCTGGTGTTGTTGGTGTTTTTGGTGTTGTTTGGTGTTGTTTGGTGTTGTTGGTGTTGTTGGTGTTGCTGGTGTTGTTGGTGTTGTTGGTGTTGTTGGTGTTGTTGGTGTTGTTGGTGTTGCTGGTGTTTTTGGTGTTGTTGATGTTATTGGTGGTGTTGGAAGTCACATTTTGATTGTGCGAACTAAGATGCAATTATGCTAATACTTTTTTGATATTTTGATCAAAGTGATTAAATAACACTGGTCTGCAAAATTTAACTTTTTTTTTTCTCCTTCAAATAATTTTTTGATATTATGAAAATGAATCTAAATCTGGTTTCAGAAAAATTTTATCAGGTACCATTTTTGTAAAAATGATTTTTGAAAAATGTGAGTAGTTTCTAAAAAATCACCCTTTTAGATTCATTTGAACTTGTATAAAATTAAAACTATTTGTCGCATTGAGCTCAAATTTGGAGGACTTATTCTTCATAATATGACCTATCGATTGACACCAAATATGTTCTTTAACATTCATGTTTACTCATTTTTTAAAATACTGATTGACAAAAAAAAGCAGACATTTCGAAATCCTTCACTTTTTAGTAAATCCTACATGAACAAAAGCACCTTAACAAAGGAAAATGTAAAATATCAATGCCCATTATATTTTAAAAGTCAAATATGAAAAGAAAACTAAAATAAAATACATTAAACAAAATTTTTACGTGTTTTGTAATTTTATATACAATTTTTCTATTTAGAAATATCTTATTTGTATTAAAAAATTCGATAAACTGCCTTGTAAAGCTTTAGATTTGTTTCTCCTAGAAACAAAAGTACACTTTTCTTATAGTTTTTGATGTTCTGAGTTAGAATCCGAAGTCAAAAATATTCTATCACGTCAGGATTTTAAGATATGCGCATTAAAGTATCACAAAATCAAGTTTTTTTTAGAAAGTCTCAAAAAAACTACTATATCTCAAAAACCAGAGCTGAACGAGATTTTTTGAGTTCGGATTCAAAATCAGCACACTAAATTTCATTAGAAAAGTATACTTTTGTTCTAGGGAAAAAGATATATTAATTTTTAGAGATCAGTTTCTTTATGGTAAGATATGCCAAACCTACTAAACTTATTTAAATTAAGATATCTCGGAGAAGAAAAGAGATATTGAGAAGATTGAAACTGAATTTGAAAGAAAAAAATAAGTTCTTTTATAAACCGTATCAATTTTACATTATCAATTACATTATGCCAAAATATTTATTCGAAAACAGCAAAAAAATGGGTTTTTGAGATTTTCTAACGGGAATATCTAAAAAACGTGACGTGCTAGGTCAATTCTGACTTCGGATTCGGAATCAGCATATAAAAATCCTTTAGTATAGTTTTATTTAAAGGAGGATTTCCTTGCAGACCAGTGTAATAAGTGATTATATATGTATGTAATATCTTTATTAAAAGTAGACTAATTTTGTTGAAAGTATCCGATCCAGGTTTTTTAGTTTCTAGCTTCTTCCGAAAGATAATCTTCCGAAGGTCTTTAACTTAAGTTCTAGGATAGATTAGTTTTGATTGTGATATTATTCCGAGTGATTGGCCTTCAGGATTTCCATTTAGCCAGTGATTCGATAAAACATTCTTTAGTAACACACAGGAAGTTAAAATTAGTATTAACTTCTTGTTTGAAGGTTCTATAGCTATTATTATAAAAGGCTTTTATAAAATCGCCCTTTTTAAGTTTTGCTTGGGAAATGATTGCATATTAAATGGATGTTTTTTTTACTTTTTGATCACTCTTTTTCAAAACAAATCATGAATAAATTTAGTGAAGAAAACATCTCTATTGTCATAAATATGAAATATTTAAATTACTGACATCATGTTTTCTTCCAAAGACATATACGAACATTTAATGTACATATGTCTACTCAAAATAAAGCATCTTAGAGTCTTTTAATTTATTACTGATATTCTAATTTTCTCCAGAAGCCAAACTGGTGCCAGCTAGCTGCTATAGCTCAAAACTTCATATAAAAGTTTGCCAATAAATTATCATGGAGCCAAAAGAGAGCCCATTTAACTTATGAAAGTTTATATGTTTTGACATTGAATACATGTAAATATATACTACACATAAAATATTTGTCTTTTATTGAATTCCTGACAACCATTTTTACCCCCACACAGGAAAAAAAAAATAATCAAACAAACTTACTTACATGAAAATGTTTCCGAATTTCATAAATATTTGTCTCATCAAAATGTTCCCTGCATAAGTACTTAAATGTATTCATTGAATCAAAATTAATTAAAAAAGTTTTTCCATATGATGACAGTGATTTGATGGCATGAAAACCAAATATTTTTGTATATCTTCTTCATAAATGAAAGATAGAATAGTATTTTATTGTTTTCTCATCAATTACATTTCAAACTTTAACATTTTTGAATTATTATGAAATCAATTATAAACTTTAAAGTTTTTTCAAACCGATTTCCTCTTCCTCTAGTTCCTATTACACTCCCTATAAACCTGTAAACGTTCCACAAAATCCCATGTTCAATATTTTCAAGAACCTACCTATCGCAAGTATCTACGAGTAGAAAAAAGTCCCTACACAAGAGTCTTGAAAAATATGTTTTTTGTTAACGTTGTTTTTTTACTCTCTCTCTCTCTCTCTCTTTAAAAGCAAACATGAATAATGGAAGTTCATAGGGAAAAATTTATTCATCAATGTAAATGAAAAAGACGACACAAATTGTTTGCAAAACTCTCATAAATTTTGCATGGAAATTGCTTCAAAAAAACGAACAAATAAAGTTTTAAAAAAATGAAAAAAAAAAAAAAAAATCCTACAACTACAACAGTCATAGCATAAATCTCATAACCGTCATACATGACGTATGTGGAATATTTTTATATTTTTTTTTTTATTATTTTATTTGTAGTTGAGGATTCTATTTGAACCATCAGAAGAAGTAAGGACGACAATGGCAACCCTCTCCTTGATGCAATTTAATCTAATTTCATTCCTACTTTTCTTTGCGTTCCTCGCATACATTTTATATTCTTCTCCTTTTGTGTGGTATAGGGAATTGCATAGAGAAGCACTCATAGAAAAATCTATCCCAACACACACATAAATGCAATAAAGGATTTTGAAAGCAAATGAAATTCAAAACAAATATTTTGCAGCAATGATGCATTGATTTGATAAAGCAAAATTTCTTGAAATGTTTATGCATTTGAGTGGAAGTTTAAGTCGCAGCAAACCATATCAAAAGCTATTCTACTCACAAAAATGATTGCCAAATGCCAACTGAGTTGAAAATATATGAGAAATGGGAATTAAAAATTTTTTTAAAGTGAAAACTTCTTTAGTATTGAAGTGGTTTGAAACACGATGAAAAAGCGACAGGAAAAAAAAAATTGATTATAACTTTTTTGTTTTAATAGATATACATATGAATGAAATTTATACTGTAGATACGTAATAAAATTAACTATAACTGTACAAAATTTCAATTAATTTCATATTCAAAATAACGGTGCAAAGATGTTTATTTTATCAACATGTTATATCTTTTGATATTGATATTAAAAAAAACTTAAGAAATACCTCAAAACAACTTTGGATATCTGTTGCCGATGACCAGCCACCAGTGTAGGAAGTACCCGTAATCTCAGTTTGAAATTTCGACATGGTTGGCTTTAAAAAATTCTTCCTTTTTTTGAAGGTATTGTAGAAGTATGATTGAAGCGTCATATAAAAGGTAAAACAATAAGCTTTCAGATGATATAAAATTTATTATAGGTTGTGATTTAAGAAAATGGATTTAATGGTGCAAGAAGAGAAAAAAGATTGATTTTTGATAAAAACTGATTGGGTTCAAAAAATTCTAGCTCTTTTTGTAGATGTTGTATAGACATGGTCGGTATAAATACTTTGAGCTGAAACAATAAGCTTTCAGGTGATATAAAATTAATAAAAGTTGTCATAAGAAAAATGGATTTAATAGTGTTAGAAGAAAAAAAACAGTTTTTTTTGCTTTCTTCATGAAAAAATGATTGTTTTGAATAAATTATTTTTATACTTTTTGCGAATTGTAAAAATTTAAGATTAGTTTTTTATTCTTTAGGAAAATTTATAAGCTTTTTAATGGTGTAATTTTTTGTACCGCATTCTTTTAAGAGTCTGGCACATCCAAGTCGCAATACATAGGGACCATAAGAAAACTATTGAAATCAGTGGGCATTGGTTTGGATTCGAATATCTTCTAAACGGTTAAAGCATCCAATTTGATGCCAAGGACTTTTTTGTAGAACATTTAAGCCCCTACAATAATCCATCTTACTTATTTATAGTAGGGGAGCCCGAGATGCTAAATTTGCAGTTACTCGAGCGCCATGGGGACCTATTGGATTGCGAAGATTAGGTTCTAAAACGAAAAAAAGTATATGGAAGTTTTCCATTTAAGTGGGGATAAGAGCTTATAAACACGTTAAGAAAATGTAAAAAAAAACTGCCACATTGAAATACTCGAGCGCGTCAGATATTAATAGGGTATACTCGCATTGACTTTGTGATAACCGATAAATATTAATCTGACGATAAGACAGTGGTGGGTGGCTACAAAAAGCGGTAGAAAAAATAAAAAAAAAAAAGTTACTCGAGCGTGTCAGATTTTGAGAGGGTACGTTCAGTGAACTCCTAATAGTGTTCAATTTGAATAACTGACGATTTGGACGTGGCCTACACTTATAAATCATTTTTGAAAATGTAAAAAAAAATTGTTAACTTAAGTTACTCGAGCGCGTCAGATTTTTCTACTGTAGGTTCAGCTCGATGTCGGAGTCACCCTAAATGATAATCTGACAATTATGTTAAGGTGTATTGCTAATCTGACAATTAAAAAAAAAAATTAGACAGTTTTTGGATAAAACAATATTTTTCGTTTCTTCTGGTTATTACCTACTGCATGTAATACAAAATTTACATTATATACATATTATATACAAAGGTCAATCAATAATAATTTAATATTCATAATAACTGGATTCGTCTTCCAGGTTGGTTTCCACTTGTTCAACTTTGTCGTCATCTCGTGTTTCTATAAGCAAAAATGGTTATGATACTTACTTGATAATCTTTTATTTCGTATGATATTATATTATTAAAAAGTAAACGTACCTAAAGTCATAAGTTTTGCTCGTCTGGTCTTTAACGAAAGAAAAAATACCCCAAATCTAAGAACATTACGTAATGACCAGACAATCAGAGCTTCTATATTTATTAAAGATGGGGCTTTTGCTATAAAGTTAAGAATGTCGTTCTACCTCGATACACAAATTTGAGTGTTGGACCGGACTGGATATTCTCCGATAGAAAATTCCATATAAAACGTCTTTTGGGGCTTATTCCCTTTGACACGTTATTTTTTATCCAATTTAATGAATTCTTTAGATTTTTTAAGTCAATCCGTATCCACATAATAAGTGTAAGTAAATAAGACAAACAAAATTAAGATATTTCGACAAAAACGTTAAAAACTCATCAACACGAACCAAAAAATTGTATTTTTTTTTAACTGTACGTTCATGCTTTATCGATAATTTTGGCTATATTGCCCCATGAAAACCGTCAGATTATATGTTTTTCGTGTTCCTGATAAAATTCCCTTCAGAATAAAAAAAAAGTTAATCGCGCTCGAGTATTTCGAGGTGACGTTTTTTTTTACAACTTTGTGCCTCTCCCATTTTCTTATGCCACGCTCAAATTGTCAGATTATTGAAATATACACTTTTCTAGATGTACTTAACCTACCATTTCTTAATCTGACGCGCTCGAGTATTTCCGAGGATCGATTTTTTTTTACTAATCTGACGGGCTGTCCACAACGCAGACCACTGTATCAAGCTTTTATATTTGGTACGAGTACATTACTGAGTACAAGCTTTCTCCCCATATGATTTTCTGACGCGCTCGAGTAACGCGCGAAATCCCTTCCTGGGCTCCCCTACTATTAATAATAATGACTTTTCAGTGAATTAGAAAATTTTGAAAAGTAAAAAAAAGTTTTTATATTTTTGTTTAACTTTGACCTCGAATATCTTTCAAATGGTTAGATTAATAAAAAAAGTTAATAAGACTTTTTTTGTCGAGCAATCTGTTTCCTACAAGAATATAACATGCGCGTTTGATTATTATAATTTTTCAATTTGTTACAAAATTAAGAACAAAAAACGAATTTTTAAAGATTTTCTCGATTTTTGGACCTCAAATATCTACTAAACGGTAAGACTTTTTTTGTCGAGCAATCTTATTCCTACAAGAATATGTCATGCGCGTTTGATTACACTGGTCAACAATATTTAACTTTTTTTTTGCCACAAGAACCAAAATATACTTTCCTAGTAGTTTTTGGGGTGCTGAATCCGAATCTGAAGTCAGAAAAATTTGATTGGCCTCCGTTTTTTAAATAATATCGTTATGAAATGCTAAAAAACGTCATTTTGGCTGTTTTCGAGATCCTGTTATTATGTGGGGTAATTCATAATAAACAAATTTGTAACGGTTATTATAGCAATATATATTCTTCTTTCAAAAACTGTTTCAATTTTCTCGATATCTCTTTTATTGCTCGAGATATCTTAAGTTTCATTTAATAAGCCAAAGAGAAACTAAACTTAATCTAAAGTATAAGTCACTGGTCACAGAATTTTTGCCACAAGAACCAAAATATACTTTTCTGAAGATTTTCGAGTTGCTGAACTCAAATCCGCAATCGGAAAAAATCTATTAGCCTCCGTTCTTGAAATATTACCGTTATAAAAAAAACCTTTTTTTGCATTTTATAACGGTAATATTTCAAGAACGAAGGCTAATAGAATTTTTCTGATTGTGGATTCGAGTTCAGCAACCCAAAAACCTTTAGAAAAGTATATTTTGATTCTTGTGGCAAAAAAAGTTTAATTTGGTTGGCCAGTGTTGTTTCTGATTCAAAGACCGCTACTTAAATTTTAAATATCTCGGGCAATAAAAGAGATATCGAGAAAATTTAAACAGTTTTTGAAAGAAGAATATATGTTGCTATAATAACCGTTTCAAATTTATTCATAATGAATTACTCCACATAAAGACATAACCTCGAAAACAGCCAATATTACGTTTTTTGACATTTTCTAACGGTAATATTTCAAAAACGAAGGCCAATCAAACTTTTCTGTCTTTAGATTCGGATTCAGCACCCCGAAAATTACTAGAAAAGTATATTTTGGTTCTTGTGGCAAAAACCTTGTTGACCAGTGTTATTATAACTTTTCAATTTGTTACAAAATTAAGAACAAAAAACGAATTTTTAAAGATTTTCTCGATTTTTGGACCTCAAATATCTACTAAACGGTTAGATTATTCAAAAAAGTGTATTTAACCTTTTTTATAGAGCGTTCAATTTTCTACAAGAATATGTAAAAAAATTGGCTAAAAATTCAATTAAAAAAAAAATATTTTTTTTTTTAGTAGAAGCTTGATGTAAAAATGGAAAATTGAAAAGCGGAGGACCTTCCCACTAAGATAAAGAGCTCATATTTGGTGAGTATATTCTAAAGGTGTCTAGCAATCGAGTTTTCGAAGTACCAAATAAAAAAAAAACGAATTTCCATATATAATGTATATTTTGCTAATTTTTAGAACATACTTTTTCTTTAATACCATTTTTTTTTTATCTCTAAGAAAAAAGTAATCCACAATTAGGCCATGGATTCCAAGGAAATAATAAAACTGACCAACAAGCAACAGATCTTTCATTAATAGATAGATACTCCTGTTTTGGAGGTGGATATAAGCTATCAGTGTCGAACCTTTTTCTTCGAGATAACTGTAAGCATTATCTCATGTCACGCACAATCATCTGAATTAATTGAATTACCATCCAAAGTTGTATATTCTATTTTGTTTTTATATCTTTATTCAATTATACTCGCTTTCTTTTTTTTATATCCATTCTATTTAAGGGTGTCGGTGTATGTATATCTTCTCACAATAATCTCTTAATTCATTTTGAAAGGTAGGCAGGAAGGCAGAAAAAGGAAGCGCCTTTGAGAAATTTTATTGACTTTAATTTTATGGAAGAATGAATAAAATTCAGGATAACTTTTTTTTTTTATATTTCTCACATTTGCACGCGATTAAAAAGGAGCTCGCCTTTCCTATATTTTCTTGGATTCATCTTACTTTTATATATTTTTAATGTTTAAAGACCGTTTTTTTTTTTTGGAAAGATTTTATATTTTCTAAAAGGTGAAAAGTTAACTAATCTAATTTCTAAATTTTGTGAACGTATTTTTTAAAGTAAAATTTTGTTAATTTTTTTTAGATTTTTAAGTTTTTTACGTGTCCAAAAAAAAAAAAGGAAATTCTGAACCATCAATAGAAAAAAAGTCTGTGAGGTTAAAAAATTTGAAAGCAACAAGTGAAGGAATCCTGCGTGAATTATTTTTCTATCTTCATCCCTCGAAATAGAAAAAAAAGGATGTTGAGTGAGAAATAAAAATTCATCTTCATCAAAGAGTGAGCTAAAGTAGAATAGAAGAATAATTTGTCCTGCCACAAATAAATTACCTCACTGAGTAGATCTAAAGACCCAAAACATACATTTTCACAAAAAAAAAAAAAAAAAAAAACACAATTTATATGCGGCATATGAATCTATGTGGCAATTGTAGGGAAATTATTCAACTTGGTATTTGATTACTCCAATTAAGGGCTTCGTGCTAAAGGAACCGGAATAAATGGTAATTTCATGCCACGACATCGACATCAACATCACGATTCCGTCTATAAAAGGACCGTGAAATATTACCTACTTACTTTATTTCGGACTTAATTAGTAAAATGAAGAAGAGCGCGGTATATATTTTGTGAAAGGCCTTTTCAAGGTTGATGAAAAAGGTACATGATAATTTAGAGGAATACAAATTTATTATTAAAGAAAGAAAAAAAATACTCAAAAAAAAAAGTTGAACGACATTTTGAATGACTCATCGTGTATTTTAAGACGATGAACTTCTAAAGAACCTAGAAATAGTAGTAAGAAGTTTTGTGCAATATGAAAAAGGAAGAATTCCGAAACACAACACAAATCCTTCAAAAATAGAAAACCTATAAAAGTTTACAAATCTTAGGTAATAGTTTCATATTGCATACTCCAAGGAGTTAGTCTACACACACACACACACAACAAGCAAATCGAAACTTGAGGAAAAACTTTTGCAATATGACTTTTGAAATTCTTGTGATATTTATGCATTTTAGGAGTAAGGAGTTAACATTGAAGAAACAATTTTATGATTTCCCTAAAGTTAACATTCAGGTAGTGCATCTTCATTTTCGTCGTCGTCGTCTTCGTCGCAAGTAAAGAAAAACTTGTTTGAATTCATTTTTTTGGATGATATAGTCAACTTTTATAAGAAAAATATTTTAAAAGGAAAAACTTTGAATAAGTTGAAAAAAAAAAACTTAAACCAAACATAATTTTACTTGCTATTGACAGAAGATAAAGGTACAAGATGGAAACTTTTTAGTCAAATGCAAATGTTTGTTTTTATTTATTACAAGTTTTTTTTTCTCATTGTGTACAAGAAAAAAGTTGGAGTTTATTAGATATTTTAAGTCGATAGAAAATGTTTGTTTTGAATTTTTGTTACTTATGAAGAAAATTTATGCGGAAGGAAGGGATTATTTCCTTTGATCAAAGAATAAAAGTTAAGACAATTTGGACATCATTATGTCAAAAACAAATATAAATATATTTTCTCTTAATTTGTTTACATGTTGTTTATGCTTTAATAGGCTTTGTTTAGATCAACATTCTTCTAAGAACACAAATGTTTTGTTCCTACCCAAATAATGAAGCAAAATAGAAGAAGAACTACTTTTTGTATTTTAATCTGAATTCAAATAATGGCTTAAATGATTAAAATGAGTATTTTACTTTGACAAAGTAGTTTGAATACATATTCAAGTATGAATTGCACATTTATAAGTGATCAATTTTTGTATGGGAATTCATTTATAAAGAGAAAAACAGTATTGGGTTTAACGTGGAACCTTGCGGAACATCACTGAGTAAACCACAAAAAGATAAACAAAATATTGGAAACAGTTCATTACTTGGCCAATTCACCACATATATCTAAAAACAAAAATGTATCTAGCAGGGGATCACTTATTTTGGACGTTGCTGAGTTTTAATGCGCGAACTCAAAAGTTTGGAAATAAATACAAAAGAAAATGGGTTGGGGTCGAAATTCTGTCGGGGTCAAAATTCTGTTTTTCAAAATTCTGCTTTACAAAATTCTACTTTCGCAATTCTGCTTGTCAAAAGTCTGTTTTTCAAAATTCTGAAAAAAAACTTAAAAGGGTTTGGAAAATGTTAAAAAACGCGGGCTTTTTAACATTTTCCAAACCCTTTTTAAATATTTTGCAGAAGTTTGTAAAATCAACTCCTCGCTGCTTATTTTATTACTTACTCACTTTGTAAGTGTTTTTTTTTTATGTTCATTGTTTGTTTGATTAATCAATAAATTAAAAAAATATTAAGAACAAGTTTTTAAGGTTAAATATTTTCGAAAAATAGTTATAGAAATTATTAATTTATAAAATAAAAATGAATATTCAAAAAATTTAATGAGAAAAGGAATATTTTGTTTCACACAATACAGTTTCTCATTAGTTTTCAACGGTTTATGGATGTAAGAAAGTCAGTCTATGCATTATACAAAAAAAATTGCGACAGTTAAGCAACAAACAGTTAAGAAACTACTAAAGTTAAATTACATTTATGAACTGCAAGCTCATATGCTATAAAAAAAACAACAGAATTAGCAGAATTTGTTCTTCAAAAATATGCTGGAAGAATTTTGAAAAGCAGAATTTTAAAAAAGCAGAATTTTAAAAGACAGAATAGAAAAAAGAAGAATATTTTGAAAAAAACTGAATTTTCTTTAAAAAAGCAGAATTTTGAAGCTAGAATTTTGACCCGTTCCCAAAAAATATATTCCCCAAGTTTCCCTATCCTTATGGTTACACGACCCTTCATTGTCACTGTTTTCATGATACATCAATATCAACAGAGAAGGTTACATACTGAAAGTATCATTTTTCATCTAAAACAAAATTTTTTCATTCTTGAAACACTTACATACCTAATTATAACACTGGTTAACAAAATTAAACTTTTTTTTTTGCCGAAACAAAAATATACTTTTCTGAACGTTTTCGGTGTGCTGAACTCGAATACGAAGTCAAAAAAAATTAATCAGCTCCCGTTTTGAAATATTACCGTTAGAAAATGCAGTACTTCGGGTCTTATTCTTTTATAAGGAAAATTGTTTGAGCATATTTAGTAACAGTTTTAATAAGAACTATTTTCCACCTTTTTAAATCTGTTTAAAACTTTCCGATATCTTTTTTACTGCCCAAGTTATCCTCAGTTGTTTGGCATATTTTATAAATTTTATAACGTCATTATCTCCTTTATGATATATGAAGCCAAACCCATTTACTTCATTTTAAGATATCTCGGGCAATACAAAGGAAAAAAGTTCTTATAGAGACCGTTACTAAATATGTTCTAAAAATTTTCCTTATACAAAAGAATAAGGTCCGAAAAACTCAAAAAAAAACGTTTTTTTGCATTTCTAACGGTAATATCTCAAAAACGGGAGCTGATTAGTTGTTTCTGACTTCGGATTCGAGTTCAGCACAACGAAAACCTTCAGAAAAGTATAAATTTGTTTTGGCAACAGAACCCTTGTAAACCAGTGTAATAGCAAAAAAATTCATTTCAAATTCAAGTTGAAGACGTTTAAATTGTGTTCTTGCAGGACTTTGGGATCTGCTTTAAAGAGTAAAATCCTGGCGTAATCAAGGTATCTATGATTTGTTCATAAGCTCGTCCCCATTAAGCAATAGAAAATTTCCTCTTTTGTTCTTAAAAATGTGTCGTTTTGATTATTAGGGTTGGGGTCGAAATTCTGTATGGGCCAAAATTCGGATTTCAAAATTCTGTATTCCAAAATTCTGTAAATGATAAAAGAAAAAAGTGCACACTTTTTTTCATTATCAAAACAATTTTTCTTTTATCATTTACAGAATTTTAGAATACAGATCATTGGTATTTTCTTTGCAGAAAATACTTTCAAGTAAAGTATATCCCC
This sequence comes from Episyrphus balteatus, assembly GCF_945859705.1. Taxonomy (NCBI): domain Eukaryota; kingdom Metazoa; phylum Arthropoda; class Insecta; order Diptera; family Syrphidae; genus Episyrphus; species Episyrphus balteatus. The sequence goes on from NC_079134.1 coordinate 171,298,733, forward strand.
AATTTATTTGCATATGGCAGTGACATACCTTGAATACCAAAATACGAGTAATATTTAGCCAAGAATCTTCATTATGTACATATTTCATTAAATTGTTTTTTGTTATTTTGTATTTGTTTTTTTGTAAGGTAAGGGTTTATTTCTCTTTTTTGTAAAGTTTTTTATTGCCATTTGCTGACACAAAACTGAAATATTTAAGTAGAACATAAACTCATATTCCCTAATTTTTCCTTTGCGTAGACTGTCACATAAGGTTTTATGTAGAACATAAATTCTTAAGTTTCGTTTTAGCAAACGGCTCTTATACACTGTTATACTTAATTTGTTAATTGAATATAAATTGTTCAACAGGGAAGATACAAATGTATAAGTTTGGAATATACAGAATTCCAAAAAGCAGAATAATGGATTTGCAGAATTTTGAAAAAAGAATTTTGGATTTACAGAATTTTGAAATACAGAATAATAGAAAAGCAGAATAATGGAATACAGAATTATGTTCATACAGAATTTTTTATTCAAGTACAGAATTTTGGTCATACAGAAATTTGGAATGCAGAATAACGACCCGTTCCCTGATTATTATTAAAACGTTTATTGGAAAAATCTATATCTCATTGTTTTACCAGTTTCGCTAGTTCAAAAATTTAGTAAAAATATACTTAAAGTTTTCAATAACCTAAAGCCAAAACTTGACTACGGAAAGGTCCCAGATAATTTGCTTTCCAAAAATATCTTCCGCATATAACAAGTTATGAATGACATTCAAAAGAGAAAAAAAAAAAAAATTGTCAAAACCACCTGCTATCAAATAAGGTTAGGTATCTAAATATGACTAGGATGGGGGTAGATAGGCCCAGGTTAGCCTTTATGTATACTCAATACTCGCATGCATAACACTTATGTACCAGCAGTCAACCTACATATTGGATTTTTGTTTCAGTGTCACGTAGCACGTATACCACGAATATATATTGTGTCCTTTCGTGTGGAAGAGACAAGAATACAAAAATAAAATATTCTTATAGAGGGGTTCAACGAAACGAGCTTCCTGTACTTTTTTTTCAAAAAAAGGATACAAAACAAAAACTGAAAAAATATGCTTCCTCCCACTAATGCACCCGTCATATACAAAAAAAAAAAAAAAAACAAAACAAAAAGAAAAGGAAATCAATTGAATCACATCAAAGGATGAATTTATGATCCAATAAAGTCTCACTTTGGGAGAAAGAGGAACTCCTTCCTTTTTTCTCTTTATTTTGTGACAAAAATGACAGCAAAAAAGAAAAAAAAAAACAAGATCTTGTAATAAATTGAAGGATAACTCGGGGGAAATAATACGAGAACAGAGAGTATATCCAGCCCCAATAAATAAATACGAAAATTATTATGTCAGTTCGTATTATTTGTTAGAAATAAATTGTTAGCAAAAAAGGATGGGAGAAAAGTTATACAGGTGCGGGTGAATACCATCCAAAAGAAAGCATTTCCGCAGGTGATTTTGTCTGTCAATGCCAATGATAAAAGTTATTTTTTTTTTTTTTTTGTTGGAAACCTACAACAGGGGATTGGAATGAATCTACGCAAGGATTTTGGGGGATTTTTTTTTTCTTTCTTAAAGTACTTGAGTCACAGGAGAATGAGATATGTAATGGTTAAGTAAACATTTCTGGATATGAAATACTGCAAATAAGTAAAGTGTGTGGAATGGGGTTAAAATCCTAGAGGCATTATATTTATGTATATAATCTGAAATAACGGAATTGACGTGTAAGGAAAAGAATAACGAATGTTAATCGTATACCTTTGTTGTATATTTCCGAAAGATTTCGTATTTAACTTTTTGCTTGAGATTCTGTGTTAAGATAATTTCCAAATTAAGAAAAATATATATAGTATTAAATATTATTAAATTTTAAAATAGGTAACTTTAGAAGTCTAAAAATAACTATAAATACGTTTTATTGAAAACTGAAACAAAAGACAGAAGAAATTTTCGGTGTAAATTTTTAGTTCGAGAATGAGTAATTGGAATCAGTTTCGAATCGGTTTGAATTATGTTTGTGAAATATGAGTGTTAAATGTTCCACGTAACAAAATTACATCTAGACGAAAATAATTTAAATTTTTCATTCCACGCTGTAATTAACATAGAAATTATAAAAATTTCTAAATAATGAACCATTGGATTTTTCTCAACATGATAAGAATACCACAGGAATAAAACAGGGAACCATTCTATTTTTAACTTGCGTTGTCTTAATATTTAAAAAAACAGAAGAAAAGCAGTTTGTAAAACCAATATTGTTTTAAATTGTTAAATTTTCTTTTAATTTCAATTTCAAACTACACAAAAATTTCAGTAATGCCAGGGTAGATTTCTTGGCTCAAAATATTTAAAAAAATTAGAATATGTTAGTAAGAATAAAATGTAGGTACTTACAATTTTGGATTTTAATGCAGATAAGATAAACTGTAAGTAAAGAAAACAAAAAATTTATATTGGTAAATGTAGGTACTTTATAAAATAAAATATTAAAAAAATATTTTTTGAAATGAAAACTCCTTTAGTATCGTAGTGATTTGAAACAAGATGAAACGAAAACGCGACACGAACATTCAACTTGTTATAACTTTTTTGTTTTAATAGATAGATAAATGAAATGAAGATAAGTAATTAAATAAACTATAAATGTACAAAATTTCAATTAATTTCATATTCAAAATTCTGAGATAACTGTAAAAAGATGTTCTGTTTCTACACACGTTGTATCTTTTGATCCAGTGCACATACAAATTTGATTTAACTTTAATACGCATGCTGATAACATAACCTTTCATTTAATATATCACAATTAACTGTACAAGCTCTACAAGTTACACAATCTTAAATTGAAAAACTTGAAAAATACCTCAAAACACATGTGGAGATCTGTTGACGATGACCAGTGTAGTAATCTCAGCTTGAAATTTCGACATAGTTGGCTTTAAAAAATTCTTATTTTTTTTCTAGGCATGGTAGAAATATGATTCATACATAATACTACATATAAAAGGTGAAATAACCTTTCAGATGATATAAAATTTACTATAGGTTGCCATTTAAAAAAAATATATTTAATGGTGTTAAAAGAGAAAAAAGATTGATTTTTTTGCTTTTTTGATGAAAAGTGATTTGGTTTGAAAAAAATAAGCTCTTTTTGTAGATGTTCTATAGACATGGACGGTAAAAATATTTTGAGCTGAAACAATAAGCTTTCAGATGGTATAAAATTTATTGTAGGTTGTCATATAAAAAACATGTATTTAAAGGAGATAGAAAAAAAATAGGTAGATTTTTTCTTTTTTTTGCAAGAATTTTTTTTTAAGGTTTCACTTTTACCACGTGTGAAGTGCACACATGATTTTTGTTTTTTAAATTATCACAACACGAATATAAAATTTTAAATAAAAGAGAATAATAAATCAAATAAAGTAAAAAATCATACTTTAAATTTCGTAAGTAACATTGGCTGTTTATAAAAACAATGATCTGATCTGAATCACAAGGAAAATAAAGCACATTTTTTGCAAATTACTGACGAGATTGGAATCTCCTTGTCAATTTAAATAAGTCAGAAATTGTGATTTTTAGAAACGGTGGCCAACGGGCAGTTGGAGAGAATTGGTTTTTTTTTTAACAATGACGAGATTAAAATAACCAATAGATAATAAATACTAATATCTTACACTAACACATAACATGACCTGGACTCTCAGAAAAACTCTCAAAAAAATTCAATCGACGCAACAAGTTTCATAAGAAATAAAAATATTCTACACTCAGCAAAACACAAATATATGAAGCCAAATTATGCGATACACAAGGAAACTGGGCTTCCCAAAGCCTTCATAACAATATTGAATCTGCACTTCAGATATACAATACACAACATTTTTACACTTCCTGATAAGTGCCAAGGAAACTTTTAAATATAATAATAAGAAAACAAATATGCTCAAAGATTTACAACACGAAACTGAGATTTATTTTAACTGGTCTTTGAAATCTGAGTGAAGTGTACTGCATAAAGAAATCTGCACTAAACTCTTACAAAAAACATTGGACGAGCTATATACAATCACAGTTTCATGACGAATATAGTAAATTCAAATATGTAGAAGTAACAAATTATTTCAACGATCGAAATTCACGAGAGATGATAAGTCTGATATTCAAGTCTCGATATGCGGATTGCTCAATCTAAATGCCAGAGTCTATACAGGCTTCTGCACTATTAACAACTTAGGCGCTGTCGAAAATACGTTGGAGTCTGTCCCTAATTTTAGGGCGAAATTCAGAGTCGTCACTCAAGTAAAATTTTTTCTCAAGCACAAGTCTGAGATGAGTTTTCTGAGTGTTTGCTCACGCATTTTCTTCAAAATTTCCTCAGTTGGTATATTCATAAGCTAAATTCAAAGACACCCTTATGTTTTCTTAACGTAACGAGTAGCTTAAGTGGGCCCAACGCAAGAGCAAATGTTCACTTGAGTAAAATTTTTACTATAGAGTTACGACTCTGAAATCAGTTTCTAGGAAGTGAGCAGCTTAGTCATGAAAATTTTCTAAAAATATTTAAAGGACAAAATTATACACAACTTTACAATTTTCTAAAAAGTGCCCTACATTATGGAAGTCTTATTAATTAATGAATTTTCATAAAATTGCTATAAGCTTAATCTTTAATGCTAAATATTAAAATATCTAATTTGACATTTGACATTTAATTGAAGATTTTTGTGAACAAAACCAATTTTTTTTCAAAAAATTTTCTTAAATTTCATAAATTAATTGATGCCAAAAGATTGTCTAGAAAATTCAAGGAAAAAAATATATCGGAGTGAGGGACAATCTTTCATAGTTCAAGCGATAGATGCAATTTTCTTATTAATTGACTTCAAACACAAAAAAAAATATTTGAACACAACGGCAACACCTATAATATTCAAATATACATTTTTTAAAAGCTAGAAGCTTAGTCATACATGTAAAATTAAAATTAAGTTAATTGAATGAACGGCTTTTGAAAGAATGGTAATTGAACTCAGATTTTTGAAAAAAAAAAATTATTGAAAAAATTTTAACATGTCGTTTTTTAAACTTGGTCGTAATATAAAATGCATTTATTTTCAAATTTTTTTGGCCGCATTTATTATGATTTCAAATTATAAAAGGAAATGTCAATATGTATTACGGTTTATGAAAAAAATTAAAAAGTATTTCACTTTCGAAGAACTTTTTTTTAATAAAAGTTTTGAAAAAAATGTAACTTATTTTTTTTTTTAAAGTTCAACATCTAAACATAAAATTATTTTTTATTCATTTAATAACCCTTACTGTTGAAAGTTAAACAGCAAAAATTTAAAGTTCCTATTTACCACAGTCTTTGAGAAAATTAATTATTTCAATGCAAAAATTCAGTTTTAATAAAAAAAAAAACCATTGAAATTGAAGTAATTTTTCTTTTTCAAAAGTGTGATATATTTTACCTTTTTTGCTTCGAAATTCAATTGATAATATTTATGGCCAAAAATTTTTTTTAAATAAATTCATATTTTATTAGAAAAAGTTTGGAAAAAAGTAATTTTAAATTTTTCTAATAACATTTTTACTTGCGATATAGGTACTATAGGGCAAGTTTAGGATTCGTAAAAAAAATCGAACTTGAGATAACAATTTTACATGACATTACGATGATGGAGAATGCCAAAAAAGTGGGTCCGGCAATTCTGTCTGTCTGTCTGTGTGTCTGTCTATATCTGGAGCTGCACCCTAAACGAGTGAAGTGATTTTCTTCAAACTTGGTAGTTAGCAGTTTTTGGTGATTCCCTAGAGGGGAAATTGAAATTTTTTTTTTATGACCAAAACTAACGGTACCTGCCACATAACGGAAATAGAAAAGTAAATTTTTTTCAAAAACGGCTCTAACGATTTTGATTAAAATTTTTGTGTTTAGTACTACATATAAGAGCCAACTTTTTAAATAAAAAAAATATTTTTTGCACCGTTATTAACGGTACCTGTCATAGAACGGTTTTTTTCGTTTCTGAATATCTCGTACAAAATTAACCCGATTTAAATGAAAATTTTTATACAAAAGTGTGTATGTAAAGATAATATTAAAATTTTAGAAAATTTTCAAAAAACGCATTTTTGGATTTTTAAAAAATATTTCAAAATTTTTTTTTGAAAAATCAATTTTTTGAAAACGGATCAATGAAAAATTTTGAAATTTAGTTTTTATGTGTAAATTAATTATTTTTTCAAAATGGCATACCAACTTTTTTTTTGAAAAATGTTAAAAAATTTTTATATATAAAAATTTATTTTTTTAAAAAACGGCTCCTACAATTTTCGAAAATTTTTTTCTAAAAATACCTTTTTATACAAGAAATTAAATGGCATATTTGTTTTTTTTTTTAAGATAATTTAAAACGGAGTTTAATTAATTATAAAAACAGATTTAATTTTTTTATACTACTTATGAAATTTCTTCAAAATATCAAATTTTAAATTTCTTGAATAAATAGCTTTAACATTATAGTTACTTTAAGCATAAGAGAAAGTACGTGCGATTTATTTTTTTTAATTCTGAGTTTGAGGACCATTTTTTCAAAAAGTCTTGATTAAATTTAGTGGATTTAAATTTAAGAGATAAGGATGAGCTTCTGGCTTTTTAAAAATGTATTTTTAAATATTGTAGGTGTTGCCGTTGTTTTCAAAATATTTTTTTTGTGTTTGAGGTCAGAATGTAAGAAAATTGCATTTATCGCTTAAACGATGGAAGATTGTCCCTTACTGCCTTTTATACATATATTTTCCTTAAATTACCTAGAGAATCTTTTGCTATCATTTGTTTTATGAAATTTAAGCAAAAACAATGGTTTTGTAAAAAAAAAAATTAATTTTAATTTTAAAAAACAATACGGCAACACCGGCAATTTTTAATCTATAGACTTTAAAGTATTTTTAATTACCTACGTTTGAAAAAAAAATCGTCAAAATCAGAGCTGTTCCCTAATAATTTGCTTCAGTTACTCTACTAATAATACAAGCCCAATACTCGTTTTACAGTTTCATCGACTTTTCCTGGATTCCAAGATTTTTCAAATTGTATGCTTAATTTTACTCGACTTATGCCAAACTTGGATAGGAAAATTAAGAACAGGATTCTCTAAGTTTTCAAAGTCTTGAGAAGATAAAGGTAGTGCTTTTATAAATAAAATGAATGTAAAAGCATTTTTTTTATACATCTGCTGAAACCAAATTTTGAACCAAAACAGTTGAAGCAACTTAATGATTTCATATTTTGTCTCATCGAGTACTTAAAGAAACATCGTTGAGGAGAAAGTATCTATCTAATATTTTTGCACTGATATTTGAAAAGCATTTGTTAGTGTTTGGCATTAAGCTCCTCTTTTGAAAATACGTGCTTTTATTTGGAAAAACTGCGAAGTTATGAATACCAAAGTTATGAAACAAATCACAATATAAAATTTCACAGAAATAATGTCATCATTTTCAACTCCAATGTTAATGTCTTCATTTAGTCAGAGTACAACCCTAATCAATTCAAATACACCAAATTCCCATAGTTTTCGACAAACATCCATTAGCCTGTAAATTTCATAATAAATACAAATATCCTTTTCAAAACATATTAGTTCCATCTAAATTGTGTTATAATCCTGCACAAAACCTATCACTTCATTGTTTCATTATAACCTAGAATTATGACAGTAATTGGAAGAAATCATAGCATTTTGTGTCAAATTATTGTGTAAATCCAAGATATAACTTCATTTGCATTATAACGGTAATTTTTTTTAGTAATTTTTAATAAAATTTCTCTCTCTCTCTGCGATTAATAGAAACAACCACAAAGATATAATTTAATTTTGTCATTTCATTGCGCGAACGAAAAACACAATTATGAATTTTAATTAATTAAACAGAGGTCCAATGGTTGATGATGTGGTATTATAGTGAGAGTGTTCATAAAGGTTCTGCGCTGCATTATTATTTCACAAAAATGAAAAAAATAAAATAACAAGTCTCTATTGCGTGCAATATAATGAAAAAGACACATTTTAGCCAATGAGGGTTTGTTTTTTTAATGTTCGTGGTTTACTGCTCCTGGCGGGTATCACAACTTTATAAACCCACCATCACGACCAGCCGACTTAGCGTTAGCAGGAAGTTCGTTGAAAATTTTATAATTTCAAACTTAAATGGAAAAATGGGTAAAGCCAAACAACACAGTGGTAGATTAAAAAGCTATGAGAGAGATAACTAATCCAGTATTAAGCGAAAACAAACAAACCTGCATCACCTCGTTTCATTGTAGATATAGAAGATACCCTTTCCCGTTAAAAGTGTGTTTGTGTGTGTGTTTTATTCTGTGCGGTAACAGTCTAATATGCCACATATCTGACTCAAGCACATCCAGGGAGTGGCACTGGAGTTGGGGAGAGAACAACTGCTGGTGGCATTAATTTTCTATGTGAGTTGGGTCCAATCTAACAGAACTACAGGGGCGTATGATTAATGGAGGCGAAATAAGTTGTCCTGGCGCCCCAGTGCCCAAATCAAATGTTTTAAAAAGTTTTGGATGCTTAGTTAATCAAAATAATTATATAACTGTCCCCAGTAGAACTAAAAAATATTAGGGCCTGGTGTAAAATGCAAGAGAGAGATATTTATGAGGCACATTAGAGCCTTTTTTTGGCAGCATTCACCAAAAGGTAACTCCATTTTCTCCCGTTCCGCCTGAAATTTTTAGGTACGAGAGGTTTTTTTTGACAATTTGAAAAATGCCATTAAATATAGGTAATAAAACAAAATTGGTCATCAAATACGGATTTTTTCGTAGTCTCTGATGCGTTTCGAAATATGAACTTTTGAAAAACACCTAATTTTTAATAGGCATTTTTAGGTTTTTTATTATTTTTAGCAACTTTTTGGAGCTTTCAAAAATTCTCAAACTTATAGGACATATTGGAATTTTTAAATGATTTTTGACTAAATAATTTGAAAACAAGTTTTTTTGTTCCAAGTTTTTTGACCGTTTTTTTTTATTTTTATACTTTTTTTCTTTAACAGATAAATGAATGAAATTGCTGTAGATAGGCAATAGTCAGGACTATATTTCTACAAAATTCAATTCAAAATCTATGTCGTATTAACAATTTTGAGGAAATAAAGTTCTTTTTTTTTTAACGTTATATCTTTTGATCTAGAGCAATTAAAAATTTGATTTAACTTTATTTCGCATGCTGACAGTATAAACTTTGATTTGATATATCACACATAACGGTACATTTGCTACAAGCTACACAATTTTAAATTGAAAAATAATGGCATGAATATAAAAGTGGGCCCCGAAATATTCGTCATCTAAGGACTAACCTGTCACAGTCCGATACTTTCAACACCATATTTGGTTCAGAGCCCACAATTTTAGTCGCATTACAAGGTTATTTACAAACTTTTAATGAAAACATGGAAATTTGTACTACCGGTCGGTGCGGTGGTGGCTAGCGATGGCGGGCGGGTGCAATTTCAGGAGTTGCCTAATGGCAGTTATCCCTTTCAGTTGACAGGAGTTGGGTATTTCATTTATGTGTAATGTTATTGGGGACATGGTTGGTATGAAAACTTTCTAGCCAAAAACCAAAAAGGGATATAATATCGTCCCATTTTTTTTTTTTGCTATGTAAGCTTTATGTGTACCCTTTCTATATGAATTCTGAATGAATGCAAAAACTACGATATACATACAGCGAAAGCGTTAATAAATATTTTGATATGATATCTCTTTATAGCCAAAGAGGAGTGTTGGGATGTAGAAAGTTGGTATAGGTGGTGAGCTTGCTATAAAAGGTAAATAGGCTTATCTCATGAAAACGACACTATTGTTGTTATTACATGTATGTATAAATGTATGGTAACTTGGACATCAGTTTTACATATATAATAAGGTTGTGTGTTTTCGTTCTCTCCATAGAACACACACATCAGGTGGGCTCTATATATTTTTACTCTCTAGTCTCTATACAACAAAGTCGCACTAATTTCTCTGTAATCGGATTGAAGTGTAGGTTAGGTAGGGTGGTAGGTAGGGTACAGAAAATAGGGTTTATATGGACTTTTAATGAAGGTAATTTCATGTTATTAACAAAAACATGAAAGATAAAATCCTTTTATAAGCTTTGTGATTAGTTTTTGAGATTTGAGATTGTTGTGATATAGAAATATTTATATTCATTGTGCAGAATTAGAGATTGAATGAAATTAATATGACATGGCATTTTGGAAGCTTATAAAACCTACACACTTATGGGAGATAAAATCGTTGTTGAGGTGATTAGATTTTTTTTTGGTTAAATATTAATAGAATGAGTGTAAATTTGATTCTTTGACACTTGTATAGTGACCAAAAAGAGCTGATGGAAGAAGTGTTAAGAACATATTCATTAACAATTAATAGAATGTCCCATTTGGTAATGATGATAATCATCAAAAGTTTAATTGGCAGAAAGAAAAGAGACAAGTGGGACCCATGGGTTTACCTATAAGGGCTATTTTACTTGCTTATTAATGATAGATATACGACATTTATAAAAAATAGATTTAAGCAAGACGATTCCAACGATACCTTATTTGTGAAATTATGATAAGGCTATTATGGGATACATTAGGACGTTTCAAAAAAAAAAAAAATGGTTTCATTTTCTCGGAACCAGGCTCAAAAATAAGTCCTTGAAAATTTGAGTCCTTAATATTAATATTAAGTACTTTCGCATCGTACTTTCCTGATCTTTATAACTAATGAAGGATGAATTCCACTGCCATGGAGATCAAAGATTTTTGTAGTGAATTGAATGCTCTACAAAACAAGTTCTGATTTTTCATTTAATCAACTCAGTTAGAAGGTATTTTAGGTCAAAGGTAAATTTATTCTCAATTCAATCGTTTTCTTTACAATTAAATATTTATTTGCATCAAAATCAAGGAGATCAATTAAAATATTTGCTGTAACTACACTTTAAATGAAAAATATCTTAAACAACAAAAATTATTTTTTTATTCTTACATTTTAAGACTAAAGAAAAAAAAAACTTTTTTAATTTTGCCTGGTGCAGGTTTTTCCAAGTAACATAAAAGGTATGAGTGTTTTAACACTTTTTTTCTTCTATTTGTTTTTTTTTTTTTTTGTTCATTAAAATAAATTATTAAAGCACTACAAATTTCTCGAAGAAAATTATCCTGAAAGTCAAAAATTATCATGGGAACAAATGAACAGCCTTAAAAATTAATATCTGAGCAACCAAAAAAGATATACAATTTATATTCACAATAAGATTCAACGGAAACGTATTTACTTTAACTCGTTATATCTCTGAATTAATTTTTTGTGACTTGATTCACTTCAGCGTTCATCACTTAGCCCTATAAATATGTTTTGGTTATAAAAGTTTTCATATCTTTTTTATTGCATCGAATAAACTGAAAAAAAAAGCTTTCCCGGGCATGTCCATAACTCAAAAACTGAAATTCAAATGGCTTAAAAACGCCTTAAAGTCAATTATTTTTGAGTATTACTTTTCTTAACACCACTTATACAAAAAAAATTTATAAATTTGTACATCTCTTACATTAATAAAATTTGTCCCAAGAAAAATGATGCATCGTACCAAAATTTCTTAAAGTGTCAATATTTTAATCATCTAACGAACAAATGGTGCTTCAAGCTGTTTTTTAAGTTGATATTTATTATATAGATTTATCATTTTACACCTATTTTTATGGATAAATATATTAAATGGATGCATATGTATATTGAAAAATAAACCATATAAAATAGAACAGAAACATCCAAGAAGGAAACCTTATTAAAACAATCGGGTTTTCCTTATTGTTTTAAAATCTGCACTTGTAGGGTTTTGAAAAAAAAAATCATATGTGCAATTCACACGTGGTAGAAGTGAAACCTTAAAAAATAATTTTTCTTGCAAAAAAAAAGAAAAAAACCACCTATTTTTTATTATCACCTTTAAATCCATGTTTTTTATATGACAACTTATACTAAATTTTATATCATCTGAAAGCTTATTGCTTCAGCTCAAAATATTTACATCGACCATGTCTATACAACATCTACAAAAATAGCAAGAATTTTTTGAACCCAATCACTTTTCATTAAAAAAAGCAGAAAAAATCAATCTTTTTTCTCTTCTAACACCATTAAATACATTTTTTTTAGATGGCAATCTATGATACATTTTATATCATATCAAAGCTTATTTCATCTCTTATGTGAAGTATCGATCATATTTCTACCATGTCTACAAAAAAAAGTAAGAATTTTTTAAGCGAACTATGTCGAAATTTCAAGCTGAGATTACGGTACTTCCTACACTGGTGGCTGGTCATCGTCAACAAATCTTCACAGGTGTTTGAGGTATTTTTCAAGTTTTTCAATTTAAGATTTTGTAACTTGTTGAGCTCGTACCGTTATGTGTGATATATCAAATGAAAGGTGATATTATCAGCATGAGTATAAAAGTCAAATAAAATGTTTATGTGCTCTAGATCATTTTAAAGTAGATTACATCAATTTACCGTCATTCCAAAAACGCTTGCTTTGGGTTGTTATATTTACCTTCATTAAAATTTTATTTTTTTAGTGATATTATGATCAAAAATCGAGGCCAATACAATATATGCAATCTCAAAAATATAATCGTTTTACTTAGTGACATAAAAAATAAAAATATTTTAAGATCAAAATGTCATATCCGGGAATGTCATTTCCGGGAACCCTATTAGAATCTGAATAAAAAATGTAGTCTTACAAACATAATTCTGAATTTTGTGGGTATTTTTAATCAGTATTCTATCTAAGTTATCAAAAAGTTACCAAAAAACAAAATTTTGTATTTCGAACATGCCTAAAAGCATTTCTTTGTAAAAATTGTTCTCTGAACCAAGAAATAAAACAAACTTGATTTTTAAGAATCCATGATTTTGACTTATATATATCGCTGCTTTAAGCTTAACCGTAGTCTGCTTAAAATATTATTAAATAAGGAATATTAAAAATTAGCTTTTGAATTTTTTTTTCCTTCCTTTCCTTCCCAAAGGAAGAGTAGGTATTACCAAACTAAGCCATTAACATAACAAACTTTTTTATAGGTGCTTAAAATATGAGATAATATTCTATCTGCCGAGCAAGTACATCTGCCCATCAAGCAAAAACATACAAAATTCAGTAGTTCCTTTAAATTCTATTTCTGTCAGTGGCGTAGCTAGCCCTGTGCGGGCCCTGTATCCAAATAATTTTTGGGGGCCCCTCCCATCTATATAATTTTTTTGAAAAAAAAAAAAAAAATAATAATTAATAGCCCTGTTCCATTGGAGGTGGTGGTCTACTAATAGTAGATGTTTTGGTTAATATACATAGTACTATCACTAATGATCGTGATCTTCTTCGCGAGTACCTAGATACGATTTGTATTGAATTCGTGGGTTCCATTGGAAATCACTTGTAAACTACTAGTAGTACGTTGCCACCTCCCAAAGGAACAGGGCTAATGTTGAAAGTTGGAATTTTATAGCGATTGTTAATAAACATCTAAAAAATGTAAATGTCCCATTTTCAAAAATTTAATAGTTAATTTTTTTTTAATCCAAAATTTTATTTTTTCAAGAATTTTATTTTGAATTTATATTAGAGCTGTATAGTAAATGCTTTTGCAATAAAAACTTCGTTGTAATTGAATTAGTGACTTGTAGACCCAGTGCCAATCACCGGCACACAAAAAAAAAAGTGTCATGTACCAGGAACCAAACCTATCTTTCCATATGTTTTTGGGCACGCTGAATCCGAATTTCAAGTCCGTTTGGCCCGGTCACCCTCCATCACCCATGCCCAGGTCTGGTTCCTGGTACATGACACTTTTTTTTTGTGTGCCGGTGAATTAAAAAAAAAATATTAGCAGCATATGGAAAATTCAATATCCCAAAAACTTGGCATGTTAGAGCCATTCTAATGCTAGATTCAAATTCAAAAGATGAAAATCCATTAGAAAAGTATAATTTGGATTGTATGGACACATTTTTCTCACAAATTTTACTGTCATCTACGGAAAAATCGATCTTTAAAATTGTTTTTTTTTTTTTTTTTGTTTTTTCAATTTTTCTCAATATTTTTCTGAAATAAAAGTGACATTTTTCTACATAGTCTTAAAAAAATGCTTTAATCTAAATAACGGAATTCCCAACTTTTTAAAAAAACAAAACTTTTGTCGGTAACTTTTTTGATGAAAAATAATCTATTTTTAAAAATTAAATTCATCAAAAATCCAAAAGTTAATATTTTGATAAAACAACATTTAAAATAGGTAAAAAATATAACAAAGTAATTTTTAACCACGTTTTCTTAAAATCAAACCATTTTTGACAAAAATCAAAAACCAATAGGTAAGTAAATCATATTTTTTCATGAAATTTGTTTAGGCTTTAGTTCCTTATACAGACAGACAGACAGACGAATTTGCGAGCCCACTTTTGTCCTGATTTGGTTGTCTTCGAATTGAAAAAAATGATTAAATGTTGAAGTTGTAGTAATATTAGTTGGTTGGACGTTAATAAAAACACAGGGAAAAACTGTCGACGCGAAAAAACATAAACGCGTTTACAAAAACTAATTATCATAACAATTTTAATAATATCATTATATTTTTAAATTATAGATTTTATTAAATTTTTTCACACTCGTCTTGTGCTCTGTTTGGGGGCCCCTATATCTCGGGGGCCCTGTTACATGGATAGGTACAGCTGATACAGCGGTAGCTACGCCACTGATTTCTGTACAATATTATTGTTAAATATGTAAAAACAAACCATATTTTTTATCTACACAGTTTATAAAATTCCATCTCCCTTCCAAAAAATAAACAATATCACTTTAGAGCTATACAAAAAAAAAATTAAACTTCTAGGTCAGATATAAAATTCACTGAACAAGAAACCGATTGTTAATATTTTTAATAATTTCCTTCAAAAAGCTTTCTATTTTTCCAAACATTGATACTTTCAATCTGTTTTAATTTTATTTCTATTTTTTTTTATTTTTCATTTTTATTATGTGAAAAAATCATTCTTCCTAAAAACCACAACAAATAAAGAAATATTATAAAACAACCATTCGGTGGTTAGGAAAATTGTTACCAAAACAATATTGTTGAAAAAGTTTTATTTTATTTGTGTTCGACTAAAGCAAAAACCACTCAAAAAGAATACTTTTAAATTTGTCGGCACTTCAAACTGGAAAAACATCAACTACAGAGAGGGGCATCAGCAGAGAAAAACAAGCTCGAACACAAATCCACAAAAAAGAGTTTTTGAGGTTTGGGGGGGGTTTAAAATATCTGCTTACCACCCGGGAGCCAACCAATATTTCAAACAAGAGGGTTTTAAATACTTTTCATGGGAGCAACAGTTGGTGGAAATAAAATTTATTATATCCATCGGACATATACACACAAGATGGAGCAAGGATTTTTTTTGTTGTTTGTTTTAGGTACCTTTCCGAAGGATAAGAGATAAGAGGGTGAATGACTAAGATATGTGATTATTTATATAAATCCTTGTTTTTGTTCTTTAGGGAGAGTTGGAAAAAAAAAGGACACTCCCTTGTCCCATGAGTGCGGATTATCTTACTCAAACTAAAAACCAGAAGTTTTCATTTTTCTTTATGTTCTTTTTTAAGGGAGGGAAATTTGAATGTATAAAAAAATACTTTCACAATTTTATGAATTTTTTTTTGCTCTACAAAATGTCAGAGCTTAAGATTAATTAAGTGAGCATACAAATTTATCTCTAAAAACACTCATCCTAAAAATAAAGCAGTTGTCTGGAGTCGCATATACTTGCTTCTATATTCTCTTTCGTTTTATGATTAATCAAAATTTATTATGCATCTATAAAGCACCCTTTTGGATAGTATCCATAGAGTAGGAGTATAAAAAAAGTACAAACAAAAAATATATTTCGAAATTCAATCAATCATTCTGAAGCATTGGTTAGGTAATGATTCTGCAGAAAAAAAACCTCTCAATTTTATTTATATTTTTTTTTTTTGCCTTTTGTTTATAAATTGAAATATCAATTAGCCACGTTAAGGGGAGGATCTGATCTAATTACCGCCAAACGATGGATGAAAAATCAAAATAAATTGAATTTCTCTCTCAACAATTTTACGATAGAAAATAAAATAAACGAGTAATAAATGGTTCAGTAGAAAAAAAAGCTAATAATTCATGCCTGATGGAAAAAATATATTTATCATTTAAGTTAGAATTCTATTCAACTTGTGGTAATTCAATATGACTTTTTTGTATAAAAATGTATTGAACTGAAAACATTAAAAAAAAAAATGTTTTTAAAATATTTTGGATAAAATAATTTGTTTGTGGTAAGTTTTTTGTTTGATTTCTGGTAAAACGTATTAGATTTTGTTTATAATTTCAAATAATTGGTTTCAGATTGTTTCAACTAAAATTTTTTTTAAAGTTAATTTGTAAGTAATATATGAAATTCATGGAAATTTATGTTTAAAATGAAAACACTGTTTTATTTCACTAAAATCAGTTCAATTAAATTCAAAGACAATACAATTTTTTATATGAATTTAATTTGATTAAAAACTATATTACAACAGCAAAATTTTAAGTCCATCCTTTATCATACTAAGAGCGGTTGAACTATTCGTAGTTTTTGTAGACATTTGTTTAAAAAAGATTTATTTTTCTTGCAAGTTTAAGCAATTTATCAACTTTGGGTTCAATAATTTCCAAAAAAGCCATTTAAATTTTTGAAAGAAATGCACTTCGACCACATAAAATTTAAAAAAAAAAAACATAAGTTTGTTTTCTATTTTTTATCCAAAAAGAAATTGTTTTTAATACAAGCAGATTTATTTTAGAGTTTGTTTTAATAATATTTCATAAACTATCAGATTTCTAACGATGCTCAGGTCAACGTTATTGGTTGATATGTGCTATTTTTTACGAAATTTTGAAAAAAATAAAATGCACGACTGGGGTCGCACGTACTTGCTCTTGCAGTTCAAAGCACTTTTATGTTAGTCTACTTGTAGATTTTAAAAGCTGGATCTAAATTAAAAAAAAAATTGATATTGGGGAAGAGCCGACATTTAGGGCAAAATTTTGTTAAATGAAAAAAATTTTTTTTTTGTTATTTGACTTTTTTGAGAAAAAATAAAAATGCAGTTTTATTGCCACTGCTTTAAATATTACGTATACAAAGTTTAATCAAAATCGTTAGAGCCGTTTTTGAGAAATTCGTAATATCGTATTTTTTTGTATGGGAGGTATACGTTCTAAACGAGATATAAGAAAAAAAAAAAAAACCAAGTTTCAGAATTACATAAAAATCATCTGTACCAAATTTGAAGAAAATCCATCCACCCGTTTAGGCTGTGGAAATGTGTACAGATGGACGCACAGACGCACGGACGGAATTGCGGGACCCACTTTTTCGGAATTCTCCATCATGGTAATGTTGGTTTTGATTAAAACCTCAATTTTTTTTTTCGACACGAAACCAATACTTACAAGTAAAAATTGTTTTAATTGTACGAGCATTGTATATGTATATTATTCCACTTAAATGTTTATAAAAAGTTTTGGAAAAAATAAAAACAAAAAAAAATAAAATGCACGACTGGGGTCGCACGTACTTGCTCTTGCAGTTCAAAGCACTTTTATGTTAGTCTACTTGTAGATTTTAAAAGCTGGCTCTAAATTAAAAAAAAAAAAATGATATTGAGGAAGAGCCGACATTTAGGGCATGAAAAATTTTTTTTTTGTTATTTGACTTTTTTGAGAAAAAATAAAAATGCAGTTTTATTGCCACTGCTTTAAATATTACGTATACAAAGTTTCATCAAAATCGTTAGAGCCGTTTTCGAGAAATTCGCAATATCGTATTTTTTTGTATGGGAGGTATACGTTCTAAACGAGATATAAAAAAACAAAAAAAAACCAACTTTCAGAATTCTATAAAAATCATCTGTACCAAATTTGAAGAAAATCCGTCCACCCGTTTAGGCTGTGGAAATGTGTACAGATGGACGCACAACCGCACAGACGCACAGACGTACAGACGCACGGACGGAATTGCGAGACCCACTTTTTTGAAATTCTCCATCATCGTAATGTTGGTTTTGATTAAAACCTCAAATTTTTTTTTCGACACGAAACCAATACTTGCCCTATAGAGCAAGTAAAAATTACTTTTCAATTTGGTATCATAATTTACTTATGCACTATACCAAAAATAACGGTAGGTACCTGTCATATAACGGAAATAGAAAATTCCGTTAATTCATTTCAAAAACGGTTCTAACGATCTTGATCAAATTTTTTCTGTTTAGTGTTACACCTAAAATCATATTTTTGAAATAAGAACGGTTTTGTTTTATTTATGAATTTCTCGTAAACAACAAAGCAGATTTCAAACAAAAATTTTTATACAGAAACACTAAAATAAACTTTATATACAAATTTTACAAGATTTTCAAAAAACACATTTTTGGATTTTTAAAAAATATTTCATTTTTTTTTTTTTTTTTTTTTTGAAAAATAAATTTTTTTTGAAAATGGGTTCATGAATTTTATGGAAACTTCGTTTTTATGTGTTGAATAATATTAGGTACCTTAAAATTTGCATACCAACTTTTTTTTGAAAAATATTGGAAAATTTGTATTTTTATATACAGGGTGTCCCAAAAGTAATGGATCAAATGAAATATGCTGATAGGCCAACTTAAGGGCTCTCAGAATTTGGTAACTTGTTCATCCCAAATCCTTACGGTTTTCGATTTAATGCAGTTCTTGTGAAATTTCGAAAAATCCCGACTTTGCATCAGTATTTTGCTTCCTCCGCTCATAATTGATTTTTGTTTTTTACAATTCTTCCACTAAAACATTGCCTAATAATAGGAAATAATAAATCAATGAAAATATTTTTTATTTCATACGCCATTTTGCTGAAAATTAATTAACAGTTTCATGTTTTATAAAAACTCAATTTCTTACTTTTATTTGAGAGCAGCATCCCGAAAAAAATTTGTATGGTGTGATACTGGTTTATTATTTTAAAAACTTGCCGTGTTATTGCAGTTTTCAAAAATGTATAAAAATTTCCAAAGTTGAAATTAGAACGAAAGATATTACAATTTAAATGCAACAAAACAGGGCTTTTCAGAGAAAAATAACAAACAAAAATAAACACATTTCTCGACTGTAGTTTGTTTATTTCTTTTTGAATAAAAGTCTCGATTTTTGTTTGTTATTTTTCTCTGAAAAGCCCTGTTTTGTTGCATTTAAATTGTAATATCTTTCGTTCTAATTTCAACTTTGGAAATTTTTATACATTTTTGAAAACTGCAATAACACGGCAAGTTTTTAAAATAATAAACCAGTATCACACCATACAAATTTTTTTCGGGATGCTGCTCTGAAATAAAAGTAAGAAATTGAGTTTTTATAAAACATGAAACTGTTAATTAATTTTCAGCAAAATGGCGTATGAAATAAAAAATATTTTCATTGATTTATTATTTCCTATTATTAGGCAATGTTTTAGTGGAAGAATTGTAAAAAACAAAAATCAATTATGAGCAGAGGAAGCAAAATACTGATGCAAAGTCGGGATTTTTCGAAATTTCACAAAAACTACATTAAATCGAAAACCGTAGGGATTTGGGATGAACAAGTTACCAAATTCTGAGAGCCCTTAAGTTGGCCTATCAGCATATTTCGTTTGATCCATTACTTTTGGGACACCCTGTATGTAGGTATCTAAAAATTATTTTTTTAAAGACGACTCTAACGATTTTCGAAATTGTTTTTCTAAAAAAGATCATTAAAAACGGTGTTTAATTAATTATAAAAACTAATTTTGTTCAATAAAAAGCTTTAATATAAGAGTTTCGAGTCGTGCATTTTATTTCTTTTACATTAACATTTTAATATTTCTTATAAGATAATTGATTTACATAATTTGTTAATAGAAAACTTTTAGCACTTTAAGCTAATTAAAAAAACTGTTAACCTTCCTTACATCAACAAATTACGAAACTAATTTAAAATAATCGAAAGTTAAATTTAACTAGGTGCAATGAAATCATAGAAATTTTCCAATTCTACATCGGTTTGTAATGCGAATTTAATTTAGCCTAAACTAAGTAATCCTGCAATTCCGCGACAAACTGGACACAAAGCGATTAACCATTACGATGTTACACCTCAAGGGGCTTATATGGTTTGTATCCATTTCAATCGATTACGTATGTAGATAATTGCAATCACATAAAATTTTAAGTTACACGGATTGTAGGTTAAAATTTCTTAATAATGGCTTAGAGTGTGAAACATATAATACTTTGGTTCTTCATATGAGCTTATTAGATCATCTGTGATGTGTCAAACTAAAAAAAGAGCAATCAAGGTTGTATAAATTATACGAATAATGTTAAAATAAACCAGCCAAGCGGCAATAAAAGCGATTTCTGCCACATTAATCAAGTCAAAGCTTGTTTCTTGCTGTCGCGAAGAGCTTAGGGTTCTTGGTATGCAGCATAATGTAAGACTCTGCTGGGTTCCCGGCCACAGTGATGTGTTCGGCAACGAAAAAGCGGATGAGCTTGCAAGGGAGGGCTCAGTTCTTGATCCCTCTCTCATAGACCATAACATCAGAATCCCACAATGTGAAATAAAGCGAAATATCGTCAACAATATTTCACAAAAAACAAATGAAAGATGGAACCTCCTAGAAACCTGCGGTCACACCAGGAAACTATGGCCGAACTTCGACGGAAAAAAATCAAATAAGATCTTACTACTTAGTAAACCTTCCTTAAGATCCCTAATAGGCGTCTTAACGGGACATAACCTACTAGGATACCACAAAAAGAAAATGGGGCTTAGTACGGATGATCTATGCAGAGGCTGCGGCAATGAGGACGAACAGGAAAACACGGTTCACTTCCTCTGTCACTGCCCAGCACTCTGTCGCACTAGGAAAAAATTCTTAGGAAACTACTTCTTCAATGAATTAGAAGAACTATCGGAACTCTCAGGCAATAGCCTACTGAACTTTGGCAAGTCCTCCAAATGGCTCGAACAACCATAGCATTCATAGGTTAACACTTTTTCATGAAGTTACAATACTTCAGGGTATCACAAGGGATCTACATTGATCTAAGTGTGACGGTAACAAAATCAACTGTCAGCCCATATAACCTAACCTACCTAACCTAAGCCTAAAAATCACACTGGTTGCTTTCTATAAGCTCTATTTTTACTTGCGATATAGGTACTATTTATATCAAGTTATGCATTCGTACAAAAAAAAAAGTTGAGATAACATTTTTCCATGACATTACGATGGTAGACAATACCAAAAAAGTGGGTCTTGGAAGTCCGTCTGTCTGTCTGTCTGTCTGTATAAGGAGCTACAGCCTAAACGAATGGACCGATTAATGTCAAACTTGGTATGTAGCGTTATTTGGCGACTTTCCAGAGGGGTTTTTGGAATTAATTTTTTTGGACAAAAAATAACGGTACTTGTCATATACCGATTTAGGTAAAATTGAAATATCTCGAAAACGGCTCCAACGATTTTGTCTAAAAAATTCAAATGTTAGTTTTAAGCAAAGGTCTATCTTTCAATGAAAAAATTTTTTTTTGAAAATCATTATTAACGGTACCTGCCATAGAAGGGTTTTTTTCAAATCCGATTATCTCCGAAACTGCTTATTCGATTTCAACGAAACTTTTTGTGAAAAAGCATTTATATAATTAAAATATAAACCAAAAATAAAATTTCCAAAAAAATAATTTTTGGATTTAAAAAAAAAATTTGAAAATTTTTGTTTGAAAAATCAAATTTTCGAAAACGGGACTTTGATTTTTTTTGAAATTTTGTTTTTTGATGTTGATTAGTGATTTCTACAAAATGGCATACCAATTTTATTTTAAAACTTTTTTTCCAAAAAATTATTTATAAAAAATTAGTTTTTTTTTTAAAAACGGCTCTAACGATTTTGAAATTTTTTTTTTTTTAAATGCACGTTAATGTATCAATCAAAACTGCATACTTGTTTTGGAGGGCAATTTAATTTTAGATTTTATTTTATTTAAAAAAAAACGAATTTAATTTTTTTTCAAATTTCTATACAAAGTCTTAAAAATTTAAGCAACTTTAACTCTAAGAGCAAGTTCGTGCGACCCAGTCGTGCATTTTATTTTTTTATATATTTTAATTTTTCAGATTTTTGGGGTAATTTCACACTTTTTTTTAGATTTTACTTTACAAGCATTTTTAAAGTTTTGTTGGAACAATTTGTTTTGAATGTAATGTATTTCGATTCAGTAAGTAAAATAAAAATACAACAAAAAAATTTTTAAATAAAAAAAATTTTATGAATTTCGATGCCTTTTCATGTATGAATAATTTAACTAGAGCTGCTAGAAAATAAACTAATATTATTTTTGGAATCAGCACCCATAATTTAGTAAGAAATTATAAACAACGGTTTTGAAAATTTTTGTGTGTTGGGCAGTATAGGCACCATTCTCTCTAAAATAAAGCTTTTGAAAGCCTACTGATTTTTTTGAGCTCCAACTTCAAGCAATATAATGTTTTTAGATACTCAAAGTTAGTTTTAAATAGGAAACACATTGTTTTTAAGCAAAATTTATTCATAAAAACCAATTTAATTAATTTCAATAATTTTCAAATGATGGGATTACAAAGCCATCTTGAAAGAACGATTGTATTATTTGAGTCTAAAATGGTTAAACATATCACTTTAAACAAAGTATAACAAAACGTTCCTCAAATTATTTCCATTCCCCTTCAATATTTACAATACATTTCCAAAAAAACTAATAAAGAATGACCATGTGTTTCAAGGCAAAAAAAAGCCAAAACCAACAGACAGAAAAAGCAATAGGTCAATGCTGATGTTGACGTTTGATTTATGAACGACTTTTACCAATAACACACAAAATCCTTTTCTTTCTCGTCCTTCAAACAAGTGTGTGCTAATGTATGTGTTTCCAAATTGATATCTTAATGAGATGTAACATAAGGAATCGAAGGACATTCGATTCAACAAGCAGAAAAACAAAGAAAAAAGTAAAACCTCCCCCAAAAGTCCAGATGTCAGAGTCCTTAGTCTCAAGCTAAATGAAATAATTGAAAAAAAAAATGGCAAAAGCCATAAATCAATAAAATCTCCTACCTTAGAAAAATAACGAACCATAAATAAATTGAAAATAAATACAATAATTATATCAATTTGAAAGGAGGCTATTGTGTCAAGGTTTCAATACAAGGACGTGGGTATTTTTTTCTAAATTTGTTTCAAAACCCTTTTTATAGTCAGTTGTGTGTTTACTTTTCATTGCATTAGCTTTTAGCTATTAAAACCCATCAAGCGTTGATGCAAGAACCATAAAGTACCATCACACTTAACATAGAACTCTCTCTGTCTCTCTGTCCTTATCAGTCGTCTAATATTAGAATAGTTGTATAGTTTCTTCCTTCAGCGCACTCCTCGTTGCCTTCATTCAAGTCGTAGAGAGGTGTTTTTATCCCTCTGGTGGTGCATTATTTCAATCGATTGAATTGTGTGCAAGCTTATTTCAGATGCGCCTTACTTATTTGCCATCACGCCAAGTTTGTTTACATTTTCTATTATGGCAGGCGGTTGAGAGGGTGGCAAGATGCAACGCTGCCGGATGTATATGAGACTTTAAGTAGAACTAAGTGAAAATTCACCATCATGATGATGGGGGAGACCTATCAAGGTGTTTACGTGCAAAATGCACCTTTTAAAGAAGAAGGAGTTTACTCTAAATATATAAAAATTGCTATATTTACGAGAAGTAAAACGTGACAACCTTTATCTTCGAAGTGGAGGCTGTATAAAAGGATCTATTTTTGAAAATAGCATACTTTTTCATGCGTGAAGAAAATTGATTTTGAAAAAAACAACAAAATTCCCATAAATCCTTAAGAATAAAATTTGATCCTTTTCGTTTCTAAAAAAAAAAAATCAATGAAAACGATTCATGGGTTAGGTCAACCCATCACGTTGTCGTTTACCTAACAAACTTACCCCCAAAAAGAATAAAAAACCAAAAAGGTATATACAACCAATCAATTGTGCGTATTAAATTTAAGAACTGACCTTTTTTCTTATCCCCACAAAAACCTTGATAAGGAAAGAATACAAAAAATTGATGAAGAAGAAAAAAAAAAAACTACCACAAAGCTTAGAGGCTTATTATACTAAAAGTTTTAAATTAAATTTTTTTTACAACTTGTGCAGATGAGTTCTCTTTTGTTTGGTTTTTAGATTTCTGCAATTGGTCAAAAAGAGTGCCTAAAGGGATTCAAAACACACACATACAATTCAAAAGTTTAACATGAAAACGACCCAAAAAAGTAAGAAGAACATAAATTCGAAAATCCTTTTATTGACAAAGGACCAAAAGTCATGTAAAGTAAAAAAGCTTAGTAGAATTTTTTTTTCTTTTTTTTTGTATTTCTTTTTGCGTATCAATATTGTCCATTCAGGGATTCCACATGTGAATATTTCTTTCATGTTTAACAAAAAGTTACATATAAATAAAAAAGTATAAGACAACATTTTCTTCTTAGGTAAAATATAAAAAATTAAATTCACAAATGTTTTGGTTATAAATATATAAGGGTTATGTCTTTCAGAGTAAGTAAGGTGGGTTTTTGCATGGTTGAAAAGGATCCGGTAAAATTATTCTGTGTTTGTGTCTACGTTAGCTTTTATAAAAATATACAAAAGAGATAGCAAACATGTTTACTTTGCTTTTTTTTCTTGAATAAAAGAAGATGTAAATGTTTTAAAGGGAACAAAATACAAGAGTTATTTTAAGCAAAAATATATAAAAGCTGAAAAATTTTAGTGTTAGGGTTAATGTAAGAAGGTCAGAATAAAATTTCGATTAGCATTACTTTAATTTTCAAAAAAAGCTGTTAATAAACTCTTGTAACCTTATTAAGAAACTATTTTCGGAGTTATTTAATTTTCTTTGTTATTTAAAGCGAAAAGAAGGAAACTCAAGGATATTATTTTTTGCATGAACCTTTTCTTGACCTTCTTCTATACAAATTAACCACAGAAAACTATTTCACACACACACAAATATTCCATAAAAGATGTTTTTAAAATTTGATAAGATGACCATTTACCATAGATGATAGATCAATCACTGTTTTTCCTCAACGTGGCAAGTCGGTTACCAAAAACTCGCAATTGGTAACCTTGAGAACAACAGTGCTCTTACTCCCAAAAACAACGAGGACTTTAGAGTCAGAAGAAGTTCAAAACTAATAAAATGATTGCCATTCGAAAACGTTTCGATGATTGGTAACTAAAAAAAAAGAGGTTGTCTGTAAATCCGGTTTACGGACGATGATTTTACGTGATAACGTCGTAAGAGAACAGTTTGTGTGCTTTTGTTTAAAATGAGTCAATTGAAGCGTTTATTTATTTCAAACAATCATAATTTACAAGAAAAAGCTAAAAAAAATTACCTTTTTTTCTTTTCTCATTATATTAATTTTTTTATTTTAAAAGCTTACAAAAAAAAAATATACCATTAAAAAGCCAAATATTTCTTCTAAAGAATAAAACCATTTTTAAATTTTTGCAATGCGCAAAAAGTATTAAAATAATTTCTTAAAAACAATCATTTCTTATGAAATAAGTGAAAAAATCACTTCCATCACCCAAAAATCCATTTTTTTGATATACCTACCTAACAACCTATAATAAATTTTTTACCACCTGAAAGCTTATTGCTTCAGCTCAAAATAATATCTATAGATCATGTCTATTAGACATCTATAAAAAGAGCTAGAATTTTTTTAACTCTATCAATTTTCATCAAAAAAGGCAAAAAAACATATAATTTTATCATCTCACGCTGTTGGATCAATTTTTTCAATGACAACCTATACAAAAATTTATATCATGTGAAAGCTCATTATTTCACCATTCAAATGACGTTTCAATCTTATTTCTGCGATGCTTAGAAAAAAATTAAGAATTTTTTAAAGCCAACCATGTCGAAATTCCAAACTGAGATACAGTGATCCCCAGGTGTTTTGAGGTATTTCGCAAGTTTTTTTAATTTAACATTGTTTAGCTTGTACTGAATGTATAGTTATGTGTAATATATCAAATGAAAGGTAATATCTTCAGAATGCTCAATAACGTTTAATCAAATTTGTATTTGCTCTGGATCAAAAAATAGAATCTGTTAAAAAATAGTACTTTATTTTACCGTTATCTCAAAATTTTGTTTACGAAATTGATTGAAATAGTCCTTTTCTATTATCTATCTACAGTATAAATTTCATTTATTTATCTGTTGAAGAAAAAATGATAAAAATAAAAAACAGTTAAAAACGGTCAAAAAACTTGGGACAAAAAAATTGTTTTTCCTGTTATTCGGTCGAAAATCATTTTAAAATACCATTTTAAAATAATATGCGCACAGTCATAGACTACATGGTCTATTAGTTTGAAATTTTTTGAACGCTACGAAAAATTAAAAAAAAAAATAAAAACTCACCAAAAAATACCCCAAAATAAGTAGGTGTTTTTCAAAAATTTATATTTCCTATTCCCTAATTTTTTTAATACTTCGTTTTGAAATTTTTAGAATTTTTTTCAATACGTACCATTGTCAGTCTTGTAATAAATTTATCTATCGATTAAAAAAAAATTCAACTCTTTACATTGTCGTGTTTAGAAAATAGCCAATTTTTTGCAATTTTGTTTTATCCCTATTTACCCTATTAAAAGACGGATTTTTTTTTTAATCCTTCAAATGTATTTAACTTTAGATTATTATCTTTGAAATAAGCTATAGAAAATTTTTGTATCTCTAATAGTTTATTTTTTTAATTTTGAATTGAATTTTTTTGCCGCACTACGAAAGTGCGAGAGTGTAACGCTAGAAAATGGCGTCACTTTTTTGTGGTGGCTGCCATGGTTCATTGATTTATAAGACGTTATCACGTCAAAAAAAAAACATTAATTTTAATGTTATTTTGATTTAAAAAAATGTCTGGAACTCTGATTTTCCTCCTCCCTAAAAATTAAATCAACTTTTAAGTTATCCTACAATCAGTCTAGGAGACATAAAGGTTATCAAGATAATTATTTGTACAGAAGAATGCAAAAAGAAAATTTCCAATATTTGCTTAAGAGACTCGCCTAGTACGAAATGATTCTCCAAAACAAAAATGTCTATTCATTAAAATTATGCAATATGTAGGTACTTTATATCTTTGTATTTTCATACAAACGAAATCGTCTAGCAATAAAAAAAATTGCAAACAAAAATTGTTTACAATTTAAAGTTGCAAATAAAAATGCGTAAAAGATAATAATTGCTTATATTCATTATTCCATAAGTCGGTAGTGCAATTTGTTTGTCGAATTTATTATCACTTTGACTTAGTTTACCCAGGTTTTTTTTTTATTTTTCTATTATTTTCTCTTATTTTTCTAAATAAAAATAAAAGTTCAATTGTTTACTTAGCATTTTACATTTTCTTTAAAATAACACAGCCACAAATAATACGAATAATTCCCCAAATGATTTGCATTTCTAAAATTTAATTTAACGATCACACAGAGGAGAATCATTGAAAAAATAATTTATTTCTACAACAAGGTGTGGATGATGAGAATATTTTTAAGAAGCATGTAGATTATAGATACTTTTATGCACTTAATCTTAAAATAAATACAAATAGTACACTTGTACAGTGTACACTACTTGCTTCTACAAAAAAAAAACACTGTTTATTTTTTCAAAAATATAAACAAAATTTCTAATTAATTGTCTAAACAAAGAGAAGTTTTTCAAAAAAAAATGCCTCCAATTTTTTTTTTTTTTTTTTCTGTGGTACATTTTTTTCTCCAGACGAAGATAGATGAGAAAGTACTTTGAATGATTTATTTTTTTAACACAAAACATTAATCCAAAACAAAACAAAATCTTCAATATCGATGAGGGATAGATTTAAAAAAAATTACAAGTGCTTAAAGCAAAAGCAGTAAATATAAAAGGGATCAATAAAAAGGATGAATCGACCTTTTTTCCCAAAAAAAAGTGATTTCATGAAAAAATAAAAAAAAATATAAAGAATAAATTCCATCATGAATTTGAACACAAAAAAAATAGAAAAAAGGGTTATATGACACCATTTGATGTTAAAAGCTTCTAAGGTTTTGATTACAACAACAAAAATGAATGATATCAATTTATTTTTTTTTTTTTATGTGGGAAGTTAATTTTTTTGTTTTTAAATAAAATAAAGGACAAAGGACACACACAAATCTGGTTGATCGATATTAAAATGTTTTGTATATATAGAAAAATAAACTCTACCCAATTTTCATAGTGTAAATGGGTTTTATTTTAATTCCTTTGATATTGTGTGGGGGACACATTAGTCAAAAACCATCAAAAAATACTTTTATTTATGATTGACAGGGTATCTTTATTACAATTCATAATTGAGGCTAATGGAACCTTTTATCATTCCTTAAACAGAGCAAACAATGTTTTCAAAAATATGGCACAAAACTATTAATGACTTACTCATGATATAAGTAGTCAATAGTAGTTTCTTTTGTTAATTGTGTAAGGTGATGAGAATTTGAGGTCAATTTGTTATTCAAGGGAAATTAGAATACCTACACCAAAAACACAAGAAACCCAATAAAAAAGTTTGTAGAACTCGATATATTCACGATGCATATTTCGATGTTTTTGATGAAATTCAAGAGGAGAAAAATTTGTTTTCTTAAAAATTCATTTATAATAATTTAGTGATTTTCGATAGACTGTATCTCAGTAAAAAAATGATTGTTTCTATGGCTAAACAAAAAGCCTGTTAAAGCTACATTTTTCTAGTTTTAGAATTTAAGTACCAAATTTTTTATTTCAAACTCTAAAATAGCTAAATTATTGGAACTGTTCAAAAACCAAAATTTTCCAATTTTTTTTTGACGTGATAACGTCTTATAAATCGATGAACCATGGCAGCCACCACAAAAAAGTGACGCCATTTTCTAGCGATACACTCTCGCACTTTCGTAGTGCGGCAAAAAAATTCAATACAAAATTAAAAAATAAACTATTAGAGATACAAAAATCTTCTATAGCTTATTTGAAAGATAATAACCTAAAGCTTAATCCAAATGAAGGATTTTTAAAAATTCCGTCATTTAATAGGGTAAACAGGAGTAAAACGGAAAGATTAAATTTGGGCTAAAATCTAAACGCGAAGTTGTAGAGAATTGATTTTTTTTGCTATAGATAGATGAGACTAATTTAAGAATAACTGCATTCAAGAAAAAATTCTAAAAAATTTTAAAACTAAGCTATAACGTTTTGTTTGAACGTTGTACATGTGTTGGGGCTATAACAAAATGATGATTTTGGGTAAAGGAAATTTTTTTTGACAATTCTAAAGATGGTGAAAGATGAGAGAAAAAAAAAGTAGGGGTCTGATACGGATTTTTTTCCAACACTCTGCGTTTCGAAATATGAATTTTTGAAAAACACCTTGTTTTTTAGAGATATTATTGGGTAATTTTTAGCTTTTTTTTGGAGCGTTCAAAAAATCTCAAACTTATAGATCATGTAGGTTTTGGCCTTATGCATACATGTGTTGGAAACGTTTAGTGAGTTTTGATTAAATAACGGAAGAAAGAAGTTTTTAAAAAACACGTTTTTTTACCGTTTTTAACTGATTTTCATCGTTTGTTATTTTTATCTTTTTTTCTTTAATAGATACAGGAATAAAGTATGTGTAGTAATGATAGACCATGATTACGACTATATGTGTGCGAAGTTTCAATCATTTCCGTAAATACAATTTTGAGATAACGGTAAAATAAAATTTTAGAATTCAACAGGTTATAACTTTTGACAAAGAGCAGATAGAAATTTTATTAAACTTTTATGAGCATCCTGATACAATTACCTTTCATTTGGTATATCACACATAACGGTAGACTAACTACAAGCTACACAATAGCCGTGTTTTATTGGTACTCAGTATTTTACTGAGTAACCTTTTTGTGCTGTAAACAACAAAAAAAAATTACTTTTATTTATTTTTTATAATCCTATATTATTGAAGGGTCAAAAATGTATATGTCTATAAAAAATTTTTTTCTGTAAACAAACAAACAAAAAACTTTTATTTATCCTTAGCAATCATTTGTTGTTGTTTACCGTGTAAAAATTTACTGTGCTAAGTACTGAGTTACCAATAAAACACGGCTAATGTTAAATCAAGAAACTTGTGAAAAACCTCAAAACACCAGTGGAGATCTGTTGATCATGAACAGCCACCAGTGTGGGAATTACCGTAATCTCAGTCTGAAATTTCGACATGGTTGACTTTAAAAAATTCTAACTTCTCTTGTATTCATCTTTGAAATGATATTGATACGTCATTTGAAAGGTGAAATAATAAGCTTTCACATGGTAATTTTTTTTATAGATTTTCAAACAAAAAAATTGATTCCATAGCCTGAGAACATAAAAATAAATGTTTTTTGTTGCTTTTTTTAATGAAATTTGATCGAGTTCAAAAAATTCTAGCTCTTTTTATAGATGTCTCATAGATCTGATCGATATATATATATTTTGAGTTAAGACAATAAGCTTACAGATGGTATAAAATTTTTTAGGAACACAATGGAATTAATGACGTGAGAAGATAAAAATTCATGTTTTCTTTGCTTTTTTTGATGAAAATGATTGTTTTCAATAAATTATTTTTATACTTTTTGCACATTGTAAAAATTTTAAAATGGTTTTATTCTTAAGAAGAAATACTTGGCTTTTAAATTGCATAATTTTTTTTGTAAGCTTTTAAAATAAAAAAATTAATATAATGAGAAAATAAAAAAGGTATTTTTTTTAGCTTTTTCTTGTAAATTATGATTGTTTGAAAAAAGTAAACGCTTCAATTGACTCATTTTAAACAAAAGTACACAACCTGTTTTCTGATGACGTTATCACGTAAAATCATCGTCCGTAAATCGGCTTTATAGACAACCTCTTTTTTTTTTATTTTTGCCGTAATTATTATTTTTTTTAGAAAGGTTATTTATTAAGCTCAAGGTTCTTTTTGTTTCAAACTTCTATGATTTTTTGTAGACTGCAAAATCAGTCATCAAGGCAAAACCAATATTTTTGAATACATTAAAAAACATTATTTAATTATCTCCAAATAAATTAAGTATACTTTGATGAAAAACATTTTTTTTTTTTAAATTTGAGATAATTTAGAAAAGGCAATTATACGTTATTGAAGCTTAATGTGTCTACAAAACTTGTAAGCTGGGTTGTATTTGATGATGATAATAGGTGCAAAATCCGTTGGAATTGAAATCCTTACTGCTCCTTTTCAAAAGTTATTCATATTTTTATATTTTAGATGGGGGCAGTTTTGAATAAATATCAAAAGTTATTTTCTAAAAAGATATTCTTTTGAGTTTATTTGAACATTTTATTAATAAATACTGTTGTTTAAATTGTATATAAACCAAAGAAAAATCAAAATTTTTCAAAAAAAGGAAAAAGTATCCCAAAATGGTATGCATTTTTTTTTTCAAAATTTAACTTTTTTGAAAATTTCTGATTTTTCTTTGGTTTATCTAAAATTTAAACGGTATTTATTAATAAAAAATTCAAAGTGATTAGTCATAATTGATAAGTGATAGAAAGATGAAAAGGGATAAATAATTGATAAGTTATAGGTGAAAACTCACAAAGAAGATTATAATTCGTAAATTACACTGGTCTGCAAAATTTAACTTTTTTTTTCTATTTCAAATAATTTTTTGATATTATGAAAGATTGGACTCTTCTGAATCTAAATCTGGTTTCAGAAAAATTCTGTCAAGTACAATTTTTGTAAAAATGATTTTTGAAAAATGTGAGTAGTTTCTAAAAAAATCACCCTTTTAGATTCATTTGAACTTGTATAAAATTAAAACTATTTGTCGCATTGAGCTCAAATTTGGAAGACTTATTCTTCATAATATGACCTATCGATTGACATACAAATATGTTATTTTACATTCATGTTTACTCATTTTTTAAAATACTGATTTACAAAAAAAAGCAGACATTTCGAAATCCCTCACTTTTTAGTAAATCCTACATGAACAAAAGCACCTTAACAAAAGAAAATGTAAAATATCAATGCCCATTATATTTAAAAAGTGAAATATGTAAAGAAAATCAAAATAAAATACATTAAACAAAATTTTTACGTGTTTTGTAATTTTATATACTATTATTCTATTTAGAAATATCTTATTTGTAATAAACCATTCGATAAACTGCCTTGTAAAGCTTCAGATTTGTTTCTCCTCGTAACAAAAGTATACTTTTCTTATAGTTTTTTAAGTGCTGAGTTAAAATCCGAAGTCAAAAAAATTCTTAAGTTTTTTTTTTTTTAGAAAATATCAAAAAACTACTACATATATCTCAAAAACCAGAGCTGACCGAAATTTTTTGAGTTCGGATTCAAAATCAACACACTAAAGTCCATTAGAAAAGTATACTTTTGTTCTAGGGAGAAAGATATATTAATTTTTAGAGATCAGTTTCTTTATGTTAAACTTACTTGAGTTAAGATATCTCGGAGAAGAAAAGAGATATTGAGAAGATTGAAATTGAATTTGAAAGAAAAAAATAAGTTCTTTCATAAGCCGTATCAATTTTAATTGAAAAAGATTACATTATGCCAAAATATTTCTTCGAAAACAGCAAAAAAAAAAATTGGTTTTTGAGAATTTCTAACGTTAATATCTAAAAAAAAAAACGTGACGTGCTAGGTCAATTCTGACTTCAGATTCGGAATAGGCATACAAAAATTCTTTAGAAAAGTATAGTTTTATTTAAAGGAGGATTTCCTTACAGACCAGTGTTATACCTAAGTGCTAAGTTTTAAATGTCAAATAATGATAGTAAATTGTTACCTACTTATAAGTTGTAAATGACATTGAAGTTTAACTTTTTATGTGAACACTTTTTATTAGAATACAGACCCGGATTAACTTAACTTGGGCTTAAATTTTTATAAAGGGAGACATTATTGCAATAGGTATGCAAAAATAAAGTCCAAGAAATTTAATCCAAATTCTTTAAAGGGGCTTAAAAGTTTTTAAGCTTTACTTTCTTTAATAAAGGTCTTTTTTTTTTTAGGGTCGCTAGTTGTAAATAAAATTATTCTCTCATAAAAAAAACGAACTTTTAACAACAATTTAAAATAATATTTGTTGTATTTAGTTTTGTTTTTGAGGTCTATTAATATTGATGAATGGAATTTGCACGTCTTTTTTTTTATCTACCTAAGTGAAAAAATTTCCATTGTTTTTAACCTGCATTCCTCCATATTATATTTATAAATTGATTATATCTATTGAGACTTATTTATTTTCCTACATCAATCAATATTATAAAATTAAAAAAAAACAACTGTGAATAAATAAACTTGTTTTATAAACTGGTAGTTCTATTATATTAAATATATGTCAAAAGATGCATTAAATGATTAATTACTCATAATTAAGTTACGGTTCAATGCTCAATTTGGTATTACGGTGAAATAAATTCTTTCACCTGACATACATTATACGTAACAATATGAAAAATGTAATGGTTTGTTTATTTATTTTTTATGCAAGACCACTTAATTATGATGTAATTATTTTTATTATGCCGCATTCTTTTATGGTTATAATTTATTAGTTAATAATTAACTTTAATGATGGATTCAATCACAATCACGTTTATTGATGATTTATGGCTTTTATTTTGTATCGGTATATTGGAAACAATTCAAGTTATTAACCCATTTTGCAGGTATAATAACTTAAATAGTTTATGGTTAAAGTAAATATACTTAAACAAGAAAAAAATTTCAGTGTTATATAGTTAGTGTCAAGGTATTCTTTAATAATGATAAATTTAACTTTGAATGGAAAGGATAGTTATGGATATATACAATTCTTACAAAAAGTATTCAATACTAGAGAATCGTTTATTTCAGAAACAGCATAAGTCCACTTTTTCCAAAAAATTTTTTTCTGGAAATTTCTCATTTATGTATAGTTATTCATCTTCAGAAAAAAAAATTAATTATGTCAGACCCCCCAAAATACGAAAACTGAAAGAAAAGGGTTCAAAATATATGGAAAATTTTCACCCGGTGACAACATTTTTGACTGTTAAATACATGACTTTTTACCAGTTTTAAATTATTTTGGCAGCAATCTTGACACGCACCCCCTTTTGTTATATATTTATAAAAAGGTAAAGAATAACTCTATCTATATCTATTAAATTCATTAAAATTGTACTCAGGATTCAAAAGTTATAGCCAGATTTCTGGTGGTGGCAGCATTTTTAACTCTTGAATAATATGACATTTTACCAGTTTTAAATTATTTTGGCAAACATCATGACACGCAAGCCTTTAAGTTATACATCTATAAAAATGTAAAGATTTACTCTATCTACTGCTATTTAATTTATTAAAATCGAAAGTAGGGTTCAAAAACTATAGCTTAATAAAAACAAAAGTTTTACCACAAAAATTTCGTTTATTTCAGAAACGACATAAGTCCACCGACTTTAAAGGCTTAAAAACCCGCAAAGACCTAAAAAAAAGTTTATATTTTAAAGGTTTCTAAATGCATCTTAGGCTAGGTTATAACTCGGCATACTCTAAATTTGAAGTGTTGTGGAATTTTAAGTAAAAAACAGTTTTTTGTTGCTCCTGAAAAGTTTATGCTCATGGACTTATGTCGTTTCTGAAATAAACGATTCAATTTTCTTTGTGAGAAAATGAAATTTTGAAAGGATACTAACAATAATGATCAGTTAAAATAGTAGCTATGTTTTAAAAACTTGATTTATTGATGTTTATGGCAAACCATTGTTATTTGTCTCTGGCCATTAATTTTAAATAGAAATCACGTCTGAAGAATCCAAAAATTAGTTGTTCAAAATAACTCTTCAATCATAATTATTTGTAAAATAGTAGCGAGATTTTTCAACAATAGAGTAAACCTAGCCACTCAGGCGTATACGTAATATTTGTTTTTTTTTTTTTTTTAATTTAAAATCTTATGGTATTTTAACGGTGTTATTTTACAAGTAGTCTAATACAGTCGTATAACTTTTTCACTATGTTATATTTTTCTAAAACCCCCGTTATCACCACCAATGATACTTCTTTTCATTAATTTTAAAACACTAGGTCTCAGGAAGACTACAAGTGGTTATACTAAATGTATTTTCTATGAACAATAGACATTCATATCCCAACCAAACATGACTTTTCAAACTACATAAATCATCTTTACAGGGTTTGTGTTTGAATTTAAAAGTTCAAACTTTTGTGAAAAATTACGATTTGAAATTCGACCTTCAATTGAATTAAATGATCAAAATAAGATTTGTTTTGTAGATTTTTGTTGCTAAATCAATGGATTCTTATTGGAAATATAATTTTTTTAAATATTTAATTTTATCAAAGTTTTATGGCTAAACGTTGTAACGCAATTTTTTAACAGTAGAGTAAAATGAGTCACTTAGGCGTATACGTAATTTTTTTTTTAAATTTGAGCTTCCTGATTCTTGTATATATGTTATAAGCAAAAAAAAAAAGCATTTTACTAAATTAATAAATAAATTATCTCAGGACCTTCCTCCACCCCTCTTTTTCCAAAAATAATGACGGTAATACATTTGTGGATGCACATGCACAAATAGTCGCAAACGATCATAAAAAGGAGAAAATGTTGGGAACAGGGATCTGCACTGCATTACTTCAATTCTTTTTATGAAGTTGGTGTTTTTGAAATTTCATAGGAATTGCAAAAACAGTTTTGTAATATTTCTGGCATTAAATTTTTACTCTTATTTCTTTAATTTAATTTTAATATTTTAATTTTTATATACAAGTTTGAAAAGTAGGTATTGCTACATTTCGCCTTAAAAAAATTTAACTAGCAATAACCTTGTACCTACTTAATACACTCCTGCTCAAATTTAACGCACATCCTATTTATTTTAAAGTAAAGTCCTGCTATTACTTTATGCCACAGCATCATGGTTATTTTCTCAAATGAGACAATAGTGATCTTAAATTAAAGGTATGGAATAATATGTTTGTCGGGAAGATTTGGGGAGAGATTTGCTGAAGTCTGTCTGTTAACCCGCGAGCCTTTTAAAGAAGAGTCATAAAATTTCATGGAGTTAAATCTGCTTTACAACACCTACGGAGTTAGCGAGCCTTTCTAGACCTAAGTTAAGTACCCAAAAATACTTGACTGATGCCCTCGAACAGCATCTGGTTCCAATCACCCCTAGATTTGGTCCACAGTTTAGTCTGATGCACGATAATGCATGCTAGAGTAGTTTGAGAATATCTTCAAGATTTTAATATTCCAGCTTCGGATTAACCACACAGAAATCTGGATTTGAATTCAATAGAACATGTGTAGGAAATATTGAAAAGATGCATTCGCGACCGAAATCCACCTCCAAGCAGTCTTGATCAACTGAAAACTTCAGTGAAAGAAGTGTTAAAACAAAACCTTCAAAAGTTAATTAGTGGAATGGACAAACGACTCCAGGTTGTCATATGCGCTAGAGGAGACTATACCAAGTATTGCATACAATTATGGGAAAGAACCGTCACCCGCTTCCATTTTTTTTAAATTTTTCTTCTTAAAAATAAAAATTATTTTATAATCAGTTTTCAGACCTTGAATTGTTAAATTTGGTTTATCTTTTTTTTGGTTGATAATACTGTTGCAGTTTAGCATTTTTTCGACTTGCTAAACAATAACAAAACACAAAAAAATGCACCAAAGAATTTTAAAGCCTTTTAAAATAAGATGCAGGGGTATAACTTCAGACGAAAAATGTGTGCGTTAATTTTGAGCAGGAGTTTATGTATACCAACATTTTTGTGTAGTTATTAATTGTTTACAAAAATCAATTTGGTAGGTGCTAGGAATTCAATTTGTTTTTATATGGAATTTGAATTTGTACATATTTCATACAAAAAGAATATTTTTGATAAAAAAAAAAGAAGTTTATCCCTACAAATAAGCTGTGACTAAGGTAAGCAATTTTAGAAATAAATTCGTTTTTTAGTTAAAGATGAGTTCTTTCTCCGAATTACCTACGAAAAATTATTATTATTTGAATTAATATTTTTTTTAATTTCCTAAAAGTTCAAGTTTATTTTGGAAAGAATTCTGAATAAAAATAAAACAAATAGAGACAGAATCATGTCAAAAACATTACATCTTTTTAGGTTTTTCCTAGAAATAACATATTTTTACAACATTTTTTCTCAAGAAAATTTCACAACTGGCGTTCCTAAAATGACAATGACAGAAAAATTATGAAAAGATTTAAAAATATTCAATAGCAAAG
Source organism: Episyrphus balteatus (assembly GCF_945859705.1). Lineage (NCBI taxonomy): Eukaryota > Metazoa > Arthropoda > Insecta > Diptera > Syrphidae > Episyrphus > Episyrphus balteatus. Next base: position 171,336,422 of record NC_079134.1, read on the forward strand.
GTCATCAGGTCAAAGTTTTACCTGTGCATAAAATGAATAAATTTTCGAAAATGTATGACTCTTCCCAAGAATTATGGCGTTTTCGATTGGCAGTCCGGAAGCGTCCGGAATCATTCTGAAAGCGTTTTATTCGTACAAAACTGACAGTTTTGTGTGAATAAAATTTTTTCAGAATGATTCCGGACGCTTCCGGACTGCCAATCGAAAACGCCATTAGAATATTTATTTTTTAAATAAAAAATATCTTGTTTTTTTTTTTTAATTTTTTTTAAAACATGTAAAATTCCTTCGGAATGGTTCTGCCACTAAAGTTTTGATACTTAAGATTGTAAATTCAATTTAAATGTACCTATTTTAGGAATGAATTTTCTCGTAATTTGAATGTATTGATATAAAAATAAGTACATTTACTTTCTTATTAAAATAACGGTTTTAAATAACAAACAAATGTATGGAACCGAAATTTTTTTCTGATTCCATTAACGTCTAAATTAGTTGCATTTTATTTAAATCCTTTTATAAATTGATGGTAAATGTACTTTTTTTTTTTAAATTGTTCGGAGAACAAACATGTATTTAATTCAATTCAATTTCAATCACAATAAAAGTTTACAAAAATTCCAAAACAAAATCCCTGTTAATGGACAAATATATTGCATTAATTTTCTGTATAAAAAAAAAACTTTTTAATAACCTAATTTAGCTACCGAATGAAAATTCATTAAAACTATAACCCGGTTAAAAACTCTTTTTTTCCTCAACAAAAAAAAAAAAAACATAAAAACGACCCCATTAATCCTTAATCACATAATTGATAAATCATGTTAAAACAAATTAACACCCCATTTCCAGAAAAAAAAGACAGAAAAAGAACGAAAACAAAAAAAAAAAGAATTGCAGAGTTAATGGAATATTAAAACACCCAACAATTGTCTATCAAAATCACACAATAACAACAAGAAAAAAAAGGTCCTTTTTTTTCCACCCGATTGTAATCCGTTTTAATATTTTAACAATCCCCCTGTTTTACTCATAAATTATTCAATAAAAAAAAAAACCATTCTCTTTCTCTCTATCTAAAACTTTTATTCCAACTTATGTTTTGAATATTGAAAAATACACGAAAAAAGGAGGAAATTATTCTTTTTTTTTTTGTATTTTTTATTTTTAGTGATGACCCGAAAAATGAATTTTTAAAATTAACATACCATTCTAAATCGATTTTGGAATATTAAATTACCACCAAACAATAACCCCCATCCACTTGAACTTTACATAATAAATATTTATATAAATAGATTAGAACAGTCAGGTTCTGAAGGCTAGCAGGTATATGTTAATAGCTGTTGATTTTATTGGTATAAAAGATGGGCATTAAGGACGACGATGATGACGACGAAACACAAAACCAAAAAAAAGGACGATTTTCATCATCATCATCATATTGGTTTCTTTGTCCCTCAATACCGGTCTCCTTTCGGTGTGACTTGATGCCACCTCCTGTTGCTGGCAATATTTTCACCCAAATATAATATCGAACATTTACACACACACACAGACTCTCGAGGTCCTTGCTGTTATACTCCGTTGGTATAATTAACAGTAAAACTTGTTATAATTTGGAATTCTAATTTGCTCGAATGGATGCTTACCCAAATGGAAATGGAAATCCCCTGCTGTTTTTCTTGTTTTCCTTTTTGCTCTCCTGATATAAATCGAAGCTGCGATATGGCGCTGTTAGTCGTGGAGCTGACAAGAAAAGAAATCCTTATCCACAGGATGTACGTAAAATTGATGCTTGTGAACTTTTATTGTAAAGGTACACGATATAATTTTTGGATCACTTTTTTTTCTTCTTTTTCTTTTTTTTTTGTTGTAAAGGTTTTAAGACTTTAATTTCTTATTTTTCCTTTTTTTTTCGTAGCACTAAGCTATTAAGCAAAACTTTCGCACTTAATCAAACATTTTTCTTTAATTTTCTTTCTTTATCATCACACACACTTTTTTTATTGCGCCTATGAACAGAGAGAAAGGAGAGAGGAAAGAATAAAATTTATATTCAAAACTTAAAATAACATCAAAAGGACTTTGGGGTACCTAAATAAGTACAACTGAACCATAAACACGGTAAAACTTAAGGACATAACTAATTCAGGATGAGATGAGAAAAAGTTACAGAAAAAAAAAAAGAAGAAAACAAAATGAACCAACAAAAAAGTTGCCCTCCTTGAATAAGGACCACCATCAAAAGTACTACTTTTCTCTAAGGATTATCCACAATAAACGAGAGGAGAGTGAGAGAAATTTTCTTCCTTATTTTATTTCAATTTCATACGAAAAAAGGACGAAAACCGCAATGCACATTCGAATGTAACGATTCCTTTGGGGTTTCTATATTTTTTGTTTCGTTTTCTTTTTATTTACTGCCAGGACTTGTGGCTTTTAGGACACGAAGGATGAACATTTGAAAGAAAAAAAAAACTGCACTGTCAGACCAAATAATGTCCTTTACTTCCAAGCCGACCAGAGTGGAGGGGGGTCCCATACCTCATTCAATATAGGACAAGAATAAAATACTATAGTTTATGTATAGCAATTTTATAACCCAACCCCTGCAAGGATGTGGGCACGGAATCTGCTAAAAATAATGTTCTTCAATATTTTCTTCTTTAACCCAGCCAGCCAGGTCCACTATCCACATTTAAAATATTTACATCCTTTTTTTTAGTCCTTTTTATTACAACAAGTAAAAGACGCAAAAAAAAATACCCGATACATACAAAAAAACAAAAAAAATATAGGTACCCTACTAAACTCTATTCTATACCCAAAAAAACACACCTGTGTGTATTGTTAGGCCACCATTTGGAAGAAGTAATATAACGGAAACCCCCACTGAAGTGGAAAGTGGAAAAAAAAACACTTTTTTGTATATCTTTTTTTTTTTGCTGCCGGATAGAACGCGTAATACCCGTTACACGGAGGAAAACTGAACTTTTCGATTTAAAGCTTGTCAAGAGACTAAATGTGGCAACAGCATTAGACAGCCTCTGTAGGGGTTGAATATTTGCGAGGCGAGATTCAGTTTTGTGTAGATATTCATAATTTTTGTAAAAATGTTGTAAGAGAAATGGAGAGAAAATGTTGCTGAAACATATTAACGGTATTGACCTGAAATGAACTAAAAATATGGGGAAACGCAACATTCTAGTGGACCATTTTTTTTTTTTCAGATTTATTTTGATTTAACTACGTGCAAGTGGAAATTGTGAAGGAAAAATGAAAGAGGGTGGAATGTTTTTCTAAGAATAGATAAATGGGATACAGAGGGATAGGTCTAGCCGAAAATTTATTACTAGGGGTGATTTTGGCGGGAACCACAAAAAGCTTGTAAGAAAAAAAAAAGGAAATATTTGTAAATTTCTTTGGAAAACTTTGGATTATAGTTGAACAATTTGTTTTAAGTTGAAAATTTTGTGAATACCTATAGGTTAGTGGTTTAAAGTTTCTAGATATTACCTGAAAAAGTTATTATCGATCATTTTAGGGTTAGTGGAGTAACTAAAGCTCAAAAATTGGCAATATTAGGGAACCCGGCCGAACAGCTTAAATTTTGATGATCTTTTTTTTCAAACGTCGGTAATTAAAATACTTTAAAGTCTATAGATTAAAAATTGCCGGTGTTGCCGTTTTGATTTTTTAAATTTAATTGAAGATTTTTGTGAACAAAAACAAATATTTTTCAAAAATTTTTCTTAAATTTCATAAATTAATTGATGCCAAAAGATTGTCTAGGAAATTCAAGGAAAAAAAATATACGGGAGTGAGGGACAATCTTCCATAGTTCAAGCGATAGATGCAATTTTCTTATTAATTGACTTCACACACAAAAAAAATATTTGAACAGAACGGCAACACTTACAATATTCAAATAAACATTTTTTAAAAGCTAGAAGCTTAGTCATACATGTAAAATTAAAATTAAGTTAATTGAATAAACGGCTTTTGAAAGAATGGTAATTGAACTCAGATTTTTGAAAAAAAAAATTATTGAAAAAATTTTAACATGTCGTTTTTTAAACTTGGTCGTAATATAAAATGCATTTATTTTCAAATTTTTTTGGACGCATTTATTATAATTTCAAATTATAAAAGGAAATGTCAATATGTATTACGGTTTATGAAAAAAATTAAAAAGTATTTCATTTTCGAAGAACTTTTTTTAATAAAAGTTTTGAAAAAAAAAATGTAACTTATTTTTTTTTTAAAGTTCAACATCTAAACATAAAATTATTTTTTATTCATTTAATAACCCTTACTGTTGAAAGTTAAATAGCAAAAATTCAAAGTTCCTATTTACCACAGTCTTTGAGAAAATTAATTATTTCAATGCAAACATTCAGTTTTAATAAAAAAAACTATTGAAATTGAATTAATTTTTCATTTATTTTGTGTGATATATGTTACCTTTTTTGCTTCGAAATTCAACTGATAATATGGCCAAAAATTTTTTTTAAATAAATTCATATTTTATTAGAAAAAGTTTGGAAAAAAGTCATTTTAAATTTTTCTAATAACATTTTTTTTTTTAATTCTGAGTTTGAGGACCATTTTTTCAAAAAGTCTTGATTAAATTTAGTGGATTTAAATTTAAGAGATTTGAATGAGCTTCTGGCTTTTTAAAAATGTATTTTAAAATATTGTGGGTGTTGCCGTTGTTTTCAAAATATTTTTTTTGTGTTTGAGGTCAGAATGTTAGAAAATTGCATTTATCGCTAAAGGATGGAAGATTGTCCCTTACTGCCTTTTATATATTTTCCTTAAATTACCTAGAGAATCTTTTGCTATCATTTGTTTTATGAAATTTAAGCAAAAAAATGGTTTAGTTAAAAAAAAAATTAATTTTAATTTTAAAAAACAATACGGCAACACCGGCAATTTTTAATCTATAGACTTTAAAGTATTTTTAATTACCTACGTTGGAAAAAAAAATCGTCAAAATCAGAGCTGTTCGGCCGGGTTCCCTAATAATTTGCTTTAGTTACTCTACTAGGTGACTTAAAAATAAATGGATTTTAACTTTTATTTTTTGGGCATACAATTTGAAATTTGTGAAGTTGTTAAAGACTTAAATGACTTTTATAGTTAAACGTCTACACAAGTGTAAAATTGTTATTAGCTTTGAAAATTATCAGATTTTCAAAGAAAATACTTTACATAATTTTTTTTTATTTCCGACTGATTAATAAATCAATAAATTAAAACCGAAAAAAATCATTGAAAACTTTATAAATCAAATAAGGGCAAATTAATTAAAAAAGGTAAGTTTATTAACCATCTGTCGGCACACGGGTGCGAATTTGGCAGGACAAAAATAAAAGGTGTTCACAAAAAAGTGTCTTTATAAGGGTGAAAAAGAAAATACATTTTTTTGAAATTGTGAATACAATTTTCGAATTCCTTGGAAACTTCTACATCAATTTCATATATGATTTTCTATAAAATAGTGAGACAGAAAAAAGTTCTAGCGACATGAAAAAGTGTATACACCAAATTCGCAAAAAAGGTCTAAGATATGTCCAAAATCTATTTTGAATACTCCAAAAAAATTGTTGTTTTTTATTTTTTGGAATGATTTTTATTAAATTTTCGGTGTATATCGGGTAGGTCTGAGAATCGATAGAAATCTATTTTTCATACCCCCCAATGTTAGCGTGGTTCACAAATATATGTACAAATTCTACAAAAGTTATAAATGCAGTACCTACATGTGAATTATTAAAAAAATTGAGATCTTACTTTAGATTATAATTTTTTTTTTTGAATTCATCGGATCAAAATACATATTAAAACATATGATTTTTAAAAAATCTTTCAATTTTTTATTATAATCTGCTTTTTTAGAAAATACGTTTTTCACATTTGCTTAGCTTCAAATTGCTCTAAAAAGTTTGTTAGGACGAATTAGGATGAGATTTTTGGTGCCAAATGTTGCTGAGATTCAACACTATCATATGATATGAGTCCGCCCACAGAGGCAAACAGAGGAAGTAGTTAAAACAATTTTTGAACTCAAAATTCCGGAAAATTATAAGTATTCTTAAAATGAAAAATCGAAAAAAAATTTTTTCGCTAAACTTGTAACTGATATTGTTAAACTGTTTAATTTTAATATATTTACAAAAAAATTTTTTTTTAAACTCAAAATTTAACTGATTTTACACCATTTAAAAAATACTTGTATTTACATCACTTTTCATAATTTTTCAACTTTGAATACAAATTTCTAATTCCAGAAATTTTTTTTGAAAGAAATGCTTTCACATCCGGATTCTACAACATAATTACTGTAAGAAAAACTTCCAACATATAAAAAAAAAAATCCAGCTTTCACACCAATGAGTTTTTTCCACTTTTTTCTCACTGTGCGCCGGGTCAGCTAGTGGCTATTAAGAGTTAAATTAAATCTTAAATACATAAAGTTTTTTTTTCAAATAAATTAACTGACTGTTAAATGTTCACAAAGTATTTCTTAAGAAATGATTCTCTGAACTAAACTCCGTGGGAAATGTATTCAAGCACAAAACCCGATTTTCATAAAAGGCTTTCTAGAAATATTACCAGAGGAAACTTTCGAATCTTGTGATTGTACCTATAATATCGCAAAGAATCTATCACCTATTTTCAGTCTTTGCCAATGCGCCAATAATAGAAAATAAAATTTTTCCAGGTAAATCATTTGTTTGGGTTCCAAAAAGAAACAAGTAATTTTTTTGAGGAAAATCTTGTAAAATAATATTTAAATTATGATTCCTCTTTTGAACTTTTTAAAGTGAATAACTAATTATTATTATATAAACATAAACTACATACCGAATTGTGTTTTGCCCCCGTTGTGTGTTATTACATTTAATTTTAAATCAACAACAGTAAGGTGAGTCTTTTGTATATCTTTTTTTTTCCACATTTTGATGTAAACATTTTTTCATTGAAACAGTTCGATTCCTATTTGTCTAACCCAGATCAACCTACATACACATGCTGCGTCATTTCATCAACTATAAACTCTGCATGAAAACATTTTGTTCACACTACAAAATGAAATTTTAAATAAAAATCCAAAATTAAACAACAATTTACAACCTCAATATGCGTAGATAAACATTCACTCATATAGTGGGTTGATGAATTTTCAAGTCCAAAGATACACATATCGAGAGAAAAAACAAGAAAATTTTTAATTGCATTTGAGGCCGGAAGTCTATTTTGCGTTTATTTATTTTGGCTAAATAATATAAATGCTTGTAACCAACCGGTAAATGCAAAGCTAATTTCCATTGATAACATGGTTATTGTGCTTTCGGTTGAATCAGCTTTTATTTTTTTTTTTCCATAGACTGAATATCTAGAACGAGTATACAGAGAGGCATCTTTATTTGTATAATACAGCACTAAAATGTTGCTAAGATGACCAAGCTATAAAATAGAGAAACATAACAATGCGCAAGTTTTCATTTTGTATTTGGGAGAGAGTTTATTCCTTTTCTCGCAGAGAGAAAGGCAAAAATGATGAAAGTGGTAGTATAGAAGGATGTGAAGGAAACAAAACAAAAAAGTTTTGTTGACACCATGAACCTAACCTACCACCCACCTGTGAGAACGAATAGTGTGATTCTGATTAGAGTTGCCAGATTTTTACCATTCAGATAGTAGCTAAGGCTGCTGAAATATTTTTCTTCAAATTTAATAGTTAAATACTTAAGTGATTTCTTTGAAAAAAGTTGAATTTTATTTTTGGAATCAACATTAATAGGTGGGTACTTGTTTAATAAAAATTAAATGCTTTCAAATTTCAAAACATTCCTTAATTTTCTTATTCAAACAAATAAACAAAGATATAAATTCATAAATTCTTAGGAACCTGAACTTTAACATTTATTTTACTGCGTACACAACACAACACAACACATTTATATGCTGCGGTGATGGCTGCCACACGTTTTCTTTGATGTTTTTTTTTCATTTCGTGTAAGTAATTTTTTTTTATTGCCTATAAATAATATTCATGTACATCTGTTCAACAATTAAAAAGCGTATAAAAAAACTTCAAAATCATATTCATGGAAAATTAAAAATATGTTACACATACACCACAGTGGCCATGGCAAATAATTAAGAAGAAACCTTGAAGTATTGTAAATATTTGAGAGAAAGATTGGAAACTAAGGACGAAGGGTTAAAATTAATGGACAAAACAAGAAAGTAAAATGCTTGGGTTGACTAGAAATATTTGAGTTTTTTTTCTGTTGAAGCTCAACAGAAGGCCATTCATGTGTAACCTTGAAAAAACTAGAAAAAACTTAAATTTTATTACTTTTGAAAATATTAAAAAAAAAAAAAAAATAATAATAAAAAAATATAGGAAACAAAATAAAAATAAAATATACGACTGGGTCGCACGAACTTGCTTTGTAGTTCAAAGTATCTTTATCTTAAATATTTTTTAAAATTTTAAGATTTTGTTTAGTGTCAAGAAAAAAAATATAAAAAAAAACCAAAGTTAAAAAATAAAATTAAAATTTTTTTTTTCAAAAATGTTTGTTAATATTTTTTTACATTTTACACTTAAAAATGATGTCTGTAAATTTTGGATAAAATTGACTTATACTTTGATGAAAGATATGAACTTTAAAAATATGTCGATTTTCGAAAGACGGCAACGCCATATTTCTGTTCTCCGCATTTTTTGAGAAAAACTAAAAACGCAGTTTTGTTAGAATCAATTAGACTATTACGTACACCAAATTTAATCAAAATCGTTAGAGCCGTTTTCGAGAAAATTGCAATACCTCGAAAACGTTATATGGCAGATATGTGTTAGAAAGGAGATATTAAAAAAATAAAAAAAAACGAGTCTAGGGAATTACGTAAAAATAATCTGTACCAAGATTCAAGCAAATCCATCCATCCGTTTAGGCCCTAGCTCGATGTACAGATGGACGCACAGACGCACGGACCGACGCACGCGACGCACGGACGGCATGACGAAAACCACTTTTTTGATATTCTCCATCATCGTAATGTTGGTTTTGATTAAAATCTCAAATTTTTTTTCTACACGAAACCAATACTTGCCCTATTAGGCCAGTGCCAATCCGGTTTTCAGAAGGTAAAAGTTGAACAAATTATTAGCAGCATAAGGGTGGTGGGAAAATTTAGGATAAATGGTATATGAAAGGGGAAAAATAAATTGCCCACAAAAAAATTGGGGGAAAGGGGGTGGGTGGGCGAAAAAGTATGGTGGGTGTCAAAAATCATGGTTTTTTACGATTTCTGTCAAAATTAGACGTCCTATCGATTTTTTGATTTTTTATTTTTATCTTTTACAAAAATGGTTGGATTTTAACAAAACTTGGTTAAAAATTACTTTGTTATGTTTTCTATCTATTAAAAATGTTTTTTGAGCAAAAAGTTAGTTTTTGGATTTTTGACGAATTTAATTTGAAAAAATAGCTTATTTTTTAATCAAAAAAGTTACCGAAAAAATTTTTGATTTTTGAAAAGTTTAGAATGCAATTATTTAGTTTAAAACCGTTTTTTAAAGATTGTGTGGAAAAACTATACTTTTGTTTTAGAAAATATTGAGAAAAATTGAAAAAAAACAAAAAATTGATTTTTAAAATTGATTTTTCCGTAAATGACAATAATATTGGCGAGAAATAATTTTCCATAGAAACAAAATTATACTTTTCTAATGGTCATTGACCTTTTTAATTTGAATCAAGTACTAAAATAGCTCTAACTTGCAAAGTTTTTGAGATATTGAATTTTAAACGTCCCAAACACTATTTTTCTGATTTTTGGCATGGTAATATGTCAAAAACGTGATGAGATAGAATTTTTCTGACTTCAGATTCGAGCTCAGCGCATAAAAAACCATTAGAAAAATATACCTTGATTTCTATAAAAAAAAATGTTTGACTAGTGAAATCGAACAAGACATTCGATTTTTTCTGCCCTGTTCGATTTCACTAGTCAAAAATTTTTTTTTATAGAAATCAAGGTATATTTTTCTAATGGTTTTTTATGCCCTGAGCTCGGTAACTTTTTTGATTGAAAAATAAGCTATTTTTTCAAATTAAATTCGTCAAAAATCCAAAAATTAACTTTTTGCTCAAAAAACATTTTTAATAGATATAAAACATAACAAAGTAATTTTTAACCAAGTTTTGTTAAAATCCAACCATTTTTGTAAAAGATAAAAATAAAAAATCAGAAAATCGTATTTTTGCATTTTTTTTCAATATTTTTAAGGTTATAGAAAAAAATAGTTTGAGTAAAAGTTGTAGACATTTATACTACCTACAACTTTTGCATTTGACTTTTTTCGATAGGACTTCTAGTTTTGACAGAAATCGTAAAAAACCATGATTTTTGACACCCACCCCACTTTTTCACCCACCCACCCCCTTTCTTCCAATTTTTTTGTCGGCAATTTATTTTTCCCCTTTCATATACCATTTATCCTAAATTTTCCCACCACCCATATTTTCAAAAATTATTGGCACTATTCTATATAGAGCAAGTAAAAAATAATAAGAGAGAAGTATAATTTTCTATACTATCAGTAGCTGTTATGCTTTTTTATCGTTAAATGAGTAATTTTTATGAGTTAAAAAAAAACACGATATAAATAAATTAGTTTCAGCATAGAAAATTGGTGATGTTTGTTTGGCTATCAGTAAGAATGGATTTCGAAATGGGATTATTAGAAACAATCAATTTAAGTTTTTTTTGTGTTAAAATGGTATAGATGATTCTTTGGCAAATGATTACACTGTACGTTTTGTAAGGCTTTTCTACACTGATTACACAGAATGATATTTAATTACGACCACAAAATCTTGGTTTCGAAACAAATAAAAAATTACAGTTCCCATAAAATTCAATAGCTGTAAAATAAAGCTGAACGTCAATTTTATTTATAAAATAAATTGCTGCATTTAAAATTTAAGTTTTTGGTTAGTTTGAAAAAAAAAAAAAAGAAAAGTATAAACTATTATATATTTCGAACTTCTTCAAATCTTTTTTTAAATATGGTTTTAATTGCACAGAGTAATAAGAAATATTTGTTTGTACATTTTGAATAAAATAAAAACTGTAACTCCATATTTTTGTAACCCGGGATTTGTTAGGAAAACCAAAAAACAAGTTTTACTAAAAGTTCCTACACTTAATTTAGCAGCGTTTTTCTATTAAATAATAAAAAATAAGAAAACAATCTGCACCAAATTCAAAGAAAATTAAAATAAGCGCGTTCAATATTTGGGGTCAAAAATTACCACATTTATTATGAAAACTGTCTGTATAAGGTAATTTAAGACTATAAATTTAATTCGAAATAACGAGATAAAAAATTTGACGTGGACAAAATATTTAACATCACTTTTTTGTGTTTATTTGGGATTTCAAAAATCTTTTTGAAGTATTTAATTTTTTACTTGACATTATGTATAAGTATATATTGTGTTGTATAGTTATCTTATAAGCCAAGTTAAGAGATTCATAAAAAATAAATCAAACTCGATAATTCGATCGATAATAATCACTCATGACATTACGATGATAGAGAATGCGAAAAAAGTTGAACCAGCTATTCTATATACTTGAACTGGAACCTCAACTATCGGAGAGATTTTCTTCAAACTTCGTAGATATGAGTTTTCTGAGATTCTCTAGAGGCGAATTTAAAACTTAATTATTTAGTAGAGTAACTAAAGCTAATTATTAGGGAACCCGGCCGAACAGCTCTGATTTTGACGATTTTTTTTTCAAACATAGGTAATTAAAAATACTTTAAAGTCTATAGATTAAAAATTGCCGGTGTTGCCGTATTGTTTTTTAAAATTAAAATTAAATTTTTTTTAACAAAACCATTTTTTTTGCTTAAATTTCATAAAACAAATGATAGCAAAAGATTCTCTAGGTAATTTAAGGAAAATATATAAAAGGCAGCAAGGGACAATCTTCCGTTTAAGCGATAAATGCAATTTTCTAACATTCTGACCTCAAACACAAAAAAAAATATTTTGAAAACAACGGCAACACCTACAATATTTTAAAATACATTTTTAAAAAGCCAGAAGCTCATTCTTATCTCTTAAATTTAAATCCACTAAATTTAATCAAGACTTTTTGAAAAAATGGTCCTCAAACTCAGAATTAAAAAAAAAAAATGTTATTAGAAAAATTTAAAATGACTTTTTTCCAAACTTTTTCTAATAAAATATGAATTTATTTAAAAAAAATTTTTGGCCATAAATATTATCAGTTAAATTTCGAAGCAAAAAAGGTCAAATATATCACACTTTTGAAAAAAAAAAATGAAAAATTAATTCAATTTCAATGGTTTTTTTTTTATTAAAACTGAATTTTTGCATTGAAATAATTAATTTTCTCAAAGACTGTGGTAAATAGGAACTTTAAATTTTTGCTATTTAACTTTCAACAGTAAGGGTTATTAAATGAATAAGAAATAATTTTATGTTTAGATGTTGAACTTTAAAAAAAAAATAAGTTACATTTTTTTTCAAAACTTTTATTAAAAAAAGTCCTTCGAAAATGAAATACTTTTTAATTTTTTTCATAAACCGTAATACATATTGACATTTCCTTTTATAATTTGAAATCATAATAAATGCGGCCAAAAAAATTTGAAAATTCAATTAACTTAATTTTAATTTTACATATATGACTAAGCTTCTAGCTTTTAAAAAATGTATATTTGAATATTTTAGGTGTTGCCGTTGTGTTCAAATATTTTTTTTTGTGTTTGAAGTCAATTAATAAGAAAATTGCATCTATCGCTTGAACTATGGAAGACTGTCCCTCACTCGCATATATTTTTTTTCCTTGAATTTCCTAGACAATCTTTTTGCATCAATTAATTTATGAAATTTAAGAAAAATTTTTGAAAAAAATTTGTTTTTGTTCACAAAAATCTTCAATTAAATTAAAAAAAAAACAAAACGGCAACACCGGCAGTTTTTAATCGATAGACTTTAAAGTATTTTTAATTACCGACGTTTGAAAAAAAAGATCATCAAAATCCAAGCTGTTCGGCCGGGTTCCCTAATATTGCCAATTTTTGAGCTTTAGTTACTCCACTATATTAACCTATATAAAAATTGAAAAAAAAACTTAATTTTTACGATTTTAATTAAAATTTTTTACTACCGCAGTAGGTAACTAACATCGCAGGTACTTTTAAAACAAAAAACAATATCTTTAATCCTTTCTAATGGTACCTGGCATAAAACCGTTTTCTTGATTTCTGACGTTGTAATCACTAAACTATCCAGGAAAATTAAAAAAACAAAAATTTCAGCCACCTTAAGTTGCTAATACATTTTATATTGTATGGTTTGGATATCTGATCATAACATATAAAAGTAAAACAAATCGGGATTAAAAAAGTATATACATTTGGTATGAACATTCTGTTTGCAATGAGATTGAAGAATTGAAAACGTATTTTTATAGAACTTTAGAAAGCTCTGATACAAGAATTTATACTTTGTTTTGTTTTTTTTTTTATTTACATTTAAAAATCAGAAATTCTTGTAAAATGAAAAAGTAGAAAACTCCATTATAATCCAATATTAAATTAGGTAATTGAGAAAAGAAATTTTTTCGTCAAGTGACATTCGATGAGAGAAAAACTTTGATTTTTCACATAATTCCAAATCAAAAATTAGAGTCACTCGAACAAAAAAAGAAAAAAATTTTATAACTAGAAATTTTTTGGCACTTGGGGTTTACCTACCATATTTTTCAATAGGTATATATTCTTCTTCTTCAAAAAGAAAAAGTAAAATGTAGAATTCATTTACTAAACCAATATGCAATTTGGTCACTATGGCGTATGCGTAACATTTTTTTCTATTAAAAAACAGAAAATTTTAAAAATAAAAAAATATCCCGTTTACTATTTTACTGTCATTTTTTTTTAATTTTCTTGCATACTGTGAGGTTTAAAAATTTCGAAAGTTTTAAGAAATCTAAAAAAAGCAGAATTTTTTTATTTTAAAATTTCAAAGAAAGTACAAGATTAAAAAAAAAACAAAATCTTTTGGAAGAAGAGCTCAGAAAAATTATTATTTTTTTGTCATTTAATAAAAACGAAACGATGTTTATAACATTATCCAGATGAATTACTTTGAATTGCTTCAGTTTGCAAATAAACAAACTCCAAACCTCTTATTAAAGAAATTCAATGTCATTTACTTTCAGTAATTCTGATATAATTTATTCTTTTGGCAAATAAAATAAAAAAACATCAAAAAGGTTCACGTCCTTTAATCTCTCTCTCTTTTGAAAAAAAATATTAAAGTCAAACAAAAAAAATAAAATTCAATTAAAATAAATCTTTAATCATGTCCTAGCTAATATTTACGAAGCCCTCTCAACAAGAAAAAAAAAAAAACAAAATTCCCTAAAATATATCATTTCATTCGAAATGCTTTTCATTTTGTTTTGAAAACACATTAGCATCAAAACGAACTTGATACCATTAGACGTCCTTTAAATGGCATTTCCAGACCAGCCCGCAATCTCATTGTTGGTAATTTGAACCATAATTCACCTTATTTTAAGAGTAATTGATACACAAATTTCCTTGAATTTCGAAAGGCCATCGGTTTCAAATTCAGGTAGATCCAAAAAAAAAAATATGTTCAAGCAAAAAAAAATAAAAGTTAAAACCTACTCAAATGTAATCTATCAGTCTCGAATTATTTAATTACAAACTTAATCCTAACATTGAAAGGAGAGCAAAATACCGTAAGACGTAAAATTCATAGGTACTCCATTTATAAAACCATGAAGTGAAGGTTTTTCGCAAAAATTATGATCCAACCAAAAAACTTTTTTTTTTTTGTGTACGCTAGCAAACAAAAGTTAGTCCTTCAGAGAAATATAATATTTTTCAAGTCTTTCTAATGCTGGTTTTTTAAGAATATATAGGTAACCAAAACCACCATTCGTTTACCAGGACTTCAGAGCACAAACGATAAAAAAGTTTCCTTCCCGGAATTTGATATGTTTACCGAATCGCTAAACATTGTCTGCAATAATCTTTTCCTCACCTGGGTTACCAGCAGCACAATCAGCAATAATAAGGATAACCCTCAAGGATTATATAATTTTTTTTTTTTTGCAAAATGCTGTACACCAAAATATAATATTTGCAATGGTGTGGGTAGTTTTTTTTTTTTTTTCGTTCTTCCTGGTTTTTTTTTTATGTTTCAAGATAAACTCTGTCGTTTTCTTTCTTGTTTTCATTTTTATGTGGTACACAAGAATTTGCTGATGAAAACGTGATTCGTCCTTTTCTTGTTTTGTTTTTTGTTTGTTTTTGTTTTGATGAAAGTCGCACAACTTTAAAAGGAAGTTTAAGCAAACTTTCCTTGAGCTTAATCACATTCCTTGTTTGTCTCTCTTGTTTTTCATTTTTTTTATTATTTTTTTTTTGTTTTGTTTTTTTTTTATTTCACTTTTCTATTATTTTTAACTTGGCCACCACTATAAATCATGGAGTAAAATGCCTCCAGGACATTTTAATATAGTGCACGAGTGGTACCAGGATCCGTTGTATATTTTTTTTAAGGACTCTGTGAACGGAATTTGAAATTACTATTTGAAATAGTCCAGGATATAACAAAAACGTATTCCTCCTTAAGGGCATTTCTATCCCATTTACGCGATATTTTTAAGAAGGAGGTGGATTGGAGGGATTTTAAAGGATTTTTTTAAGTATTACGTGAGTCAGTGTCCCTAATGAAGCTCAAGAGGTGGAAATGAAATTAAAAAAAATCCTTAAAGTTTCTTTTTGTATAATTTTTTGTTTTTCTGCAAACAAATTAGGCTATTTGAATGGGGTTTTCTATTTTCAAGAGCTTTTTTTTGTTTTCTTTTTTGTTAAAGTAATTCAACATTTTCCTTGCATAACCCTTAACTATAGATCAACCATTTTCCTATTTTAAGGATGAGAAGGTTGGTTTTACTTTTTTTTTTCTTTTTTCTTTTAACCATTTTGTAAATGGATGGTTTATCAAAGAGTAAAAGGTCAGGGGATTAACTTCGTTTTTTTATTTTTTTAAATGGATTTTCGTATTATATTCTCAGTTGTACCTTCGATGTTATAATTTATTCAAAAGTTTTTGTAGTCGTATTCATATGACGACAAAAAAGAAAAAAAAAACCCTAAAATACATTCTTTTGTAATCGAAGAAGTAAAAAGAGGATTTTCGTCTTTGTGTGTTTTGGGTATTTTTTTTTTTTTTTTTTTTGATATTTACATGGTTTGAGAATGTCACAACTACAAAACGCGAGGTTTTTATTTTTTCTTCTTTTTTTTTGACATGTTTCTATTTTGGAAATCGATTTGGGTAAGGTAAATTGAATGGGATTTTATTCAAAATAAAAAAAAGGTAAATGGAAAGTGACTAATGTAGAAGGAATGGTTAACATTTTTCAAACAACCAATCGTTTGTGGTATGATGTAGTTGCGTGTGCTTACAAAAAGAAGCTAATATTTTTTTGGGGATGTCATAAATAAAATAATGTTCGATCAAGTTTAGGGGTTTTTCGTCTTTGGAAAAAGAGGGGCTAAGAAAAACTCATGCGTTAAATTCAATTTTATTATTTTATTGACTCACGACTTTACGAAACTTTAATAAAACAAACTCTTTTGTGGGTTGCTTTGAAGAAAATATATCATTAATTCATAAATTTGGAAACTTTAAGTAACTTCAATTATAAATTCTGTAGGGGAAAAATTATTAATGCTGGAAATAGTGAACACTCACATAATTATGACCTAATATTATAATTTTATTTAAAATTTCCTATAAAAATTATGTTTCGAATTTTCTATAGAAAATATGTTACGTATACACCATAGTGACCCTTAAATTCATAGAAGTTGAAAATTTTTCTTCGTTTTTCATTTTCGATTTTCTGATACTAATTTAATGATAATCTTCAGCTCAAAATGACAAAGCACAAATTTTTATTTCCATTGTTAAAGGTAATTTGTTTAAATTCTTAGTAATTTTTTTTATCGAAAATTAAAATTCATGGAATAAATTTGAAATGGAATAATTGTATACTAACTTGAGATTTATTTTCTGTTGCAATTTTTGCACACTTGAACCAAGAATTTAATATAAAATATGTGAATACAATAAGAGAAAGCATTATAAGAGGATGCTACAAATTGCCTTTATGCACGTAAAGGAAATTTTTGTAATTTATAGAAATACATATTTCTAAGAACTATATACCTACCCAGAAAATATAAAAGTGCACTTGTTTAATATTAAAATATAAAAGTCAATTGTATTCTTTGTCATATAAATGGATGAAATATGCATCGTTATGGTAGGATTTAATTTAAAATTTATTTTGAAATGTTGAGTTACTTTGAATGCCATCTGGTATAGTAGATATAAAAGTTCTTCTGTATTGCATACCTATGTTTAATTATATTTTAAAGGAAAAGTAATGAAATATCATTTCCTTCTTACTCATGTGATACATAATATTTTAAGGTATTTATTTCATTACGTTTGATCTAAAAGGACTACAAATTTTATTATTTAATTGTATTATTTTTACTTTAAGCGCTTGTTATCTACAAATATCTTTCAAATAATTTCATTTAAAATGTATTTTCATTCAGAATAATGAAAGAAAATCAAATATTCTGAATAACACTTTTGATTATGAATTAATCTTTGAAAGTAAGTACATAGTTGGCTGATGATAAATTTTGGTATGGATTTAATTTTTTTTTTTTATAGAATTAATTTTAGTGGAAAAAAAAAATACGAACTGAAAAATTGCATATACACTGAGGGAAAAGCCACCATAAAACCACGTAAAATCAATGAAAACCACATTGATTTAACTATTATATTTGGAATAATTTTGCGTTGAAGATGAACATTTTAAAATCAAAGTGGAAAAAAGGTTAATTTTTGGTGGTTTCGTATCGTAAAGTCACATAAATCAAAGTAGTTCATCTTTGGAACAAAGATGTTTCAACTTAAATTTATTTTTTCCCTCAGTGTATATAAAAAAAATCCCGTTTTGTCCATTGTCTAACAATTTTAAAACGATTTTTTGACGTGATAACGTCTTGTAAATCGATGAACTCCGATTTTATTTCATGCGTATTGTTTATTATCAATTTTCGGTTACGTTCTCATACAGTTTAATATAAATTTAAAATTCTTGTATTGAAAAAAATAAGACGAGTATTTAGTTTCAATTCTTATAAGAAAGTTATAATTTAAGAATTGGTTTTTGTGATTCAATTTCTTATATATTTTAATTCATCACATTTAAATGTTTTTTGTAATCAAAATAAGATTTTTAAAACAAAATTAATTGAAACTAATAAAAAAAAAACTTGGTAGTTTGAAGAAAATTGTTTGTGCTTGATTTTTTTTAGGATCATAACGAAAATAGAAAAGTTTATTTTTTTTTTTTAAACGGCTCTAACGATTTTGGTTAAAATTTGTATGTTTAATGGAATAAATTAGACTGTACGGTTCATTTGTAATAAAAAATGATTTTTTGGGGTAATTATTAATGATACCTGCCATAGAACTACTGCTTTTTTGATTTCTGAATTTCTCGTAAACGATATCTAATTTCAACGAAAATTATAGTAGAGTAACTAAAGCAAATTATTAAGGAACCCGGCCGAACAGCTCTGATTTTGACGATTTTTTTTTCAAACGTAGGTAATTAAAAATACTTTAAATTCTATAGATTAAAAATTGCCGGTGTTGCCGTATTGTTTTTTAAAATTAAAATTAAAAATTTTTTAACAAAAGCATTTTTTTGCTTAAATTTCATAAAACAAATGATAGCAAAAGATTCTCTAGGTAATTTAAGGAAAATATATAAAAGGCAGTAAGGGACAATCTTCCATCGTTTAAGAGATAAATGCAATTTTCTTACATTCTGACCTCAAACACAAAAAAAAAATATTTTGAAAACAACGGCAACACCTACAATATTTTGAAATACATTTTAAAAAAGCCAGAAGCTCATTCTTATCTCTTAAATTTAAATTCACTAAATTTAATCAAGACTTTTTGAAAAAATGGTCCTCAAACTCAGAATTAAAAAAAAAATGTTATTAGAAAAATTTAAAATGACTTTTTTCCAAACTTTTTCTAATAAAATATGAATTTATTTAAAAAAAATTTTTGGCCATAAATATTATCAGTTGAATTTCGAAGCAAAAAAGGTAAAATATATCACACTTTTGAAAAAAAAAAATGAAAAATTACTTCAATTTTAATGGTTTTTTTTTTATTAAAACTGAATTTTTGCATTGAAATAATTAATTTTCTCAAACACTGTGGTAAATAGGAAATTTAAATTTTTGCTATTTAACTTTCAACAGTAAGGGTTATTAAATGAATAAAAAATAATTTTATGTTTAGATGTTGAACTTTAAAGAAAAAAATTAGTTACATTTTTTTTCAAAACTTTTATTGAAAAAAGTTCTTCGAAAATGAAATACTGTTTATTTTTTTTCATAAACCGTAATACATATTTACATTTCCTTTTATAATTTGAAATCATAATAAATGCGGCCAAAAAAATTTGAAAATAAATGCATTTTATATTACGACCAAGTTTAAAAAACGACATGTTAAAATTTTTGAATAATTTTTATTTTTCAAAAATCTGAGTTCAAAAGCCGTTCATTCAACTAACTTAATTTTAATTTTACATATATGACTAAGCTTCTAGCTTTTAAAAAATGTATATTTGAATATTGTAGGTGTTGCCGTTGTGTTCAAATATTTTTTTTTTGTGTTTGAAGTCAATTAATAAGAAAATTGCATCTATCGCTTGAACTATGGAAGATTGTCCCTCACTCCCATATATTTTTTTTCCTTGAATTTCCTAGACAATCTTTTGGCATCAATTAATTTATGAAATTTAAGAAAAATTTTTGAAAAAAATTTGTTTTTGTTCACAAAAATCTTCAGTTAAATTTAAAAAATCAAAACGGCAACACCGGCAATTTTTAATCTATAGACTTTAAATTATTTTTAATTACCGACGTTTGAAAAAAAAGATCATCAAAATCTAAGCTGTTCGGCCGGGTTCCCTAATATTGCCAATTTTTGAGCTTTAGTTACTCCACTATTATATGTAAGTTGAAGGCAACTAGTTATTAGAAGAATTTTCAAAAAAAAAAATAATAACCGCATTTAAAAAAAATTTAAATTTGTTTTTGGAAACTAAATTTTTTTAAGATGGATCTCAAATAATAATGTTTTTTATTGAATAATAAATATTTTTTGAAAATGTAAAATGTTATAAAATTTTTATTCGTTCAAGTATAAATACAGCCTAAACGGATGGACCAATTAACAAACAAAAGTTTGCAATTTAAATGCATATTTTTTGAAAATCGTTAAAGCGGTAAAGATGGATGTATTTCAAAAAGGTTAACTGAAATTAGCACTCCTTTTATGTGATTTTGCCAAAAGTATGATAATCCAGTCAAATAAGGGTTTAACCTCGGAATGAATGTTAGTAGAAATTTTTTTTGCTCAATATCTTCCTTTTGCCATTCTATAACATATCTCAAAAGTCTAGAAAAATCTCATGACCGCTTGTCGCGATTTCAAGGTCAAATCGCGAAATGGAGATTTTCAAAATTAGCAAAAATAGGCTATGGTATTATATACACATATGATACATGATTTCAAGGTATTTTTTAATGCTGATTCCAAAAAATTTAAAATCAAGACAATCTGACGTCTCTGGAAAAAGTTGTACCTGTTTTTCATCTGTCAACTAATATTATTATAACAGTTGCACACTTACTGCCGAAAAACCCTTAAAAATTATGGTAGATGAACCAAATTTTGCATGAAGATTTTAGAATCCATCATTATTAAAAATCAAAACAATCCATTACAAAAAATATATATACCTACGAAATAATGGTATTTTTTGATGAAGGGGCAAATCTTAGGATATGCACTAAAGAAGATTCTTGTTCATCTTAGGAATAAGTGCAAAAAGGCTATTTTTTTCATTTTAATCTTTGTTTGGATATTCTTTAACTACCCTCAAAAATCTAAAAAAAATCTCATGTCCGCAAGTCCTAATTTTCTTGGTTTGAAAATAAGGTGCAGATTTTAAAAAATTAATAAGAAAAGTTTAAATTTTTATATGTATACCAACATAAGCGACATGATTTAAAGGTATTTTTTAACACTTATTCCAACAAAACTCACAAACAAGTCAACCTGACCATCCCTGAATAGTAATGCATCTTATTCATGTTGATCTGACACAAATATCTGAAGTGTAGTTTTTCAATTTTTTAAAATCTGCACCTTATCTTCAAACCAAGAAAATTTAGACTTGCGGACATGAGATTTTTTGGAATCAGCATTAAAAAATACCTTGAAATCATGTATCATATGTGTATATAATACCATAGCCTATTTTTGCTAATTTTGAAAATCTCCATTTCGCGATTTGACCTTGAAATCGCGACAAGCGGTCATGAGATTTCTACTAACATTTATTCCGAGATTTACCCCTTTTTTCTCCTTATTTGACTGTATTATGATTTATTTAACTTTGGTTAAATTTTAAAAATAACGTTCTATCTGTTTTGTTACGCTTGAAAATTTCTCGTAAGAGTAATGACTTCTTAATTTTGGCCCTTAGTAATAAGGATTCACCACGTGCGTCGGTCGTGGTGGTGATATAATGTTTTTTTTAACATATTATTATACCTGTGAGTCTTCAAGTTTGCATATTTTATGAAAATGAACCATTTCCATAGCATAAAATAAACATCATTTCCAAATAAATTTTACGAATTCATATTTTTTTTATGTTGTGCTGTCAGCAAATTAAAATACCACTCATCATGTTTTATAAATAAAAATTCACTCATAAATATTCTCTGGCGAGAACATTAAAAACTTTAACTGTGTTCAAATAAACCATCCTGGTGGCAGGGGTAAAATCTGTAAACTTTATAACAACGAAATGCATATACCAAACATCCACACACAACAGAATTGAAACAAGAGCGAAACCACATATACATTGGATTGAATAAATTATTTTTAATACTATCTTCCACACCGCAATATGGTTTATACTCTAACAGTGTGTTGTACCCAGAACCATCCAATTGTCCTCCAGGGTTGCCATTTTCTTAGAGAGAGCAAAAAAAAATCTATTATTTACTATTCCACTGGCTGCTGCCATATAAATGCCCTCAAACAGTTATTTGTCCTTTTTCATATTTTATGTCTCGCTCTCTCGTTGTCCGAATAAATAATTAATTTTCCTTACCACATCTACACACACCTGCCGCTATCATACGTTCCAGAGCTTAGTAATATCGTGTCGGTTAGAGTCCGTTTTGTCCTTGAAACGAATGATGCCAGGTTATATACTCTCAAATAGCAGTTTTAGAGATAATAATAAATCCAGGAGTGGAGAGAGAGAGCAAAACGAGCCAAGGTAGCTCATAAAAATGTCCTCCGAACTTTAGCCAAAGTATGTAGGTAATTCATGTCTCCACCGAGGAACAGCAGCGCCATCTACTCTCGCTCGCGTTTACGAGTAAGTATGTCACATAATAATAATTATTATTGTTTATGTTTGTTGCTCATGAATAAACAATAAATCACTTTCCATATACATAACGCAAAAGCATAAGTTTCCATATATCCTCTGACGAAAGAACATAGTGCGAGGCCAAGGTTCAGGGTATTCCTGCTGTTCGCTATCAGAGCAGTGGGCGGATGACAAAGTGGATCCTTGAAATTTTGTCTGTTTCTGAGCTGAGGCAAGGAGTGTTATTACAACCAAGTTTATGTATGAAATATCTTACCTTTTTCCTACTCCTTAGACTCCAACTCCTTTTTAAGGTTCGTTTGAGTGAGAAGTGAGAAATGGAAATTTATCACCCCGAAAAACAGGTAAAGGACGTGTTTCATTTTGAATGAAGAAGGAAGTTTGGTTGCTTTGTGTTTGTTTGTATTGAGTCGTGGGGGCTCTATAAGATGCATGCGTTTCCTCTTTTGCGCCATAAGCTCTGATGTTGAAGCCTGATGGATACATGAGCATGCAGTTTGCTCTAAGAAGGATCTATGACCAAAATAAATTACTTTTCATCATGAAGTGTGTGAGAAATGAACATGTATCTTGTTCATCTTCTTCATATAACTGTTAGAAAGGTTTAAGATTAATATGTTCTCGAGTGTAAATGTGCTGTGTGCTCGTTTAAAAGTCCTGACGATGGCAAAGGGGATTGTTTTTGTTTAACAAGTCGATTATAAGTTTTGATTGAACGCACTCAAGCTTGAATTAGTTGAAATTTATATTCGTAATAGCTGACAGAAAAGGATCATAATTCACTTTGGATGTATGGGTGATATAGCATATCTCTAATCATTAATTTAAATCAAAAAGTGGCGATGGTTTATTTCCAGAAGAATTTTCTTATTTTATTTTATTTTATTTTATTTTATTTTATTTTATTTTATTTTATTTTATTTTATTTTATTTTATTTTATTTTATTTTATTTTATTTTATTTTATTTTATTTTATTTTATTTTATTCTATCTTATTTTATTTTATTTTATTTTATTTTATTTTATTTTATTTTATTTTATTTTATTTTATTTTATTTTATTTTATTTTATTTTATTTTATTTTATTTTATTTTATTTTATTTTATTTTATTTTATTTTATTTTATTTTATTTTATTTTATTTTATTTTATTTTATTTTATTTTATTTTATTTTATTTTATTTTATTTTATTTTATTTTATTTTATTTTATTTTATTTTATTTTATTTTATTTTATTTTATTTTATTTTATTTTATTTTATTTTGTTTTATTTTAGTTTATTTTATTTTATTTTATTTTATTTTATTTTATTTTATTTTATTTTATTTTATTTTATTTTATTTTATTTTATTTTATTTTATTTTATTTTATTTTATTTTATTTTATTTTATTTTATTTTATTTTATTTATTTTATTTTATTTTATTTTATTTTATTTTATTTTATTTTATTTTGTTTTGTTTTATTTTATTTTATTTTATTTTATTTTATTTAATTTCAATACATTTTGGTTCTCATTGACTTCAAATCTAAAACATGAATAAATAAATCAAACAAAAGTTTTTCTTCCCAAGGAGTCCTTTTTGTTGAGAACAAAAAAACGAAACTTATGATTTGCGTGTTAAACTTTGACTGACCCTCAGTTTCACTTAACAAAAACCAAACATCTGTACCCAAAGAAAAGGGCATAAGGTTTATCAATGGCCGGCATTAGACTGTTAAATAAAAAAACAAAAAAGAACCTTGGCTAACAGCAATTATTCACAACTCAACAGATGGGTCACTTTTGCAGACCCTTGATCTCATGTTCATTTACGAAAAAGAAAAGAAAAATAAAGTAAATTTTAGCCGCAAAAGTTTTGTGTAAATGAAAAAAGCGTTGGCATTGGTCCTTTGGTTGCATGATGTTAATTAATGGAAGGTCCTTTTTCGCCTTCTGATATCATTCGCCTTTATTTTTTGCCTTTCTTCAAACTTGAAGGTGAAATTCTATTCAAAGCTTAGAATAAACTCCTGCACTCTAAATGATCAAATCATAGAATAGTTGCTTTTCAAATGGCTTCGGCAGATAAGGAAAAAACAAAAAGGTATTTGGTATCTTTCTGGAAAATGTTTTCTAAAATAATCCTATACCAACTTTACTAGGCCAACTTTCAACTAAAAGTTTAGTTACCTGATATCTTTCTTTTTTTTTAGGAAGAACATGTATTTTAATTCCAAATAAATAAAAGGATTCATCTTTTGTTTTATCTTCTGCAGTATTGGGATTAAATAATTTAAAGAGAAAAGATTTATGTGTTATTAAATAGTTTTAGTTGGTTATTTTTAGTTGGTTATTTTTAGTTTGGTTATAATGAAACAATTCTAAAAATCCTTTGTCTATTACAAAATTACAATTTTCTTCTGTTACATAAGTTGTTTTGTATTTTTTTTCTTCTGCATAATAGTTTTTGCCATTTCCTGATTAATTTTACAACTTAGTAATTTAGAAAAAAAAAAACAAAAACTTAAAATATAAAATTATTTTTATAGAAAAAAAAAAAACAAATAAAAACCAAAGAAACGTTTGTTCAAAAAATTGTGTGTAAAGCATGGGTCGAATCAAGTTGGAACAAATTTCCAGCGATGATTGAAGAAACTAATTACAAAAAATGATATCCGATACCGCCAACAAGTAAGTATTCAATACGATCCAAAAGTATAATTTTGTTTGGTATACCTCCACTCCCAAAATTTTTTTGTGAGATCTCGGTTTACTAAAGAAACGACTTTAGCCAACTAACCAAATCAAAGTTCACACGGTTTAAATTTCTGTCATTATTTTTAAGACAGCCAAATTTGCTGTACATAGCAACATACACGGAGAAAACAAGGCACTTTAAAATCTTCTTAAAACAATAAGATTTCTAATTAAAATAAATGGAATTCGATTATTGTTTAATGGAAATTGTATACTTCATTTCATTTTAATACGAATTCTTACTTTAAACTCGAGTAAAAATAAAAAGATTTCTTATCAATTTGACGTGCATACAAATTGATATTAAAAGATTATCTCAAAAAATAAAGAATCATTTAAAATTAAAGTGAAAATCTTTTAAGAACAACAAGTGTTTGGTAGTTATTGTTTTCTTTGTCAGATGAATTGTTTTTGAGTGCGACAGCGAGTGGTAGTCACTCACTCTTGGCAGTGAAAATGTAGATTGTAAAAATGTTAAAGCTTAGACAAAAATAGTCTTCAGCAAGTAAAATAATTTAAATAAAACCTATCCTATAGTAAAAACTTGCTCTATAGAGGGCAAGTATTGGTTTCGTGTAGACAAAAAAATTTGAGGTTTTAATCAAAACCAACATTACGATGATGGAGAAGATCAAAAAAGTGGTTTTCGTCATGCCGTCCGTCGGTCTGTGCGTCTGTGCGTCCATCTGTGCATCGAGCTAGGGGCTTAACGGATAGATGGATTTGCTTGAAATTTGGTACAGATGATTTTGACGTTATTCCCTAGACAGACCCGTTTTTTTTTGTTTTTTAATATCTTTTTTTAAACACATATCTCCCATATAACGTTTTCGAGGTATTGGAATTTTCTCGAAAATAGATCTAACGATTTTGATTAAATTTGGTATACGTAATAGACTTATTGATTCTAACAAACCTTCGTTTTTAGTTTTTCTCAAAAAATGCGGAGAACGGAAATATGGCGTGGTCGTTTTTTTTTTAAATTGAAATTTTTCTTAAGTTCATATATTTAATCAAAGCATAAGTCAATTTTATTAAAAATTTACAGACATCATTTTGAAAAATGTAAAATGTAAAAAAAAAATTTTTTTTAAATTTTTGAAAAAATAAATTTAACTTAATTTTTAAACTTTCGATTTTTTTTTTCGACACTGTTTCCAATAAATATTTAAAATAAGGATACTGTGATGGTGAACTACAAGAGCAAGTACGTGCGACCCAGTCGTGCATTTTATTTTTGTACATACTCCTTAAGAGAAAAATTGAAAATTTTAATGAATTGAAGTTTATCATGAAAGTTTCTAATGATAAAATAAACTCTAATTTTCTTTTCAATTTCTAACTCAATTCTCGAATTTGCATGTAAAAGTAGTAAATAAGTATCAGACGCTCACCGATTTACTAACATATCAGTTTATCTTACTTTTAAGCTTTTAATAGAAAAATATTTTAAAATTATGTTAAAAAGAAAAAAAATCGAAAAGGTTCAAGAAAAAACTAATGTCACTAGTCTAATGATTTGCTTCTTTTTGAACAGTTTAATTTATAACAAAATAATACCGCCAAAAGCAAAATTAAAAAAAAAAAAAATGATTAATAGTACACAAATGTTTGGATAAAGACTTGAAATTATCTCTCAATGTCTCAATCTTGATTTTCCATTTAAAATTTTCCAAAACGTTACAAAATTAAGACAAAGATTTATAGATTTTTCTGAACTCAGAAAAAAAAAATATACAACCGCGATCATATTATTATCATTCCTATGTCCTTCGAAAAAATAAAAACAAAATAAAAACACAAATCCAAATCCATGCCAAAGACAAAAATCAAATGCGAATCACGTAAGAATAATATATCACTTTCAATGTACCGTTTATGGTGTATCTTCATAAAAAACGCTATATCGTTTTTTTTTCCTTTTGGTTGAATTTCCATTTTTTCCTTGGTTACCATCATACTTCCCGCAAAGTTAAACATCGTAGCCTTAAGGGAAGGACGAATATGAGGTGTGCTAAAAATTTATATTCCACAAATGTACCTCAAAGACTTCTGTTTAGGCTCTCGTTTGTCACCAAAAGTACCTATATTCCTACCTTTGAAAACATAGAAACAGAAATATACAAACCAATCGTGAAAAAGGATATCTCTAGTCCTTTTGCTAACAGCACAAACCTATTACTCTCTATAACCTCTATTCTATACCAACATAATCTAATTGATATTCTGAGGCGTATTTCTTTGGCGGAAGTCAGTCACATTGCCATCTTTTTTTTTTCATGTTGTTGTTATTCTTTTTTCTCTGACTGCCTACCACCATTTTACTGCCACAATCGCGTGCTATGCATAATATCAAAATGATTAAGTTATTCAAGACATTTGCAAAACGAACGCGTGGCTCGGAAATTGCGAACTGCATTAAATTGAAACGCTATTGAATGAAAGAGGAACCGAACGAAGGATACTAATAAATACACCCTCTTCCCTCGTGATTCTTATTCCATTACCCTTGTTGTTGGGTCTGACTTCCGGTAGATATAGTAAGAAATGGTGGGTAGAGAAAATGGATTGAAAAAGTAAAAGCCAGGCCCACTTGAATGTTGAGATAGTAATGGAAAATGGAATACATTTCATCAAAATGCACTTTCTAATGTAATCTTGGTTGTCAAGCCGGGAGATAAAAAAAAACAGCAGATACCCAGTTGAAGGAGGTTGGTAGGGTGCAGAAAGGCGCATGTAAGCCAACAAGCAAAGGCAACCAAGCATTCATATCTTTTAGATAGATTGAATTTCCCATATACCCAAATACCGCAAGGCTTTTAGACATTTTTTTTTTTCGTTGGTTTGTTTTTTTTTTGTTTTTATTCCTTTTTGCATTAGGATTCTGATTTTTTTTTTTTTTTGTAGATTTTTTGTTTAAATAGGAAAAAGTCTCTGAAAATCCTTTTAGTCAACCGTGAAGTGCATCGTGTTTGAATGAAGAAAAAGGGGAAGTCTATCATTCCGTTTCCAACTAAAACAAGAGTAAAGGAGCAAATTGAAAAAAAAAATATATATATATATAAAATAGGACACCGAGAGGGGATTTTTTTTTTTTTTTTTTGGTTTTCTCGTTTCCGTTGGTAGATTTTGGTTTTTTTTCACTTCATGGTGATGAATTCAGTGCTTTTATAATTTAATGTGTTTCCATATGGTTTAGTGTTTTTTTTTTTTATTTTTTAATCATTTTGTCATGAAATTTTATTTATCTCAACAAAGTTTTGATAGAAAATTTATATATTTTTCTATGGTGGGAAAAAATGCTACCTTTCATTTGTCACATTTAAATATCAAGGTTTTTCAGTTTTCAGTTGCAAGAGTATTTTTTCTGACAATGAAGAAAATGGGAAATATGTTGGTGTGGATGCATAATTATGACAATATAAAGTCCATTGAAATCCGGTAGGTGCGATGGACTCTGACCCCAGAGGTCTGGGTTCGAATCCTGACCTCCACCATTTAAAACATAACTATAATTTTGAAAAATGTAGGTCGTTGTATTCTTTCATTCTTTTGAATTAATTACTAGCACACCTTTCGGTACCAGCGTTACTCTCATGTAACATATATTTAAAAATTAGTAAAAAATATTCCATTAAACAAATTTTTAGGTTTCGATGGCTTAATTGAAAGATAATAATGCCTAGTTACTGGATTAGTACAAAAAGTTATGCAAATATCATACTTTTAATTTTTTTTATCGAAAAAGGGACTGAAATCAACATTTTTTTTTCATAATTTTGAAAAAAAGATATAAATAAAATGCACGACTGGGTCGCACGAACTTGCTCTTAGAGTTCAAGTTGCTTAAGTTTTTAAGACTTTTTATATAGAAACTTGGGAAATGTAGGTATATAAAAAAAAAAAAAAAAACAAATAAAATTCATTTTTCAAAAAAATAAAACAATATCTGAAATCATATGGCCCCCCAAAACAAGAACGCAGTTTTATTTGATATATTAAGGTTCATTTTTAGAAAAAAATTTCAAAATCGTTAAAGCCGTTTTTTAAAAAACTAATTTTTTATAAATAATTTTTTGAAAAAAAAGTTTTAAAATAAAATTGGTATGCCATTTTGTAGAAATCACTAATCGACATCTTAAAACAACATTTCAAAAAAAATCATTGTCCCGTTTTCGAAAATTTGATTATTTTTTTCAAAATTTTATTTTTGGCTTATATTTAGTATATAAATGCTTTTGTATAAAAAATTTCGTTGAAATACAATAAGTAGTTTTGCAGAAAATCCGATTTGAAAAAAGCGGTCCTATGGCAGGTACCGTTAATAATGATTTTCAACAAAAAAATTTTTTCTTCAAAAGATAGATCTTGTTTAAAAACTAACATTTGAATTTTTTAACAAAATCGTTGGAGCCGTTTTCGTGAAATTAAACTTTTCCGAAATTTTTGTATGACAGGTACCGTTATTTTTGGACCAAAAAAATTAATTCCAAAAACCCCTCTGGAGAGCCCCCAAAAAATGCTACATACCAAGTTTGAAGTCAATCGGTCCATCGGTTCAGGCTGTAGCTCCTTATACAGACAGACTGACAGACAGACGGACAGACGAACAGACGGACTTCCGGGACCCACTTTTTTGGCATTGTCTACCATCGTAATGTCATGTTATCTCAACTTTTTTTTTTTGTACGAATGCATAACTTGATATATAGTACCTATATCGCAAGTAAAAATGTTAATCCAGAAAGTGTTTTGTGTTGTGTTGGCTTAGAAGAAGTAGCATACATTATTGTTCTATAAAAAATAATTTACTTACATGTAACATAAGAATAACACATTAGTTTTGCTATTTATTATTTTGGAACATAACTTCTTGCTATTCATATTTCTTAGTTGTGATGTTTTTGACACGATAATACTGAAAAAAACATTTTTTAATATTAATTTTTATAGCTTGGGTTCGAAAGGGTTAAAGCATCTATTCAGAAAAGCCTAATTACCGCTAATATGTGCAGAAGAGTGACCGCAACTCCCATAGACAAAATTTTTTGTCGAATTTTTTTCGGGGGAACCCCATAAAATGTTCCGCTTTTGCAGATTTTTAGATAGCCAAAATTTCAGCTCGATTGGATAAGTCTAAATGGTGCCGGCACTCGCTCAAAGTATCAAAAATCTATGTTTTTTCACTGTTTTTCGCAGATAATTAGCTCTAGCTTCATTTTAAATCGAGTTTGCTCTTCAGCTCTTTTTGAGGTAAATACTGAAAATTTAAATTAATGACAATATTTTGTTTTTTTAGTAAAACTAAACAAATTTAGCATCTGAGTTATGTGTAACAACACTAGCTTTAATTTAATATATAAAAAGTGAAAATAACCCCCTCTGTTTGAAAGCTAGAGCTAATTTACCCCGACCAAATTTCGAAAATCGATTTCTTGCGGTCACTCTAATGCGCAGATCAACCTTTGGGTAGATCGAAATAGGATTTCCTTCACGACTACCAAACTGAATTTGACAGAAACTATCAAGCATTTTGACTTATTTACTTCAAATGTAGTCATTATTTGCATGAAGTTAGTTTCAAAGGCTATCCAAAGTCCAAAAATAAAAGCTAAACAATCTGAGAAAAGAAGACTCACCAGATGGCAGAGCAGAGGAAAAACTCACCAAAAGCTCTTGATGCAAAATCAATCAAACTTATTACCTGATTCAGTACCAAAACCAGAAGTATCGAAATATTAAGTGCGATGTAGAGCAAGCATGCTGAGATCTCACAAAAATGGCGCCCAACGTGGGGAAGAATAAATTTCCAGGGGCATCAATGGACCAAAACAAAGCATTTCAGTAGTTTTTCAGCTGCGAAAGGCATAAGTTGACAAAAAAAACAACACCAAAGAATTCTAAACGTTCTAAATTGTCATAGTTGAGGATCCCGCATAGGACACCTCATCGCTATACCAGTTGAGAGTTATATTTTCCTAAAGGTGGTGTCTAAAGAAGCAGTTTGCGCATGAGTTGCCAAGCGATATCCTGTCAAGACATAAAGTTGCATTTTTTCGACAGCGCTACCCTGCTTATATGGTAAGTCTTAGAAGTGTACAAAAAAACTATCATGTCAGAAAAAATTCAATTTAAAAATTTGAATATTCAGAATTTAAAAAAATCGAAATGAACTGAGGTGAATTTAGAAAAAGTTCAAAAAAGCTTTCTAATTAACAAAAAGTGGTAGAAAAAAATTGATACAAGAATCGATAGATATTGGGTAATATATGTATAGAAGTCAAACATACAAACAAAAAAATTAAAAATATATGCAACTCGAGATTATGGACGTTTAAAAGTCAAAACCGTGAAATTTGACGTTTGAGAAATAATTCACCAAAATCAACACGTTGAAAAAGAAAATTCTTAAGTATTAAGTTACAAATAAATACCATAACCGCTTTAAATATAAACGGAAAAGATCTATCACCGAGATATCAACACAAACATAAGTAAAACACAAAGTTTTATCTTTTGTCGAACTTATACCTTCGAAGATAACCCTTTTCTCTAAAGTCCATAAATGTTTTTAATTGCTCTAGAATTTTTTTAAATAAAAGCTCATTGTCTTTTACATGTTTCAATAAGTCTCCTCAGGCCCAAATATAAACTACCTAAACGAATTCAAATTTAAATTATTAAAGTGAAAACCAGACAGATGTGAAAAACGTGTAACATTTCCATTCTTAACCCCGAATCTCACTCATCCCATTATAAACCCTAACAAAAAACTACAATTCCAAAAAAAAGGCATTACCCAATTAGAGTAATACAATTTCCGTTAGAACTAAAAAAAAAAAAAACAAAAAGAGAAAATCCATGGAAATTAAAAACTTTTCCAGGTGTTTGCCTCCTTTCGAAAAAAAAAAAACCTAATTAAGAGTAATTCTCCACCAGCGAAGGAGGTATACGAAGCCACTTATAACAAGGCAAAGTTGGCATTAACTTTTTTGTTTTTTTTTTTTTTTGTGTCTTCTTTCCTTTTAATTCGAAAATTACCATCTTTTTTCCTTCTTACTCGTTTTCATCATAAAAATTAGTGAAGACCTTTTTTTTCTGTTGGTAGTTCATAGAAACGTCTTCAATTGCATTTACTCGATTTGAAACTTTAAGGCCACATGAACAAATCCCATTTAGCCTATTTTTTTTCTGTTTTTTTTTTTTTATATTATTTTTACTGTTAAACAAAATGAACACAAAAAAAAAAACAAAAAACAAAAAAAATTATCATAAATTTTGTGACATTGCGACTTGGAAAAGCATCCATCAACTTCAGGCACATTCGCGCATTACACAATTGTCACCATCAATCAACCCGCACAATGTCGGCCAGAACAAAAAAGAAATTGATTATATTACCAGTAAATCCCTCGGGGACCTTTTAAGAAGGACGTATGTATACGAGTCGAGTATAAAGGTACCTCCTGGCTGGTAGCTGTTCTACTTTACGGAAGCACAAAAAAGTCCTAGAAAAAAGGGGTTAAGGAAAAAAAAAAGAAAATAACCATTTACATTCGTTTTTTTTTTTTTTCTTTCTCTCATCGCGCATCGCCATCGGTCGTCGTTGTCGTCACGGTGCTGGCGTTGGTCGTTTCGCTGCTACTTCCCACACAACCAACTCCAACGGCTTCGTGTTCTTTATCGTCCTTTTGCCGATCAGGCTGCGCTTTAATTTAATCAGATTTAATGTTGATGAATACACTTTTTCTTTGTGTTCATTTGTGTTCTGCCCGGGAAATGAGCAGCCAAGTAAAATAAGTCGCTGTGTATAGATTCACGTTGGGCGCCATTTTTACTTCGACCATATCGCACACTTTGCTTTGTTGTTGTTGTTGCATTTCGCGCTCCAGGGACAATAATTAATCAAGATGGCTTTGCAAAAAAAAAAAACCATCAAACTGCAGGTTAATTGATGCTGATGAATAAAAAGTGTGAGTGTGTGCAAGTGTGTGGGGGAGAGAGAGCGTCAAATCAAATCAAATTAATGCGCTTCATTAATTTTCACTTGCATCCAAAGCCACCATAACCGCCACCGTCTCTGTTTTTGCAACCGTTGCAAATGATACCAGGTAGTGGTGGCGCTGGTGGTGTAAGAGAGAATTCCAGGAGTATCTTTCTAAGCTAGTGTGCACTATAAAGTTCACATTATGCAGACGTGCTACTCCAGGGAGTATCATCTTACATCCGGGAAATTAATGCAAAGAACACGCCAAAGACTTCCCTCGTGTCGATGAGAGAGAGCTTGAAAAAAGAGCTGAACTTAGAAAATGCGCTCGGGTATATGGAATGTCAGGAAAATTCGGTGTTTGGTTTTCGATAAGATTAGATGAGTGGGGTTGGGTTGGGTAGTCGAAGCACTTCTTTTACGTTCCGTGATTGAACTGTTGATTAGGGTGGTCCAATTTTTTGGTTTTTACATTTCCTTTGTTCCCCACACAAAAATTGGTTGCATATGTGTTTTGTATTACACACGTGAAATTTCAGCTTTTTAGGTGAAGTGTAAGTGGGCGCTCAACAGGCTCAAAGTTTTTTCTCAGATGCTGTTATAGCTGGGTCCGCATGCCTAGTAATTAACTCTTTCTTTGATTTATCAATTGAATTAAGTTATAATGTCGTAAAGTTTTTCATGATATGTTTTTTCTTTCATAAAAAAACAATAGTTAAGTAATATTTTCACAGATAATTTTTGTTCATTTAAATTCGTCTGTAAGTATTTTTTGCTTAAAGTTAACAAAACAGAATTAATCAATGAAATACGAGCTAGTGACTCAAAACCAAAGAAACATGAAAATCATTTACTTGGTTGTCGGGAACATGCGTGCTTATCATGTTTAAGCCAAATTCCAACCCCAAGCCAAGTCCTAATACGATATATTCAGATATTAAGGGTAAGGTAAGGGTAACAAAGTCTAATATTTCAAAGCTGATGAGCGCCCTCTTCCTTTTACTTTTGAGGGCTAAAACTTTCAGCATTTGTTGGTATTGATGTCAGTAGCAAAATAATGGGTGGGGAAGTAATGAATTATATGGTTTATTTTTTTGCCTTATAACGTGGACCACACTACTGTTGATGATGGCAGATATTTATTGTTATATATTAGACTCGCCGAGTATGCTCGTATATCGATTAAAATTGAATTATGCACGATATCGTGCTTACAAGAGAGTGACGGCTTCAGCCCCCATATAACTTTAACTCGCTTGCCTGAGTGATGAGAGCTCACGAATAAAATTGATTGGTGCACTTGAAGTAATTATATGCTTGAAGTGCAAAATCATGAAAAATTCTGTGATGGAATAAAAAAAAAAAAGAAAAGAAAATGGGTTAATGGAAGTGGTAATATATAAAAATTGCTCAAGTGTATAAAAAAATGGAGGCCAAAAAGGTTATAGAGAATTTGAAAACTCATTTTGATATAAGTATTAATTTTTGAGAAGAAGTTTTAGTACATTAGCAATGCAAATTTTTTTGCATTGAAAAGATTGGGTGTTTTTCGATCAATCGTTGAATTTTAATTTTTCATATACGGAAATCTTTCGTCTAGGGAAGTTGAGGTTTGTCGAAAGGGAGCGGCAGCGGGTCATAATTCTGCTTGTCAAAATTCTGTACGACAAAATTCTGTGGGGTCAAAATACTGTAATACCATAATTCTGTACGTCATTATACTGTAAACACAAAATTCTGTACGTCAAAATACTGTATGAACAAAATACTGACATGCAAAATTCTGTTTTGTAAAATTCTGTACATCAAAATTCTGTAAATCAAAATTCTGTAAAAAAACTTTTGTTCCTACAGCATTTTGCACATACAGAATTTTGACATAGGTACAGTATTTTGAATACAGAATTTAGCAACATACAGAATTTCGACCCCAACCCATGTCGGAATATTTTCTACATTTTTCTATGCACATAGCAAAAAATTGTCTGGGGAAATGACTGGTAATTTTTTTCACTGGAGGCAGTGGCGTATCCAGAAAAAAATTTTTAGGGGGCTGCAAAATTTTTCAAAAATTTTTTAGAGGGTAAATTTACCTACACGTAAAGTTTGTCTGTCTTTTTTATTCATCTTTGATCGAGAGTGAAGCGCTCTGCTGCGGTACTAAAACTAGTATAGTAGCATTGTACTGTTCTCGACAGCTTCGTACCTACTTCTGTGCTGAATTCAAAAATTTTTAGAGATTTATTCCTATTACATCTAGTTTTTCAGCTATAAACTTCACTATTTTCGATATAAACACCCATGTTCCGCAATTCGACCACAAGTGAATTCAAATCACTTTTCATTTTCACGGTGAAATGAAATATCATATTCTTCATTTCGATCGATTTCGAAAATTTCGAAATTGCTTCGAACTGTAAAAACTGAAAGATCATACATTTTTATTTTATTTCTAAAGTGAAATTACTGCTGCTTTGAACATGGATGCAATTTTATTGGCAATTTTAATGGAAAAAAAGCAAAATTAAAAAAAAAAAAAGAAGACACATTTTGCGAGACAAATCAAATATGTAAGTGAAATGCAGAGCATGGGCGATATAATTGCAAATTTTAAAAGAAAAATGAATTAGGTTAAGTTAGATTCATTGAAAAAGGTACAAATTGAATAAAGTCCGATCAGAAAATCTAAATGAAATGAAAATCTAATTTTAATTTCGGCAACTGAATGCGCAAAAAGTGAAATGCTGAACGTAAAAGTTTCAAAAACTTGTTTTCAATGAAATTCTTTTTGATGTTTAATCCGAAGTATATATTTTTCGTAATGTGCTGATTTTTTAATACAATGATCTTGAAGGCTTGGGGGGGGGGCTTGAGCCCCCTGAGCCCCCCCCCCCTCAATACGCCACTGGCTAAATGGTGAAGGCATTCAAAAACGAAGTTAAGAGCTCTGAGTACGTACAACTAAGCCCGTAAAGTCTTAAAGCGAAACTAGAGGTATAGAAGCAACCGAAGGAGGCTTGCAATCTGAAAATTGCGGAAACTTTGGAGGAGTTTCTGAGATAGCCGCATTATTTCTGATGAACTTATGAAAAAAATGAAGAACTCACAAATTATACAGCAATCGACTAGATTTCTTTTTACAAAATCAAACATAGTTTTCGTAATATAGTGGAATAACTAAAGCTCAAAAATTGGCAATATTAGGGAACCCGGCCGAACAGCTTAGATTTTGATGATCTTTTTTTTCAAACGTTGGTAATTAAAAATACTTTAAAGTCTATAGATTAAAAATTGCCGGTGTTGCCGTTTTGATTTTTTAAATTTAATTGAAGAGTTTTGTGAACAAAAACAAATTTTTTTCAAAAATTTTTCTTAAATTTCATAAATTAATTGATGCCAAAAGATTGTCTAGGAAATTCAAGGAAAAAAAATATATGTGAGTGAGGGACAATCTTCCATAGTTCAAGCGATAGATGCAATTTTCTTATTAATTGACTTCAAACACAAAAAAAAATATTTGAACACAACGGCAACACCTACAACATTCAAATATACATTTTTTAAAAGCTAGAAGCTTAGTCATATATTTGAATTAAAATTAAGTTAATTGAATGAACGGCTTTTGAAAGAATGGTAATTGAACTCAGATTTTTGAAAAAAAAAAAAATTATTGAAAAAATTTTAACATGTCGTTTTTTAAACTTAGTCGTAATATAAAGTGCATTTATTTTCAAATTTTTCTGGCCGCATTTATTATGATTTCAAATTATAAAAGGAAATGTCAATATGTATTACGGTTTATGAAAAAAATTAAAAAGTATTTCATTTTCGAAGAACTTTTTTTAATAAAAGTTTTGAAAAAAAATGTAACTTATTTTTTTTTTAAAGTTCAACATCTAAACATAAAATTATTTTTTATTCATTTAATAACCCTTACTGTTGAATGTTAAATAGCAAAAATTTAAAGTTCCTATTACCACAGTCTTTGAGAAACTTAATTATTTCAATGCAAAAATTCAGTTTTAATAAAAAGAAACCATTGAAATTGAAGTAATTTTTCATTTTTTTTTCAAAAGTGTGATATATTTTACCTTTTTTGCTTCGAAATTCAACTGATAATATTTATGACCAAAAATTTTTTTAAATAAATTCATATTTTATCAGAAAAAGTTTGGAAAAAAGTCATTTTAAATTTTTCTAATACCTAACATTTTTTTTTATTCTGGGTTTGAGGATCATTTTTTCAAAAAGTCTTGATTAAATTTAGTGAATTTAAATTTAAGAGATAAAAATGAGCTTCTGGCTTTTTAAAAATGTATTT
Organism: Episyrphus balteatus; assembly: GCF_945859705.1. Classification (NCBI taxonomy): domain Eukaryota; kingdom Metazoa; phylum Arthropoda; class Insecta; order Diptera; family Syrphidae; genus Episyrphus; species Episyrphus balteatus. The sequence continues at coordinate 171,374,179 of NC_079134.1, forward strand.
TAAAATATTGTAGGTGTTGCCGTTGTTTTCAAAATATTTTTTTTTTGTGTTTGAGGTCAGAATGTTAGAAAATTGCATTTATCGCTTAAACGATGGAAGATTGTCCCTTGAATGAATGTGTTGTGGGGGAAAGTTGCACTGCGACCTTAAAGGTCTATTGTGCCCCCAAATTTGGCTGCAATTAACTACTTACAGTACAGTCTCCAGTTTGATACTTTTTAGGTATTTGATTAACTGGAGTATTTCTATCGACGGTAGATCTTTATTTGTTACCTGGTGCTGGCCCAGGTATCTGTGTCGATTGTGCATTAGTGCTTCACAGTTGCCCAGTATGTGTTCTGGTGTCATTATTCATTATTGTTGCAGAATCTACAGGTGGCACTGTCTGCCAGGCCAATGTTGTTGAGGTGTTTTCTCAGCTTGCAGTGGCCTGTAAGGATCCCTGTTATTATTCTCTGGTTGTTTCTACTCAGGTTAATGCAGGTTTTAAATCTTTTTTGGTTGTAATTCCCAAGTAGTGATTTCGCCTGTCTGAGTTTAGGAGTCTCTTTCCAAATTTTAGTTCGTTTGGCCTCCTCATCGGTTTTTATCATTTGTTTGATCGTGCTGTCTTCAATTCCGCAATATGGTTCTGGGCCCATAAGAGGTGCGGTTGCACCTGCTTTTGCTAAGGAGTCTGCTACTTCGTTCCCTTGTACTCCAACATGTCCGGGAACCCAGTACAGTGTTATTTTATTTGCCTTGCCAAGCTCGTTCAGCTTCTTCACACATTCCCATACGAGTTTGGAGTTGATGGCGTATGAGTTTATAGCTTTAAGTGCGGCCTGGCTATCAGACATGATGGCAATGTTTTGGTTTTTGTATTTTCTTTCGAGATTATGTTCTGCGCATTTATCTATAGCGTTGATTTCCGCTTGAAAAATGCTAGGAAACTGTCCCATTGGAATGGAAATTTTGGTTCTAGGCCCAAATATTCCTGCTCCAGTTCCATCAGCTGTTCTCGATCCATCAGTGTACCACTTGATGGCGTTTGCATTGAAAGTGTAGTTCGTGGATTCACTTACCCACTTTGCCTTGCTACTAAACTGTGTTTGAAAGTTTTTCTCAAAATTGTATTTCTTGATCATGCAATCTCTTGGGATGTCAAGGAGGTTTTTAACTGTGGTGTTCGATATTGAGTCGCTTTCTTTGAGACCAATACTCTTGCCCGTACCAGTTCCCTCTTTTGCAAATCTCAAGATTGTTCCGTTAGCAGTACTACTTATTACTTCATGGAGTGGTGTTAAGTGGAGGATGACTTCCATTGCTGCTGTAGGGCAAGTTCTCATTGAGCCAGCAATGCATAAGCAGGCCAATCTTTGAACTTTGTTTAGTGTCTTTTTAGATTGTCCCTTACTGCCTTTTATATATTTTCCTTAAATTACCTAGAGAATCTTTTGCTATCATTTGTTTTATGAAATTTAAGCAAAAAAAATGGTTTTGTTAAAAAAAAAAAATAATTTTAATTTTAAAAAAACAATACGGCAACACCGGCAATTTTTAATCTATAGACCTTAAAGTATTTTTAATTACCTACGTTTGAAAAAAAAATCGTCAAAATCAGAGCTGTTCGGCCGGGTTCCCTAATAATTTGCTTTAGTTACTCTACTAATACCAAAAATACAAAAATACGTCTGAACAACCCTCGGACCATGAAGCTGTGTACGCAATAGTACGCAATAAACCTTCAATACCAAATCTTTTCCGCCAGCCAACATACATGAAGAATTCATCAACTACCTTAAACTTGATACAGAGAGAAGTCCATCGTCCATGTATCATCCATCTTTTAACAGAATAGTTCAATTACTTTAATCAAATTTGGTTAAGTTGTTAAATTGATTAAAATCCACATTTCCATAAAAATGAAATAACTTAAGCTTAATTCAGCCTCAATCCATATCTGAATTTATATTTGCCAAAAGAACATTAAATATTTATCGAAATTTGCTTATGCATAAAACAATCTTCAAGGCATTTTGGAAAAATCTTTATTCAATGATTGGAAAATGTATACGTCTACGTCTTCTTAATTTCTTACTTCTTCCAAAAGATATAAAATTACTTTATCCTACTTAATAAACGACCTCTCTCTCTGTACTCAAACCAAAACCAATCTTACTGCTTTTTTTTGTAATTGAGTATCTTTCGACTTGTATTACAGTCAAAACCTTGCCAAGCATTCAAAGCTAACGTCCGTTTGAATAAGTATACTTACCTATAACTGACGTATTCCCTAAGGCAAACATATTCACATATGCTATTCACTGCAGAACGTTGAGCAAGCACTCTTTCGTAAACTAATCCTGATTATTCCATCTGAGCCTTTATCAGAAATATTTTATGTTTATTAGTTTAACCACCTTTGCCAGCTCAACCCTAAATCTAATGCCTCTTCTCTATATCTTCAAACTTCTATACCTTCTACAAATTCGTATAATCGTCTCCTGCACCTGAGTGTATAGCAAGTTGTAGATTTATGGCCTTAAGCTACATTATTGTCTGTCTGTGTCGAAAGGAATAAGGAATAAATAGGGCTATCGGCTGTCCTTATAGGATACTTAAAGGTATGAGAATATAGGATTGAAGCGATTTGGTAAGACTGGACTACATTCCCTTAGAGAAACGTTAGTTCTTAGCACCTAGAGAGCCATTCTTATCGTTTGTTATTGTTTATTTTAGGCCCAGACTATATGGCCAGTAGTAAAATAACTTTTTCTTTTTTCTTTTTAAGGAAAAATTCCAAAAAGGAAATTACCTTTTTTCACGAAAATGAAAAAAAATAAAAGAAAACAAAAGCAATTTTGTGATTTCTTCATTTAAGGTATCCCTTAACTTAGTTTCTGCTTTTTTATTGTCCTTGGCTCCTTTGGATTATATTATTGGTACAAAACTGAAACAGAAATAAATTTAATAAAAAATCAATTTCAGTGTCTTTATTGTAAGAGGCAGGTAGAGGTATATTGGGCTTGCTTTCATAAGAAAGGTTATAATATGTAATTTGTAAAGATTTTTTGATTTTGTTTTACTCCTGGATGTCCTGATGATGAAAGAAAAAAAAGTTCAAGGAGGACAAAAATCAATCAAACGGGAATTGCGTTTTGACTTTTTTCCTGTAATAGAATTTAGTTCAAAGAGAGGAGAAACCTTAATAGTTTTGTCTTGGCCTTGTAGGAAATGAATTTATTATAACAACAATTGGCTTATAAGGAGGGAAAAAAGTTTTGAATCAGTAAGCAAAATAAATGTAGCCGAAGAACAATTTGTTGTTAACTTCCTGCAAAATGAAATTTACTTCATTTTCAATTAAAACTATAATTTATTATGCAAAGTTGTTTATTGGGAAAAGAGGAAAGAATAATATTAAACTTTAAAGTAAGCAAGAGTAATACAGAAATACAGGAAAATAAAGTTACTTGGGAAGGTGTTAGGATTCAAAATTTAAGAAGGAAACAATACCAGGAAAAGTTTCCTGTTCTTAAAGCGGTTTTTGTAACACAAGGTAATTCAATCGAAATTAAAATATATTTGCAAAAACTACGGATTTGAGGATGATTAACTCATTTTTTTTCGTTTTTATAACGATTAAGTAACGATTTTTTGTTGACCAGAAATGATTTTTAGTATGCAAAGTTTGATGATTCTAGGCTCCTGAAAAAGCACATTTCACCAATTGTCCTTTTGAACATTTGAGCACAGTGCAAAAAAAAAAATATTTCTTTGCATCCTTTAAAAAAAAAAAACAAAAATTTTAACTAATCATAACATAAAAACAAGTGGTTATCTGTAAAGTCGGTTTACGGACGATAATTTTACTTGATAACGTCATAAGAAAACAGCTTGTATAGTGTACTTTTGTTAAAACAAAAAAATTATCTTAAAATTATTTAATTATCAACTTTCTTGTTTTGTAGAAAAACGGAATAACTTTTTCAATGCAATCAAAACACTGCCCAACACACAAAAATTTGCCAGACCGTTGTTTATCATTTCTTACTAAATTAAGGGTGCTGATTCCAAAAATAATATTAGTTTTTTTCTAGCAGCTCTAGTTTTTAAATTTTATTCATACATGGAGAGGCATAGAAATTCATACAATTTTTTTTTGTTAATTTTTTTTGTATTTAAATTTTTTTATGTATTTTTATTTTACTTACTGAATCGAAATACATTACATTCGAAACAAATTGTTCCAACAAAACTTTAAAAACGCTTGTAATAATAAAATCTAAAAAAAAAATAGTATGAAAATATCCTAAAAATGTGAAAAATTAAAATATCAAAAAAAAAAAAAAATAGAGCTCCTAGAAAGCAAACCAGTGTGATTTTTAGGCTAGGTTCGAAATTTCTTGAAAATGTTAACAAACAGTTAAAATAAGCATAACTTTTAAATAACTACGAAATTACCCCCAAAATGTGGAAAACTAAAATATTTAAAAAATAGAGTTCCTAGAAAAAAATTATTGTGATTTTTAGGTTAACTGACCCCAAATGCATTGAATTTAATATAATTTTGTCTGGAAAATTTTAATAAACGCTCAAAATAAAAAAAACTTAAAAATTAGTATGAACATTTCCCCAAATATGAAAAATTAAATATTTCAAAATTTCAATATTGTTTTTAAGCTTACTGACCCTAAATCTATACAATTTGATATAAATCTTTCTGGAAAATTTTAAAAAGTTGAAAATTACTGGCCAATGAATTCACAAGAAAAAGCTACAAAAAAAAATTACTTTTTTTCTTTTCTCATTATATCATTATTTTATATCAAAAGCTTACAAACATTTGAACAATTGAAAACAATCATTTTTCATATAAGAAGTGAAAAAATCAAACTTTTTTTTCTTCTAAATCCATTTTTAATAGCTTATTACTTCGTTTTTTATATGACTCTTCAATCATATTTCTGCAATGCCTGAAAAAAAAGTACGAATTTTTTAAAGCCAACCATGTCGAAATTTCAATCCGTTGAAAAAAAAAGATGAAAAGAAAAAACGGTCAAAAAACTTGGGACAAAAAAAAAACTTGTTTTCCCGTTATTCAGTCAAAAATCATTTTAGAATACTAAATTTTTGAACATGCTAATTTTTATTTATTTTCATTTTTTTTTTTGCAACAGTGTAAAATTTGATTAATTTAATCTTAAAGTCTAATTTGGAGATGCTAAAATAAATAAAATGCACGACTGGGTCGCACGAACTTGCTCTTAGAGTTCAAGTTGCTTAAATATTTAAGACTTTTTATACATATAGAAACTTGGGTAATGTAGGTATATAAAAAAAAAAAAAAAACAAAACAAAAATTCATTTTTCAAAAAAATAAAACAATATCTGAAATCAAATCGCCCCACAAAACAAGTATGCAATTTTATTTGATATATTAAGGTGCATTTTTAGAAAAAAAAATTTCAAAATCGTTAGAGCCGTTTTTTAAAAAACTAATTTTTTATAAATAATTTTTTGAAAAAAAAGTTTAAAAATAAAACTGGTATGCCATTTTGTAGAAATAACTAATCAACATCTAAAAACAAAATTTCAAAAAAATTCAATGTCCCGTTTTCGAAAATTTGATTTTTCAAAAAAAAAATTTCAAAATTTTTTTAAAAATCCAAAAATTATTTTTTTCAAAATTTTATTTTTGGCTTATATTAAAATTGTATAAATGCTTTTGTATGAAAAATTTCGTTGAAATACAATAAGTAGTTTTGCAGAAAATCCGATTTGAAAAAAGCGGTCCTATGGCAGGTACCGTTAATAATGATTTTCAAAAAAAAATTTTTTCTTCAAAAGATAGATCTTGTTTAAAAACTAACATTTGAATTTTTTTAACAAAGTCGTTGGAGCCGTTTTCGTGAAATTAAACTTTTCCGAAATTTTTGTATGACAGGTACCGTTATTTTTGGTCCAAAAAATTAATTCCAAAAACCCCTCTGGAGAGTCTCCAAAAACTGCTACATAGCAAGTTTGAAGTCAATCGGTCCATCCGTTTAGGCTCTAGTTCCTTATACAGACAGACAGACAGACTGACAGACTGACAGACAGACGGACTTGCGGGACCCACTTTTTTCGCATTGTCTATCATCGTAATGTCATGGAAAAATGTTATCTCAACTTTTTTTTTGTACGAATGCATAACTTGATATATAGTACCTATATCGCAAGTAAAAATTGTTGTAGAACCATTTCACACAAATAAATGGAAACTGCTGTTTTCCATCTCTACATGCTTACAAAAAAAGAACAAAGAGTACATCCAAATTCTATTAATTTACTAGAAAAAAAAACTAATCAAAATAAATTAAATCTCCTAAAATTTAAAAACCGCACTGTCAACAACTATTTTTCCATAATCAAAAACTTTGACAAAAAATAAATTAAAAGGTAATATTATATTCCTTGTATATAAAATTTTCTAAACCAGCACTTTCTCTCGAGGAAACATCAATCAAATTGTGTTTGACATACGCAGACAAACGTCAATGTTCCGCATAAAAGGGTTTCTTTGGTTCAAGAAATTACCATCACTCATTTGATGGAAATTCCAAAAAAGGATTGAAGGTCTTGACATCCGGACATTATCTCTCCCATCAGCTCTCTTTTTAAAGACAACACTGACAACTTATTTCCAAAAATATCTATACCCAAACCAATAGACTATACCAAACTTTCATATCGAGCCTTCGTTGTCGTCAGTACATTCAAGTCGGTCGTTGAAGGCCTTTTTCTTTGAAATTGAGTTTTCCCATTTTCTGTTAATTTGACTTCCTCTTACTCTTGTGTGTGTTGTTTATTATTTTCTTAGAGCCAATAAATATCTAGAAAATTGTTTAACTCTGAAAATAGAAAACCATTAACCTCAGGGGTGGTGCGGTGTGTTCTTCCTGTCAAAAGTTTCAAAATGCGATTTGTCTTTATAGATCTTAATAGCAAACCTCTCTTACACTCTTACCAACGACCGCCTTATTTCATACAAATTGCTTGCCTTTTGTCCTTAAACTTCATTACCTAAAGACGTTTAGAAATGAGACTCGTCTGAGGGGAAAATGTAGGCTACCTTACATATAAAAACATTACTCAAATGGGTGTCAATCGATGTTAGACGAATAGTTGCTTGCAAAAGACATCAGGCTCAGGCACCCTCCCAAGGGTGTCTTCGCCTTCAATTTTCCCTCACATTTTCTCTGTGCGAAACAGCAACGATGATGTGGAAATCAATTGAAAAGCTCTTAAGATCCATCTTCCAGGAAAAAACCAGGAAAGGAGAAGGTAGACAACAACGAGGACGACAACGACGAGTGTAATAAATTTTGTTATTCATTTTTTATTTAAGATGGAATATTTGCTTAGAGCCTCTCAGCCATCATAGTCAGGATGGGAAAATAAACCCCAGGTGACAGAGCATTAGGGAGTTTTCGTTCCTCCTTAAAGATAACAAAACCTCTCAAAGCCTCGCCGCCACCGATATGTATCTTTAACCAACATTAAAGTTTAATGTTCGTTTTTTGTATGTTTAAAAGTTTATTGTGTGCTATATTGAAGGACGGCTTTAGTAAAAGATGTCATTATCTTATCAGTTTCTTGCGCCTTCGTTCGTTCTTTTTTATTATTATTTTCGCCAAGTCTTCTGATAAGTTGGTTGTTAAAGAAATAAAAACAATTATGGACCGTTTTGTATTTGATTTGGGAAAGTTGATTGCTTTTTGTATATTATATATTTTTATTAAATTGCAATAAAAGCTTTTTGCTTATATTTTATTTGGCTATAATATTTTTGATTGATAGAAGTTGTCGGACAATCAAGTATCATCTTTCTTTAGTCGAAATGTTGAATAAAGTCGTTTTAATATTTTAAGGCTATATAATTAAATGTATCGATTTAATTATCTGCCAACAGACACTTTGAAGATGTATTGAAAGCACAAGGCATCGAAGGCAAGGAGTCAAAGTTATTTTAGGTACGAGTAAACTCATAAACTTTTGGATGTAACCGGATCTATGGAATTGGCATTTTAAAGGTTAAAAATGTAAATTTGATTTTCTTAGAGAGGTTTAAAGGTTAAATTCATTTGAAACTTTTAATACCTACGGATTAGGTTTGTGGATTTTAAAATATTTACAATTAAGAGCAAGAAATTCGAGAAAAATTGAACATTTCAATGATTTCCTTGTTTTCAAAATGAAATTTTGTACATGTCACTATGTCACCATGCAGCCATATCGCAATGTCACTATCTCGCCATATCGTTATATCGCCATGTCGTTATGTCGCCATATCGCTATGTCATCTTGTTTGTGAAACTTGGAACGACTATAAAAAAAATTTAACTCGGAACAATTTTCTAACCTAGATAAATCTATTAATATATTAAATTTACACCTGTACTGCATTTTCGTTGAATCGGAAAAAATTGATTTTCCTTAGAAGTAAACTGATTTTTCCTTTTTCTTCTACATACAAAAAATGACTTAATTAGTCTTTCTCTATACCATTGACACACACTGAAAAAATTATTATTCTTAAAAACTATGAATCTCGTTCATAAACCAAAATTCATAAATTTTTAAAAAATATTCATTAAATTTAAGTACGAATTCTTAAAAAAAAAAATTATTTTTAAGAATAATTCATAAAATTTAAGAATAAGTTTTCATAAAAAATTTGCTATGGAAAATATTTTTATGAATTTTTTTTAAGAACAAATACGAAGGTTAATGAATAAATTCATAAACTTCTAGCCCCAATTCGAAAGAATATTTTACTGAATCTTAGAATCTGGACATACTTTTATGAACGAAATTCACTATTATTTTTAATTCAGTTGTATTTTGAGTTAAGATAATTTTTAAAATTGACTTTTTTGCCCTTCTAAAATTGATAAAATCAATTTTCAAAATTACAGTTGTAAGAAGTTCATTAATTTTGTGTTTTTAAGTACTTTTTCTTAAAATGAATGTATTTTTTCATTAATCGAAAAATAACGAATATTTTACCGTTATCCTGTATTCGGTATTGAGAACTTATTCTTAAAATTTAAGAATCTGTTCATACTTTTTAAGTTCGAAATTCATATTTTTCCAAAATTTAAGAATTAATTCATTAAATATTATGAAAGTATACATATAATTTATGAAAAAATTCTTACGTTTTGAGTTTTTAAGTATATTTTCTTAAAGTCTATGTACTTTTTTATCAATCTATAAAATAATAACTGTTGTTCTGAATGTATGCCTCAGAAAGATTTCTTTGAGGATTTAATTTAAAATCTGATATTCAAAGTGGACAGTTGTTGCCGAAACAAGTTATAAAAGTTTGTGAATAAAAGACAATATTTATTATAAACAGTGTTAAGCATTTCAACCACGTAGACAATTTGAAGAGTATAAGTACATTTAACAGTGTAAAATATTGGTGGTTCCCGTTGCCTCTTTCCAGGGGCGTACACTCCCTTGGGGCAAGCGGGGTGGAGCCCCAGGGCCCCCGACCGACCCTAGGGCCCCCACTGGAGACAATGCAGAGAAGGAAACTGCATAAATTGAGTTACGAAGTAAATTAAAATGTATTTGAATCACATCGGATACAAGGGAGACAAATTATGTCATTCAGTGTAATGTATAATGCATTGGTAGCCACACAATATAATACATTATATTCATTTAATAAAAACGAATATACAGGGGCCCCAAAAAAATAAACTGCCTTTTTAAAAGAAAAATTATAATTTTATTAGGGCCCCAAAAAATTTTACTTGAAAAATCTTTGCAACCTCTAATAATACATAAGGAGCCCCAAAAAAGCAAAAAACAACTTCAGGCCAAGGGCCCCAAAAGCCTTTACTTCAGGGCGTCAAAAAAATTAAAATAAAAAAATTGTTTTTTTTTAAATTAAATTAAACATTTGTTGATGGATTACTACATATTTCTTTGGGAGCCCCAAAAAATATGACTTCGGGGCTCCAAAAATATTATATAAAGGGTTCCAAAAAATAATTTTTCAGGAACCCCGTTAGTTGAGAGGCAATCAAATATTAATTTGGGAGCCCAAATATATTCATCAAATTTTCTGATGGAATGAAAAATATTACTTCAGTGGTTCAAAAAAATCAAATGGAAAATTAAATATCAATTCAGGGGCCCCAACATAAATACATCAGGGCCCAAAATAAAAATATTACGTTATTGGTAGCCAGGGTTCGGACTTCAGTTTCAAAATTTCGAAGCAACTTTGATAAAAAGTGAAGTAGATCCAAAATTTTGGAAGTAGATTTCAAAATTAGACTTTCAGAACTTTTATTTAAAAAAAATTATTCTAAGAAAACTTTTCAACAAAATTATTTTTCTTTACTTTTTTTATTATGTTCTTTTTCAAAAAAAAAACCTTTTCATCTAGTGGTTGCAAAAGTGCTGTGGTTTAAAACGGTTAGATCAGCATAATTTCTTCAATTTGTATCTAAGTGGCCCCCAAATATCAAAGGGGCCCCAAAATTTAGTCTTGCCCCGGGGCCCCGGCGACTCAAAGTACGCCACTGCCTCTTTCCCATATACTCAGATAAGTATAAAAACATAGAATGTTAAAAATTGCTTTCTTTTATATATTAAACATATTTTAATTTTTTTTTTTTTGTTATAGGGGCATGTTTTAAAATTAAAAATCGTGATTTGATATTTTTGTGAAATAAGGAGGCACATACGTAATCTTCAACTTTGGACCGGCAAAGGGGAAAAAATCGACACAAAATAAAAACCATATTAAAGGCGATTCTCAACTAATCCTGTACACTTGAAATTGTCATTGCAAACTAAAGCAAAACATAGAATTTAGTAGGTAAGTGTTGAATTTTATTTTATTTCTCTAAATATTTAAATTTTGTTTTAACTTAATATTATCAACCTAAATTCTTTATATTTTTATTTTTCCCCAACTTATTCAATATTGTATTGTTTTTTTTTTCAGCTTCATAGTCTAATGCTGCCGATTACAATAAGGTAAAAGATAATTTAACCTTCTAGCTATTTTAATTTTTTAAATCAAATAGTACATACAGTGTTGCCATGAAAACATTTCGAAAAATCTGCAAAAACGACGAAAAAAAAATCTGCGATGCAGATTTCTTAAAATTTGCGAGAATCGATTTAAAAAAATTTGCGAACTGATTTCAAATAAAAAATTAATTTCGAAAGTGATTTTCCGCGCTGAAATTGAAATTGAAATTCTCCTAGAAGTGTTGCTTTATTGTATTCTTGGACTTTTTCCACTATAAAAGCAAAAATGCTCTGAGTTTTCTTATAATTTGCATTTAAGAAAATAAAATCAAGAATTCAAGAAAGAAAAAAATAGAACGTTATGAAAAAACTCCACCTGATTTGAAAACTTAGCTTAAATAATAGGCGAAATTGTTGTTTTTGGCAAAATAAATGATGTTTTAGTTCGTTCTTCGCCTTAATTTAATTGATATTTTACTGGAGTTTTTGGAATTTAATTCTTTTGCGTCTTTAAAACGTTAAGTTTCAGCTGCAGATTAAATCTGCAGTGCAGATTTATGGTTCTCAAAAGTCTGGAAATGGGTTAAAAATCTGCAAAATGCAGATAAATCTGCACTATTGGCAACACTGAGTACATATTAATTTTACTAATACAATCTTTTTTCTATCTTTCCAGATGATGCATCCATTAAAAAAGTAAAATTAAATTAAAAATTAACTTTATACTGAAATTTATAGTGATAATGATCAATAAAATATTTTATAACGTTTAAACTTAATAATTTCTCTTATTTTTAAAAACAATTTTAATTTTTTTGTTTTAGATTTTGGGTTGTTTTCTTTTGCTGTTTGTTTGTTTGGGATACAATTTTGTTTAGGAACAAATTAAGGGCTTGGAATGGAAATGGTAATGTATTATATGCATTTATATAAATAAATGCATACATTTTAATGAAAAGCGTATTATATTTTATGAAAACAATCATACAACTTTAAGAAAAATTCATAGTTTCATATAGAAAAAAATCATAAAATTCAAGAAATAATCTTAAAATGTAAGAAACTTTTCTTAAAATCTAAGAAACTTTTCTTAAACATGTTCAAAAATTTTCGAATACGTTTATGAACAAATTCATAAAATTTAAGAACTCATTCTTAATTTTTAAGAAAGATTCATTCCCTTATGAATTTGTTCATAAAAAGATTCTTAAATTTAATGAATTTGTACATTGGCTCATTTGCCATGAATTTTTACATTAAATTAATGTACGAATTCATTAATTTTATGTACCTTTTTGGTTCAGTGCATAATAATTACAAACAACTGCATTTTCTATTGCAATATCGCAACTAGCTTTTTTTATATACAAATAAAATTTTCCATCTAAAATCTCAATTACAAAACCCACATACGGACTTCTTTTACTGGGTTAGTTGTGCAAAAAATAACCAGGGGTTAATTAAAACTGTCATCGTGTATATGTTGTACTATATTTACGTGGATATGTAGGGTATTTCGCAAAGGGCTTAGCTTGAAAGCCTCGCCTCATGTTTATTGTTATCCTATGCTATTCTTTCTCTCTCTTTCTGTTTTACTGCGTTAAATTCATAAGACTATGGTTGTTGTGCATTTTTTTTTTTTTGTTTTTCTTTTTTATATTTCTTCATTCTACAAACACAATTGTTTGCTTGAGTTGGAGAGTCCTTTTCAAGGACACACGACGATGAATACTTCCAATCATGCAACAATTCGCTGGATAAGAGCTTTATATTTGTTTTTTTTTCTCTATTTTGTGTGTGTTGATTTTCTTTTATCTTGAAAACTGGTGAGGAGCAAGGGAACGAGGAGAAAAGAGGATTTCAATTCGATGGAACAATATGGAGAAACATTTCCTGGGAACTATACACTGTGTGTTATTGTAGATATAGGAAATGTAGGTACTTCTTGGACTATCATCATAGAGTACCATTTTGTTGAAAAGATGAATCTACAAGAGTTATTGCATCCGGAAACAGAACTAACACAGAACACACATTAATCCTTTTCACAGAGTTCAGTTCGGTATATAAGAGAATGAGAGGTCCTTTCAATGCACCTACTGTGTTGTTTATTGCATATAAACTGTGTGGAACTTGTATAGGAATATCTTCAAGTTGTGTTTTAAGTGCACAGTGGGGTTAAAATTACCCTTACTAATAATTTTACTTCTATAAGACTTTACAGAAGCAATAAAAGCACCAATAAAGCTTTACAGAAGCATAATTGTTTGTTAAGAATGTATCGAATTTTTTGCTGGTTGATAAGAATGGAAAAATTTTAGTGGAACTCGACATTCTGGAAATCAAAATCCTTAAAATAGAGACAAATACCCCGTTTGTATGGCGATTTGAATCCGAATTGAATCAGGATTTAGGTCTATATATACCTGGATCGAATTGAATCCGGATTTGTCGATCCGATCCGACTCGGAGAGCCAGATTGAATCAAAAATATTCATATATACTACCTAGATTGAGGAATCGAAATTTCATCGTCGTGTTGGTGTGTGTCGGTGTGAAATTGTGCATTTTTTTTATTTTTTTTTGTGGTTTGTGGTATCTAGTTCGTTGCGCGCGTTTTTGCTTAGTTTTTTTTATTTCTTGTTAATTTCTTTGTTAAAAATTAAAAATGTCCAAAAGAAATATGTGGGAAGGTGAGGAGACAACCATAATGTTAAAAATTATGGATGAAATAAATGTGTTATCCTATTTTGATTCAAAAATATATAGGAATATCGAAGTCTTTAAAAAAATAGAAGCAGAAATGAAAAAAAGAGGTTATACCACAAAGGATCACAAACAAATCGAGGTTAGGTGGAAAAATCTTAAAAGAGCGTACATATCAACCAAAAAAAATAACAACAAAAGTGGTCATCAAAGAGAAATATGCGCTTTTTATGAGGAGCTGGATCGGCTGCTTGGGTGCCGACCCAATGTTAATTCTATATCCAGTGGCATAGATACGTCCAGAAGTAAGCATATTTACACTCATTTCTCAATAAATGAGATAATAATATTTTAAAATTATTTCAGCTGACAAAGCAACGGAGAACCCACAGGAAGAGAACACGGGAATTGTGGAGGAGGCCCCATGTGAAGAGGAAGGGGATCCATATTCGATCCCTCCCTCTTCATCGAAAGGTTAATATTTAACTTTACGAAGTACATATTCATTTATCTTACATTTATTTAAATTTTCTTTGCAGCTCCGAGTAAAAAAAAAGGTGGTGGAAGCTACGCTGCATCCATTGAAAAATTGGGCAGGACGATAAAAAAAACCCAAGAATCACTGGATGCGCAATTTTTCAAAACTCAAAAAGACCTCTTAGACTTTGAGTTCGAAAGGTGGGAAAAAAAAGAAGAGGAGTTCGAAAAACGATTTGAAGAGTCGACAAAAAAAATGTTGGAAGACAACACCAACAAGTTTTTAAGAAGTCTACAAGATATTCTCAATCCTCCCGCTTCCACGTCTTCTAGAAACTCCATCATCACATTTTCACGTCCTCCCACTACCACTCCTGTACCGACAAACTCCCAAATCACATTTTGCACTCCTATTTCTATTCCCACTACCGATCCTGAACCTGCAAACTCCCCCATCACATACTCCATACCCTCTTCCAATCCCTCATCATACCCACGAACTTCAACACCTGATCTGTGTAACTTAAAAGAGTACTTGTCAACATTTTCAGTCGAAGATGATTTTTAATTTCTTTTTTTTATTTATTTCCTACAATTTTTTTTTATATTTTTTTTTTATTTCATTTCTATTAAGGCTTAACTTCATTGGTCATTTTTCGCAAAAGTACAAATGTAAAAATACTTTTTTTTCACTAGTGCAAATTATCTTTTGAAAAAGTATGCAAATAGTTATTCAAATCAAAATCAAAGCTTTTTGATTTTAGTTTGAATGACTATTTGCATACTTTTTCAACAGATAATCTGCACTAGTGAAAAAAAAAATATTTTTACATTTGTACTTTTGCTAAAAATGACCAATGAAGAAAAGCTTTTACTTTTTTGTTTTTTTTTTATTTCATTTTTGATATTTTTTTATTTTTGTTTTTATTTATGTATGTTCATTCATACATTTTTCTTATTCTTTTTACTTACTTTTACGCTATGTTCATTCCATTTTAATACATATATACTTTTTAAGATGTTACTAAATGCTTAAGTATCATTATTTATTTTTTATATTCATGTTCCTTTTTTTTAAATAAAAATATTTATGTTTTCATTTTGTTTTGAAAAATTTTTTTGTTTTATTCAGTTCTAAACATTTGATTTTATACTTCTTATTAAAGGGAAGTTTTGTGCCATGTACAATTTTAAATGGTTTCTTATTTCATCGCCTTGTAAAGTTGATGTAATATTCGTGGATGCTGGCTGTGTGAGTAAGTCACTCATGGTGCTAGTATCCGTATTCCAAGTTTCCCTGTATGGACTTCTTCTTCTTTCCAGAATATTGTGTAGCACACAGCAAGTCGCAACAATGTGAGGTACAAATTTAACATCAATGTCGATACGTTTTTGAAGAATTCTCCATCTTCCCTTTAAGCGTCCAAAAGCATTCTCAACAACTATCCTGGCTCTATTTAAATAAGCATTAAAAGAGTCTTCTACCGGGTCAAGAGTGCCAGTGTACCCTTTAATAAGCCAGGGTAGTTGTGGGTAAGCAGGATCCCCAATGAAGAAGGCTGACATTTCTACGCCATTGATTGTTGCTTTGGGCTATTGAATAAACATAACGTTAATAAAGCGAAAGTTTTAAACATATATATGTTCCTTACGAATTTGAATTTATCAATATTGATGCTCAGGTATGAATCCTTTAGCACCGTTGCATCATGAACGGATCCAGGATGTTTACAAGTGATATCCATAAACCTATAAAAAAACAAATTTATAGTAATGATCTTTAAAATTGGTTAATAAAACTTACAAATAATTGCAATCAACGACTGCTTGCAAAACCATTGATGGCCATCCCTTTCTATTGATATAATCAGCACCTCCGTCCAGGGGAGGTCTGATGGGTACATGAGTACCATCAATCGCTCCCAAAATTTGGGGAACACCGCTCTTCTCTTCAAATCCTCGAATAATGGAAAGACATTCACTTTCATCTGGCAGATGTATTTCGTCTTTTAAAAGAACATCTACCACGGCTCGGCAAAATTCGTATACGCATTTTTTCACGGTTGATTTATGAACGCCAAACTGATTCCCAACAACTCTGTACTCTGCACATGATGCCAGCTTGTAAAGCGCTATTCCCACTTTCATGTCTACTGGAATAGCCTCACGAACAACGATGGCAGATGGAGATAGTGCTGGCGAAAGTTTTTCACACAAGAATTGAAACGATTGTTTGTCCATTCGAAAATTTTCCACCATTTGATCATCAAAAGTTTCACTCTTTACAATTGTGTTCCACCAGTGCTTGCTCCTCTTCTTCATCCAAATTTTCCTGGTTTTTTGTTTAGGAATATTACTAGAGAAATTTTTCACCATGTTTCTCATTCTCGTTCTTTGCCTTGCACAGTTTTGAAGGAATTGTTTTTTTTGTCTTTTTACAAACCACTGCCTTCTCTCAAAAACTCTTTTTCTAAACAGCTGCAAACGTTTCATAATTAAATTTTGCATTGCATTCAAATGATTTGCAAAATGTAAAGAAATTATTTTTTCTTTTGATATAGCCATATTTTTTTTTTTCTATCTACCACAAAATAATCAAAGCACAACCTCTTACTCACACAAATAAAACACAAATGTCACTTCGATTCTATTTCAATTCGATTCCTCGATCTGGTACTTCCATATACCTGGATCGAAATTTCAATTCAGTTTCAATTCGATCTTTAAATCGGTCATACAAACGGGGTAAAAGTTTCTTCCACCCCACTGTTGCTATCAACGCCTGACAAATGATTAATTGGAACTTTGGAATAATGGTACACGAGGAAATGCCAGAGTACATTCTTGCAGAGTGTTCTATTTGTTGGAAGCAACACCTGGATTGTATTACCCCCAATAGAATACTCAACACTCAAATACAAAATCACCATCCTCCTCATTATAACCTATACCTCCTATAGAGCTCCTATACAGCTTCTATAAAGACTTCTTCAAATACTTCAACATTTCTATGAATATCCGATGGCAAATTGGTTACCATAACCAATTGTACTCCGTTTCATATTATTGATTGAATCCTTTCTCTATTATTTGCATCAATTTCTCTTCCTAGAATCGAATCAAGGTACATCTACCATGTATCTAAGGGAAGGAAAAAAAAAGCACAAAATCCTTAATATTTATGCAGACTCAGGACCAAAAGGACAGATAGATACAAAAACCCTCTCGTTTATCTTATGGAAAATGGTGATAAATATTTTGTGAGTCTTAAGGGATTTTACAAGGTTTTCATGTTTTGTGTTTTCTGTTTTCTCTACATTCTCATATCTATCTAAGGATCATTTAATATGTTGAACAAAATTTCGTATATATTATAAAAGTCTTTTTGGATGTTAGCCAATAATATAGTTGCATCATCATCATTTGCTACTTGTACCTACTGCTGCATCTTATCCGATTTAATATACCACTTTTGAAGATTACAATTAATTTATGCATTTTAATTTGGTTTAAGATGCAATTTGTAAGCGTTACATATCTACTGTTGGGAAAAGGCTTACTTTTGATATCGATAAAGTGGTGTTTGTTTGGTGTGGTTTTGCATATTTTTAGTGAATAACTTTGGGATATAGAATAGTTTTAAGATAATTGCATTCTGAATATTTGAATAAGAATAATTGTAATAGATTCTTAGGTAAAATATGCATACTAATGATCTTAGATCCTTTTAAATAATAAAGTATTTCTTAAGGTAAAAAAAAAATGTTAAGTCTTAAAAATAACTCATGATGGTTGAAAAGATTGTACTGACAATTTATTAATATCATGAATAATAAATAAGCCGAAAAACGAATTTCCATATTCAAGCTGTTTTGACAAAATGGTCAATAAAAGGAATGGAAAGGATATTAACATTGAATAAGTAAGCCTTTATAAATATCTTGTCATTTTAGTTATCTATCGTATTGGCGTAATTTTTGTTTAACTCCGGTAGTAAGGTAACTATGTTTTAGTTTATGACAAAGGGCCCAATGAAATGAAATTTGTTGTTGCCATAAATACATTTTTTCTGTGGCAAAGCAATTTTTTCATTAAGGCACTTCTAAGAAATATAAACCGACACGAAGGTTCTAAAAGAATTCTTTGGATGAAATCAGAAGTTCACGAGTTCTAGCATTGATGAAGTATTTGGTGAACACCTTATAATATGGACTTCTCTGCCATATTTATAGTATAGGTTTATAAGAAGCGTTTGAAACGGTGAAAGAAAATCCGTGCAAGTCTTAAGGTCTATTTTAACGAACTGACCATAGAAAAAACACATAAAAAAAAAGGTTGTCTGTAAAGCCGGTTTACGAACGATGATTTAACGTGAAAACAGGTTGTGTGCTTTTGTTTAAAATGAGTCAATTGAAGCTTTTACTTATTTCAAACAATCATAATTTACAAGAAAAAGCTAAAAAAAATACCTTTTTTATTTTCTCATTACATTAATTTTTTAATTTTAAAAGCTTACAAAAAAAATTATGCCAAGTATTTCTTCTTAAGAATAAAACTATTTTAAAATTTTTACAATGCGCAAAAAGTATAAAAATAATTTATTGAAAACAATCATTTTCATCAAAAAAAAAAAAGCAAAAATAACATGAATTTTTTATCTTTTATCTTAATTCTATTTTTTTCCCTAACAACCTATAAAAAATTTTATACCATCTGAAAGCTTATTGTCTAAGAGCTAGAATTTTTTGAACTCGATCAAATTTCATTAAAAAAAGCAAAAAAACATTTATTTTTATCATTGAATAATTACAAATAGAAGTGACACCGCAGATTACTCATGCGACCACAACGTACCGGAAGATAGATGAACTACATGTTTGCGCCTCAACTATCATGTATTTTCGAGTTGAGTTTTAACTAATAATTTTTTTTAAACCTTCATAAAAAAATTAATAATTATTATTATACATTTCAAAGAGCTTATATTGATATAAGTTTTCATATATTGAAAAGTCATATTAGTCTAGAGAACAAGGACGACGCCTTTTACTCCTACTGGCCTAGGTTCGAATACCGGTAAAAATTGAAATTGGTTTTTTTTTTGTGGAGATTTTTTTTGACAAATTTAATTAATTACACCGGCACAAAAAAAAAAAAGGAGGGTGATGGGGCCAAACGGACTTCAAATTCGGATTCAGCGTGCCCAAAAACATATAGAAAGATAGGTCTGGTTTCTGGTTCATGACACTTTTTTTTTTTGTGTGCCGGTGTTATTATTCTAGTAATGTAAAAAAAAAAAAAAAAACAATCTCAATATCCCGTCAGATTCGAACCTAGGCAGGTAAACTTACCAGACATTCACCTTATCCTCTCCACTTTTTGAAATAGGTAAACTTTTATTTATACAGGGTGTCCCAAAAGTAATGGATCAAACGAAATATGCAGATAGGCCAACTTTAGGGCTCTCAGAATTTGGTAACTTGTTCATCCCAAATACTTACGGTTTTCAATTTAATGCAGTTTTTGTGAATTATCGAAAAATCTCGACTTTGCAACAGTATTTTGCTTCCTCCGGTCATAATTGATTTTTGTTTTTTACAATTCTTTCACTAAAACTTTGCCTAATAATAAGAAATAATTATTTAATCAAAATATTTTTTATTTCATACGCCATTTTGCTGCAAATTATGTAACAGTTCCATGTTTTATAAAAACTCAATTTCTTACTTTTATTTGAGAGGAACATCCCGAAAAAAAATTGTATGGTGTGATACAGGTTTATTATTTTAAAAACTTGCCGTGTTATTGCACTTTTCAAAAATGTATAAAAATTTCCAAAGTTCAAATTAGAACGAAAGATATTACAATTTTAATGCAAAAAAACAAGGGTTTTCAGAGCAAAATAACAAACAAAAATCGAGGCTTTTATTCAAAAAGAAATAAACAAACAACAGTCGAGGAAATGTGTTTATTTTTCTTTGTTATTTTTCTCTGAAAAGGCCTGTTTTGTTGCATTAAAATTGTAATATCTTTTGTTCTAACTTCAAGTTTGGAAACTCTTATACATTTTTGAAAAGTGCAATAACACGGCAAGTTTTTAAAATAATTAACCTGTGTCACACCATACAAATTTTTTGCAGTGTGTTGCTCTGAAAAAAATTGAGTAATTGAGTTTTTATAAAACATGGAACTGTTAATTAATTTGCAGCAAAATGGCGTATGAAATAAAAAATATTTTGATTAAATAATTATTTATTCTTATTAGCCAATGTTTTAGTGAAAGAATTGTAAAAAACAAAAATCAATTATGACCGGAGGAAGCAAAATACTGTTGCAAAGTCGAGATTTTTCGATAATTCACAAAAACTGCATTAAATTGAAAACCGTAAGGATTTGGGATGAACAAGTTACTAAATTCTGAGAGCCCTAAAGTTGGCCTATCAGCATATTTCGTTTGATCCATTACTTTTGGGACACCCTGTATGTATAAGCGGTTTAGGATTTGATTTTGGGTTGCTGGATTTGCTTTTAGATTTTTGGATTTGCTTTTGGATTGTTGGATTTGCTTTTTTAATTCAACGCACGATACTAGCGCCGACAATTTTACAGCGGAAGTTTCCCTGGCTGTCCACTTCTATTTGTAATTATTCAATGTTTTTATGTTCTCAGGCTATGGAATCAATTTGTTTGACAACCTATAAAAAATAACACCATGTGAAAGCTTATTATTTCACCTTTCATATGACGTATCAATTTCAAAGATGCCTACAAGAGAAGTTAGAATTTTTTAAAGTCAACCATGTCGAATTTCCACACTGAGATTACGGTACTTCCTACACTGGTGGCTGTTGGGCAACAGATCTCCACTGGTGTTTTTAGGTTTTTCGAAAGTTTCTTGATCTAACATTGTGTAGCTTGTAGCTAGTCTATCGTTATGTGTGATATACCAAATGAAAGGTAATTGTATCAGGATGCTCATTAAAGTTTAATAAAATTTCTATCTGCTCTTTGTCAAAAGTTATAACCTGTTGAATTCTAAAATTTTATTTTACCGTTATCTCAAAATTGTGTTAACGAAAATGATTGAAACGATTCGCACACATATAGTCGTAGTCATGGTCTATCATTACTCTATACTTTATTCCTGTATCTATTAAAGAAAAACAGATAAAAATAAAAAACAATGAAAATCGGTAAAAAAACGGTAAAAAAACGTGTTATTTAAAAACTTGTTCCTTCCTTTATTCTATAAAAACGTACTAAACGTATTTATTTTATTTTCCCTCATCTTTTACCTGGCATCTTTAGAATTGTCAAAAAAAAAATCCTTTACCCAAAATCATCATTTTGTCATAGCCCCAACACGTGTACAACATTCAAACAAAACGTTATAGCTTAGTTTAAAAATTTTTTTGGAATTTTTTCTTAAATGCAGTTATTCTTAAATTAGTCTCGTCTATTTATAGCAAAAAACTCATTTCTCTACAACTTTGCGTTTAGATTTTAGCCCAAATGCAAAGCTAAAGTGGAAAGAGCACATCAAAAAGAAAAGAGAAGAACTAAACTTGAAATATAGAAAAATGTACTGGTTACTTGGTAACAACTCTGATTTATCAACCCAAAACAAAATAATGCTGTATAATCAAGTACTAAAGCCTGTTTGGACCTATGGTATCCAATTATGGGGCTGTACAAAGAAAACAAATACCGAAATCATCCAAAAATTCCAAAACAAAGTCCTTCGTGGAATAGTTAATGCACCTTGGTACATAAGAAATAGCGATCTACATCGTGACTTACAAATAGAAACGGTTACAGAAGTTGTTAAAAAATACGCTGTATCCCATAATCAGAGACTGCAATGTCATACCAATTCTGAAATGGTGTCCGTCTTGAATACTAGAAACCATGTTCGGAGATTAAGAAGAACCAAGCCTCATGAGCTTATGGTCTAAAAAAACATGGGAAAGTATTAAAAGTTTAAACTTCCCCCAAAGTAATTTTACAAAGTTAAGAAAGAAAAATCTGATGTCGATCTCTCAAGATTGGTCCTGATAAAGAGGTGGTTTTAGTGGTTAAGAGTCCCACACTACTTGGTGTCGAATACTGCCAAGTGTCTTTTGAAGATTTCCTCCCGTCAAAAAAAAAAAAATTTCTCTACAACTTTGCGTTTAGATTTTAGCCCAAATTTCATCTTTCCGTTTTACCCCTGTTTACCCTATTAAATGACGGAATTTTTTAAAATCCTTCATTTGGATTAAGTTTTAAGTTATTATCTTTCAAATAAGCTATAGAAGATTTTTGTATCTCTAATAGTTTATTTTTTTAATTTTGAATTGAATTTTTTTGCCGCACTACGAAAGTGCGAGAGTGTAACGTTAGAAAATGGTGTCACTTTTTTGTGGTGGCTGCCATGGTTCATCGATTTATAAGACGTTATCACGTCAAAAAGGTTGATTGGTAGGAGGTAAAGAAGAAGAATAAAGAAGCTAACACTGAGGGAAAAAATAAATTGAAGTTTAAACGTCGTTGTTTCAAAGATGAACTACTTTGATTTATGTGACTTTAAGATACGAAACAATCAAAAATTAACCTTTTTTCCACGTTGACTTTAAAATTTTCATCTTCAACGCAAAATCATTCCGAAAAATAGTTAAATCAATGTGGTTTTCATTGATTTTACGTTGTTTTATGGTGGCTTTTCCCTCAGTAAATGCGCTATGGGTCAACAATTAATCCGCAAACGCAAAATAAGAGTGGTATGCCACGCATCTAGTTTTCTCTCGAGACTCGAGTTATAAGAAATCCCTAGAAACGCTAAAGGTTTGGAGCTCGAAATTACGCTGATAATCCTGAGCACAGCTAATATATCAACATTACAAGAGAATGTAAACGTAAGTACAACAGGCCAAACGTCTCTAGTTGGTTAACTGCAAAACCGAAGTACAGCCAACCAACTAGAAAGATGGCCTATTTTTAATGAGAAGCAAGCAGAGAAAAAACATCTTTTTATGAATAAAAAGGCCAAGAATAAATTTTAAACCAAGATCAAATCAGCCATCATCTTGGCGAAGAAAATCACCACTTTAAGGTACCTAAATGTATCAAAAAAATAAAAACTGGCGCCCAATGTGAGGTTTTTTTTTATATCAATATCAATCCTTTTTGAAAAGTGATTATCCTGATTCTTATTTGCTAGATAGCATTTTTTACTTGCTCTATAGGGCAAGTATTGGTTTCGTGTCGAAAAAAAAAATTGAGGTTTTAATCAAAACCAACATTACGATGATGGAGAATTCCGAAAAGTGGGTCCCGCAATTCCGTCTGTGCGTCTGTGCGGTTGTGCGTCCATCTGTAGACATTTCCACAGCCTAAACGGGTGGATGGATTTTCTTCAAATTTGGTACAGATGATTTTTATGGAATTCTGAAAGTTGGTTTTTTTTTGTTTTTTTATATCTCGTTTAGAACGTATACCCCCAATACAAAAAAATACGATATTACGAATTTCTCGAAAACGGCTCTAACGATTTTGATTAAACTTTGTATACGTAATATTTAAAGCAGTGGCAATAAAACTGCATTTTTATTTTTTCTCAAAAAAGTCAAATAACAAAAAAAAAATTTTTTTTTTTCATTTAACAGAATTTTGCCCTAAATGTCGGCTCTTCCCCAATATCAATTTTTTTTTAAATTTAGATCCAGCTTTTAAAATTTACAAGTAGACTAACATAAAAGTGCTTTGAGCTGCAAGAGCAAGTACGTGCGACCCCAGTCGTGCATTTTATTTAATAAAGCTGATTGTATTTTTTAAGTCCAACAGTACTAGTTCAGTCTTTGCGCAGCGGAATTTAAATTTGATTTATGTGCAGTTCTTAATGCTTTTCCATTTCCAATCAAATAACTATAATTCACAAATTAGGTTTACAATATTCTTACTTAAGTGCAAAGTTTCTATTACTTAACTGTCGACCAGCGTGAATTGACTTCTCCAGAACTTTTGTTTAATAAATTTTCCGAATATAAGCTTTCAATTTGATTGGTAAGATATTCGTAATTTTTCAACCCAAAACTTTAAACGGTGAATTGTTAACTTACTTAAGCCCAAGAAAAGTTAACTGGCGCCCAATGTTAGCTATTTCTTATTTTCTGGTTTATGTTATTTTTCTTTTAATATCGATTCTGAAACTAAAAGCAAACTCAACTATCTAAAGTATTTATCTACTTCATTTTGGACAAAAAAGTGGAAAGGTGTCCAACGTGAGACATATTGCGAGAAGGTGTTTTATTTTGTGAAGGATCGGCTTTATTCTATTAGTCTATTTAATAGACCGTAGCTCCAGAGCAAAACTAGAACAAATTCGTTCAAGAGTTTTTATTGCTGATTTTGATGCCTTGGTATAAAAGAATACTTCAGCCAAAAGTGCTACTAAATCCATTGGTGCATTTCTAAAAAAACGGCAACACTGGTCGGTTCTCAGTTTTTTTTTTTGATTTAACTCGAAAACCAAGCCTAACTTTGAAATGGTTCAAAGACACTTTTCATAGCAAATTAAATTTTCTGTCATGTTAAGATGATTAAAAAATTTTAAAAATTATTTTTCACCTGAAATTTGTACTAATGAAATAAAGTAGAGGTAAAATCCTTTGATAATATGCAATTTTTTTTTCAAAATTAGCACTTTTTCCAAATTTTTGACTTTTTTAGTTAAAAGCAAGTTTTTAAAACTCGATAAAATCGTATAAATTGGTAACTTTTATACTTTTAAAGTAAACATACTAAGAGGGATTGATTTAATATAAACTAAATATGACAAACAAACAAATTTATTTGCATCCTTATGGGCTTGTGTGCAATTTTGTGTATGTGCATTTTTATAAATACAGATCGAATGGATCAACGGAGAGCCATTAACTTTGGTATATTGCATAGAAGAACATTTAATACCAACTCTTTTACTGTTTTCAATGGCCTGAAAAACAATTCTTGTTAAATCAGCGACCAACGAAAAGTTTTTCTTGAAAAACGAAAAAAATATTCAAATGAGTTTCAAACAAAATAGGCCAGGCAAATTAGTAAATCAAATTGCATTTTTCGCGGGACAAATTTTTTTCATGGAACGTGTTTGGTTGTATGTCCTTATCGTAAAAGTGAATTTTTTTGGGATGGTAGAACATCGGGAACAGCCACCATCTTGGAAAAGAGGTCGGTGCCGTTTTTATTTCATAGCTAAATTTTTACTCATTTAAACCAAAAATGTCCAAGGACAGACTTATTCACAATGAAATTATCTAAAAAATTATATGCAAATGAATTCCGTGAGTTAGTTAAATTCAATTTTATAGTCAGTCAAAGTCCGGGTTCTTCTCGCAAGGTTAGGACAGTATGACATTTTTTGAAGTTATACTTCTTATGGGTCGGTGGGTATGAAAATTTGTTTTTTGACAAGAATGTCAAAGGGATTATGACGTGATCGCCACCTCCGAGACAATTGGGCAGCAGGGCTGAGTTAGTAGTACTTCAGTATTAAAAAATGCAGAACGCCGCAGTACGGTAATAAAAATCACACAACAAGTGGCAAGTTGCATGTGGCATGTGGCAAGTACCATGTGGCATAAATCATGGTGCAATTGCATGTGGCAAGTAGCACGAGGCATGTGGCATTCAGTTTGTGTTAAGTTGCGTGGGGCAAGTTGCATGTGACAAGTTGCATGTGGCAAGTTGCATGTGGCAAGTTGCATGTGGCAAGTTGCATGTGGCAAGTTGCATGTGGCAAGTTGCATGTGGCAAGTTGCGTGTGGTAAGTTGCATGTGGCATGTTTCATATGGCAAGTTGCAAAAATAAAAGGAAAAAAAAACAACATAGACTTAAACTAAACTTGTATTGATATAAAGACCATCAATCGTAGATAAAATTAAATTTTTTTTTCTCAAAAATTTAGCCCCGGAAATTGGTATGAAGATTCTTAATATCCAATTATAAAGATTTTTTCATGCATAACTCCGTGGAAATAAGTTAAAAGAGCTTATGTCGACATAAATGAAAATCGATTTTATTTGTTTAACATGTTCACCTTTTGTTCAGCTTTGTTTTATTCTGGGTCTCATTTCTCTAAGCAAAATATAGACCGTTTAATTAAAAAAAAATCAGCTTAAGTCGTGACATAAGCTTTTATGACAATTTGAATTCAAATATATTCATCGCTTAGGTCAACATAAGCTGTATTAAACTTGTGGTCGAGTGAACCATTTTTGTTCTTATGTCGACTTAAGCCATTTTAAAAAAATGCATTTTGAACCAAACCCAATTTTGCAAAACAGCATAAGTAACATAAGCTGTTTTGTTCCTTGAAATGTCTGCAAAATTGTATACCTACTTAAGTCAAAGTAGGATACTTTTTTAAATGTAACTGTCCTCCCGAACGTTTTCAAGAGAAAATATACATATGAAAATTAAGGGTATAACAAGCCTGTATCCTGAAAAAAATTTGTCAGTCTAGCTGCAACAGTTTAAAAGTTGCAACAAAAAAAGTAAAAAAAATCTAGTCCACAAATTTTATTTTCTAATACTAAAATATGATAAAAATTGACTTAAGCTCTTTTAACTTATTGACACAGAACTATTCAAGAACTATTTAGAGAACTATTCAGAGAAGTCAGATTGTCTTGGGTTAAGGCATAAACAAAAAATACCAAGACTGGAAAATTTCGTACGTCTTTCCCCCCGAAACCCTTTTGTGAACAGTGCTGTCTGTGAATATATGTGAAAGCCACCACGTTGGTAAATGACGTTAACACGCACACATTTATAGATTCACGACATTCACCACACCACGCAGCTTGTAGGCAAACGTCAGTTGACCGCCGAGTTTCCAGTCTTGGTATTTTTTGTTTATGGGTTAAGGTACGGAGATAGCATTAAAAAATTTCCTAAGAATACCATAAGCTGAGATTGTTAAAAAAATACGCTGTTTGATTATTTTAATAATATAATATAAAGCAAAAATAATAAAAATATCAAATGAAATTCATTTAGGTCCATTTTCTTCACTCGGAGTTGAACATAACTTGAGAATTTTTAATATAAAAATTCTCAAGTTTTGTTCAACTCCGAGTGAAGAAAATGGACCTTAATATACTGAGTGAGAAGTATAACTTCAGTCGCGTGTACATGTGTACACACACTCTTTTTTCAAATATCTGAAGAACTTTTGATTTGTTTGGGATTTTCTTCAAGAATTGTTTTTCAGGCCATTGAAAACAGTAAAAGAGTTGGTATTAAATGTTCTTCTATGCAATATACCAAAGCTAATGGCTCTCCGACGCGTCGATCCATTCGATATTTTTTTTTAGTAGAAGCTTGATGTAAAAATGGAAAATTGCGAAGCGGAGGACCTTCCCATTAATATTAAGAGCTGATATTTGGTGTGTATTTTCTAGATGTGCCCAGCAATTTTTCGCAGTACCAAATCAAAAAAAAAGAATTTTGATTTTTTTTTTGACCCACCCTAATGTACATATTATGTACATATATGTATATAAAAATATTCTTAAATTTTTCAAAAAAAAAAAAAAAATTCGAATCTCATTTTTAACAACTTTGCCTCTAGTACCAATATCGCAAGTAAAAAGTATAGGTACACTAAACATACACTTATTCGTCTTTAAATAATAATACGCAGAAACCAAACCCCAACCTCTTCTGGTAAATTTTATTACCAAGAGAGTAAATTTCTAGAATTTTCCTTTTTTTTTTTATTTAGCGTCATTTTCAATTTAACTAATCAAAAGGGCTTACTGTCTTCCAATGAAAAAATATAAATCTAAAAATATCAAAAAAAAAAAAAAAATTAAATGAAAACCCATAAAGAATATCGCGTCACTTCTTATGAATTCAATTTGCCAAAACACAAATGCAATTTAAATTTCATTTGAAAATTGAAATTAATTACATTTCTGATTTCCTAACAAAACCGTCATAATACCTGACAAGTCATTCCATAAAATGAAGAATAAATAAAAATTCCGCCAAGCTACTTTCGAACGTAAAAGTTAAAAAAAATATCACGTCTCGTTGTTATTTTCCCAAGAGAAAATGAAAATCGAAAATAAAAACAATTTGAACAACAAATCACAATTAATTGACATCCAGATAAAGTGAGCAAATTAATTAGGTTTTTTCTATAACATCGCATAGCCGAAAAACTCTACCAAGAAGAAGGAGCACAACACAATAAGAAAAAAAAGTCTAAGATTACCGTTCCCTATTTTTTTTTTTTTTTTTTCATTTTGTTCTTTGTTTGTGTTCCTAAATGGGACATTCTTTTAAGGATCCTTCTTAAAATGAGGTGGCGAGTGGGTTGGAATTGGAATTTTACCCTCTCTCAAAGTCTCGATTTGGCATTTCAGTCCTCTCCAAAAGGTGATCTCAGTAATCACCATAAAATAAATATCTCCAACCGTATTTAGCTGTGGTAATCGTAGGGACTGTGTCGTCCTTCATGCAATTAATTCTAGCCTCGGATTTCAATTTTGGCGGATTTCCAAAGATTTGCCATTTCACTTGACTGCTTTCCACGTATAGCTTCGTCTTCGTCTTAGTTTTCTAAAGGACCAAGATTACGAATTACGAGATGACGGCGAAGGAACCGACCGACAACGACGTCAGAATCCTATTTTGAAATTTTGATTTCAATTTTAATTAAATCTCACAATATTGTTTTGGTTTTTAATCTTTTTTTTTTTTTCTTTTTTTTTTTTTTTGTGTTCGTTTACCCGAAAGGTAAAAACGATAACAAGTCGTCAGAGGCTGTGTGACGGTGAGAGAGATAGGAAAGTAGGTTGAGGAAAAGATTTTAAGACTTATCGTCGAGAACAAAAGGAATTTCCATAAAATCTAAAGGAGAGAATGGATCCTATGGGTTTTGTTATTGTTGTTGTTGTTGTTGGTCGTCGTTTTACCTTTGGTCGGCCAGGATATGAATGCCAATTCAATTATCGACACAGAACAATGGCATCACACAAAAGGGGGATTGGCAAGCTTTCTTATGGAAAAAAAATAAACATCACAGAGAGATGAGGTAGAGCTGAAAGTATCTTCCCCATGAAATGGAAACGCAATCTCGGATTTAGGGAACCATGAAGTTGGAAATAGCAATTAAAGTGGAAAAGAATGGCTTTCATCGTATGGATGGTTGGCTTTTCTAGGGGGTATCTATAGAGTAGGTACTTGACTATAATACACCGTCAAAACCTGGAGAGAAGATATCGGAAGTTGAGGCTTTGACAGTTTATCTTTTAATGGCTATAATGGAAGTATTTCTTTTTTTTTTTTTTAATTTGGCACTTGAAAAGGAATGAGAGAGAGAGAGAATAAAGGACGATAAGTACTGAACAAATAAGAAAAATACGATAAGGCTAGAAAATTGAAATGATGTTTTGGAATTATTTAAGAAGATTGATATGCTAAGTACACAATTTAATAAACTTCACAGATTGTTGTTTAATTTTTGAAGACTGTGAACAGGCAGATTAGACTTTAAAATCAATTCATTTAAGAAGTTTTAATTAATGTGTCAGTGTTTTTGAAATTGAAAAGGCAAAAAATATAGGTAACTGGTCTTAGTGTTAAGGATTTTAGTATCCTTCAATAGACTATATTGAATTTTGATTCCATCTTGGTAATTGCTCTTTTTGACATTTAAATGATCTATCTGGGCTCTAGGGCAAATGAATTATTAAATTTTTCAAAGAAGTACAAAAATAGAAAGACATGGAATATTTCATAGTTTTGTTTGATTCTCAAATAATTTACATCCACTTTTTTTTTTTAATTCACATAAATTAATTATTCTGAGAAATTTGGGTGGAAAACTTCAGATTTGTATTCAGCATCACAAAATACACATAGCACAACAAAAAATGTATTTATAAATAATTTATTTGCAAATGGCAATGAATATATATTTAAGCTTATAATATACAAAATATACATTTTATAATAATTATGTGTTAAAAACTGTCCAATTTCATTAAATAATTTTTCATGAGAATTTTCTTTGCAATTTATTTCATTTTTATAGTGAAACATTAAATATCTTCTCAGTTCGATAAATTGAAAATATAAATGATACATCACCTGGCTTTAAGTGATGACAACAAAAAAAAAAGAAAAAAAAAACAATTCTTTAATTACTTTTTAATTGAGCAATTGACTTATCACCGTGAATAATTTCATATTATGACAGAATATTAAAAAGCTTATTAATTGTGATATTACAATGAGAAGACTAATTAATTAATTATTCTGTTTTTTATTATATTGATTTCTTTAATCCTTAATCAATAAATTTGTGTGCACTTCTTAATAACTTGTGATGAAAATAATGAAATAATAATATTTAAATATTAAAAATGTATGAATTAAGATGAATAACCTTGCAAGAAACAATTTATAAAATACCAGGAATTTTAATTTGTTAAAAGCTGACTTGCATTTTTTAACTTTTAAATATCTTGGGCAGTAAAAAGAGATATCGGAAAGATTTAAACATTTTTTGGAAGAATAAAACCAGACACCGTTACAAATTTATTCATAATGAATTATTACGAATTAGGGCACTAGAAAAATATTTTTAAATTTCGTTTTTTTTAAACAGTGTATTGAAATGTAAAAATCTGTACCTAATTTTTCTAAAAAACAAAGAAGCTAAAAAAAATTTACTTAAATCAAAAATTTGGCAGATACGTGTCCAGTTATTTTGTTTTTGCTCTCTAATAACATTAACATTATTTCAAATACCTTTCGTGCTGATTTTTGGTGAATTTTATTTCAACAAAACATCAAATTTCAAAGTTTTTAACTTTTAAACGTTCATATCTCGAGTTGCAGATTTTTCACATTTTTGTTTGTATATGTGAATTTTATATATTAACAATATCTATCGATTCCAGTATCACTTTTTGTTTAGGAAACAGCTGTTTTGACCTTTTTTTAAATTCACCTCATAGGCTATTGATTATGTCTATCAGAAAGGAAGTAAGACGTTCACCGGTTTTTATTGCAGGAATCGTTCAATGGGTTATAAAAGAAGATAAAACCGTGGAGTGCTATTAAATTAGAGGGTGAAAACTGAAGATAGGGGTACAAAAGCCCCCTTTTTGTTTTTTTCAATATATCTCGTAAACAAAGCAAAATTTTGAGATATTGCACTTAACAGATTTTGTAGAGAATTAAATTTCCTATAACAATAATGTTTTTTTTTTAAATTGATAAAAAAAATGTCATTACCAAAACAGTCGATACAAACATAAAAAAAAAATCAAAAAAATTTGATTTTTTTTTACTATTTTGGTTGTGTCTCTTATTTGGGCTGAGATAGGCATTAACATTGCTCTAATAAAAGTTAGAATATTAAATTTTCTTTAAAACTCTGGTCTTGTTAAATTTTTTCATTGAAAATTAACCGAAGTATGGCCATTTGAACCTATCTTTTTTTCGCAGATTCAGTTTTTCTCAAGTAAAAAAGAAACATTTGAGGGGAAAGTACGATAACTTAGCAACCAAGAATTGATAGCGTTTTTTTGTAGAAAGGTTAAATACAATCATTTTTTTTTACATTGGAGGGGGTGTCTATCTTCCCCCGTTAAGGCGGCAGGGGTAGTTTTCTAAAAAAAGACTTAAAATCAAAAAAATTTATTAAAAAACAAGGGCAACACTTACAGTTATGAACAATACTTTTTTCTAAAGCTAAAATTAGCAAGTAGATAGCCCAGAGTCAGCGTAGAATCGGAGTCATATTCTTCATTGGTGTTAATCAAGTCCTCATCGAGTAGATCTTTAGCTAATATGTAGCATCGAAATGCCTCGGGCATGCTGATAATTCTTCCTGGGAATGGAAATTTAGTCCTGCCGAACCACCATTTGCGTCTCAAAGGACCATTTGCGTCTCAAAAATGGTTTTTATGAAATTTTAATTTTTGGTAATTTCTTTACGGAAATGAATCAAGGGAAAGTCAATCTTTATGTTTTCATTGAAATTTGATTTTTAAAATGAGTTTCTCTATTACAAAATTGTATCTGCAGTCTCCACTTGAAAATACTTGGTTTGAGTAACAAAATAAAGCAAATCTTCACGATACGTTTTTAAAACTATATTTGAATAAATTATATAAGTGTTGTATGTCGTTGGAAAGCTTATTTTAACTGCTATTTATATTGCTGAAAATAAAATTTTTTAAAAATATATTTTTAATTAATATTATTTTTTTCACACAATAAGCTTTTATATGCAGTTTTTTAATTCCGAATTGATTTTTAAATGCTTCCGCTGTCTTCCGCTGTCTACTTTTTTGCACAATTTTGTATGTACTGCTTTTATCTGCTTTTCTTCGATAGAGAACGATATATAACGATAATGTTAGAATTTAATATTGTAATTGTTAAAAAAATTTCATCTATGGAAAAAGTTACATAGAGATTTAATTTACTGATTTTAATTTTACTCGAAGATTTTCAAAAGAGCCGTTTAAAGTATTTAATTAAGAAGAATTTTCGTGAAAATTGACAACATGTTTTTTTTTTTGTGATTTCTTTTTTTTTTTGTTCTTTTCTCAAAAGCTATTTCACTTTGCTTTACAAACGACTTTATTTAAAATGAGTATAATCAATATTTTTCTTATAATTTTTCAATATAATAGCTTTAATTTCAAATAACGTAACACAAACAAACTACATTGAAATTTATTTTTTCTTTATTTTATACTCATAAAAATAATTAAGTAATTTTAAGACACGAAAGGAAGGTCTTTATGAAATTAAGAAACCAGTTTTATCTTATTTTGCAAAATTTGAGAAAATAATCTTTTAAGGTACAAAAGTTACAGATTTTTGAGACGTTCTAGCCTAGTCAAAATCGTATTTTTTTAGCTTTGAATAAACGTTTAATACTTAAATAAAAATATTAGTTAAAAAAACAGTGTGTCAAATAATTTATTAAATATTTCAGGTAATATGTTCCTAATTTGAGTTAATTATTTTCAGACTCTAAGGAATGACAGATTTTTGGAACGCCATAATCGAGCCAAAATTGTACTTTTTGAACTTTGCCTAACTTTTCAAAGCTCAAAAATAATTTGCATTTAAAAAAAACTACGATCAATGATTTCTGATATATTAAAGATTATATGTTCCAAATTTGGTTTAATTATTTCAGGAGACAAAAAGTTACAGATATTTTTAAATACCCAAATAAAGTGAAAATCGTACTTTTTGAACTTTGACTAATTTTTTAAAGCTTAAAATCAATTTTAATTTCAAAAACAAGTAAGTTAAATGATTCGTTATATCTTTGCTGCCAGGTACAAAGGGGTTAAGTCAAAAAAATCGATTTTCGGATTTTGATTGGACTTCAGTCAGTTTTTTTTCTCCCTTTCGTTTGGTCCTATCGCCATAGCTCTAGCGTATCTCCTTCCGTTAGAAATGATTCGGTAAAAAGAGTTTAAGTCAAAATTTTTTAAAATTGTGTGGTAATAAGGGCGTAAGTTGAATTAATTCCTTTGTTTTTGCATTCATTTTTAATTATAAATAAAAAAAAATATCCTAAGGCGTTAAGTCAAGAGGAAGACAGAAAACGAAAAACCATTTTCTTATAGTATTATATTATTTCAAAAAGAATTCTCACATTTTCGTAATTAATCACATTCAGGGGCGTACACTCCCTTGGGGCAAGCAGGGCGACGCCCCGGGGCCCCCGACTGAGGTCGGCCCCCACTGAAGACAATGCAGAGAAGGAAACTGTTAGCATAAATTGAGTTACGAAATAAATTAAAATGAGTTTGAATCACTTCGGATACAAGGGAGACAAATTATGTCATTCAGTGTAATGTATAATGTAGCCACATAATATATATTGATTTGATAAAAAGGCGCTCCAAAAGGAAATAAACTGCTTTTTTAAAAGAAAAATTATAATTTTATCTTAGGGCCCCAAAAAATATTACTTGAAAAATCTTTGCAACCACAAATAATACATTAGGGGCCCCAAAAAAGCAAAAAACAACTTCAAGCCAGGGCCCTGCAAGGACCCCAAATGCCTTTACTTCAGTACTTAAAAAAAAAATTAAGTTAAAAAAAATTGTTTTTTTTGCCCCAACATAAATACATCAGGGCACAAAACTAAATGCACAAACGGAATGCCACCGAATATTACATCAGATTAGAGGCTTCAATACCTATTAATTCTTGGCTCCAAAAAAATTATATTATATTTTAGGGGCCTCTAAGCACTTAATTTTGATAATTTTGAGGCCCCAAAAAGTATTTTTCAGGGGCCCCAAAAGAAATAAACTATGTTTGATGATGGAAAATCAAATGTGTACACATTACTTTAGAACAGAGACCCCAAGAACTATCAATTCTAAGCTAAAAAAATTTTATTTTAGGGGTCTCTTAATATTTAATTTTAGTTTTTCAGGGGCCCCAAAATAAAAAAAAATATGTCGGATGATGGAAACTCAAATATGTATTTATTACTTCAGAACAGAGACCCCAAGAACTATCAATTCTAAGCTAAAAAAATTTTATTTTACGAGTCTCTTAATATTTAATTTTAGTTTTTCAGATGCCCCAAAATAAAAAAAAAATATGTCTGATGATGGAAACTCAAATATGTTTTTATTACTTCAGAACAGAGGCCTCAAGAAATATCGATTCTAAGCTTCAAAAATTTTTATTTTAGGGGCCGCTAAATATTTAATTTTGAGGGCCCCAAAATGAATTTTTCAGGGGCCCAACAATAAAAAAAAATTATGTTTGATGATGGAAAATCAAATATGTACATGTACATGTACATATTACTTCAGAACAGAGGCCCCAAGAACTATCAATTCTAAGCTAAAAAAAAATTATTATAGGGGTCTCTAAATATATCATTTTAGGCAAAGTGCATTACGAACATATTAAAACATTAAAATAAACCTAAAAATGTATAAGCCATACAAAAAAAATGTATGGCGTATACGTACTTTTTTTGTATCAAACGGACCCCCAAATATGAAAGGGGCCCCAAAATTTAGTCTTGCCCCGGGGCCCCGACGACTCAACGTACGCCACTGATCACATTGATATTTCCGACTTTCTTTTATAAATTAAACTTTGTTATCAATGTAAACAAAGATTTTTCTTGACTTAACACCTTTGTACCAAGTTTATTTTTGAAGGCTAAATGGCTCTAAAGTGTTAAGTCAACACACATTTTTTTTAATAACGGTCATTTTCTGGTCAACAGCATATGGATATTAAAAAAGATCTTATAGATGATGTTTCTGCATCATTACTTTTTCAAAATAATATTATTCAGATTTACAAACAAAAATTGAAACTTCAATTTCATTTTCCTCCAAATTAACTTTTCGGACTTAACACCTTTGTACCTGGCGCCAAAGATATATCAAAGGCATTATATTCCAAATTTGAAGCAATTATCACAAAAGACAACAAAGTAACAGATTTTTGAGACGCCTAAGTCCATATGGGCCCACTGTGCACCGCACGGCTTATTAAGAAGCTGTTGAAAATCTTGGGAAAAAATCAAACAATGAAGCAGATTTTGTTCACGTTGACATGGAGTCAGCATTGTAACGTGGATTTTCACCAACTTATGTAGCTTCAAACCGAATGCATCCCTCAAGTCTACAACTAGGATGGAAAAACTCGGGGACAAAAAAGTGAACAGACTCAGTAAAAATACCTTAGACATCAATCACAATCGAATAACAAAATCATTTAGAAAAAAAAACAAATGTCTTTAATTTTTTTTAATCTTAAAATCATCCAAAGATGTTTCTGGTAGCTACTTATTTGAAGAACTAATTCTCACATAATGATAATTTATGGTTGTCATAGACAACACTCTCATTTTTACTAATCCTCTTTTATTAAAAGACTTCTAATAAATTAACGACACTTCCCATCTGCCAAAAATATGTCCCTGAAACTGATAGCCTCAACCTCTTGGAATTCTTAATTAGAATTTATTACCAAGTATCAGTGTCATTCTCCGAAAAAAGAAGACACAAAAAAAAAAAAAAACAAGATAAGGTAAACTAAGCCACTACAGAATCTCATCTAAGAGTATCATGAGTTGACTTTGAAAAGTAGATATAATTTCGTATTAATGCTGAACAGAGAAACTCTGCCCTTGGCATCATTCAGGGCATAAGTTGTTGATCGAATTGGCTGGATTACCAACACTCAAAAGCAGCATAGTCCACTGCTGTTGCTGTAGCTGAACACATAACTCACCGTAATTTTGTCGCTCTAGAAAGTCAAACATGTTAGAGAGAAGATATCTTTCATTTATGAAAACATACACGTGAAAACATGGACATCGAAATATCTACCAACGTACCTTTTATACCAACAATTACTAAACACTAACAGGAAGTCAGAGAGAGAGATACGTTATGTCGCCGACAATCCATTTATCGTCCTTAGTTCAATAAAAATAAAGTTTTACCCTGGCAAAAGTTGCGGTTTGATGATGATATAGCCACAAGGATAATGATTTTGTAAGCAGACTCTCTTCCACATGTTATGTCCAACATACATAAATAGCTGCTGACTGCTCTGAGGCTGATGCTCGCTCTCATGTTCAAGTAGTTTGTTCGTTGTTAAGGTGCATTGTGGTGGAAAATACAACTTGCAGTTTGTGCTGCAAGGAAACATGACAGAGATGACTTGACTATTATATGTACGAGGACTAAAAGGATGTATAGAGAATCGATTGAATCTGAATTGGATGCACTCAGTAAAATTAGAAAAGTTTTCATTTTCCTTCTAATACGGTTGGAAAGTTGGGGACTAGAAATGACGACAATCTTGACGACTAACGAAAATACTATACTCAGGATCTTGTCTTATTTTATTATCGATTTCACTTATGGTTTACCAGAGGATATATTATAAAAGGAAACTTTTGCTGCGTGTTTTCGGTTTGACTTTTGATATTTAATGTGATTTGCGGTTTGTATATTTCTGAATAGGGATTTCTTATACCATTTTTGGCATCAAAAGTTTATACGTTAAATTAATAAGACATCTATTTAAATGATATTAAAATGTTTATGGTATTTTGAATAGAATTTTTTAATGTAATTAAAAAGTCTTAAGGATTACTTTTTTCGCCTGGATAAGTTCACAAGTGGATTAAAAAATAAAATCAATACAATAGTCAATTTCACGAAAATACTATAAAACTACTCTTTTAAGTTGGGTCACTGAGGCGTATGTGTAACTTTTTTTATGTTGAAGATTTTTATAATTACATAATGGCTTTCTTCGAATGTTGTGCTGATTAGGAATTTGAACTCAAGAATAAGATTGATAACAGGACCAATGATCAAAGTCTAAAGGCAATAAAAAGATATTACCTTAAATGCCAGAGGAAAGAAACTAATAGAACTATGTGATATGTACATTTGAACTCCGAATGCAATATGGAACCAGGTTAAGTGACTTTTCGAGAAATTATACATTATTTATGAAATCTAAATTGAAGATTGGGAGCCAGATTTTGAGAACAAAGAATTCCCGTACTCAGAGCATTTTTCCAGTGGTTTTTACTTTTGAACGGCTTGTGCAATCAATACTCAAATGGTATTTTTCGAGTTTGATTCAAAAATTTAACCACACCACAAACGGTGCAGTGAAAAAAGAAGAAAATTTGTTTTGATGAAGAGTTTACAAGAAGCTCGTAAGATACCCTTTCTATGGTTTAGAAGTTTTTGTAATTCTAGC
Source organism: Episyrphus balteatus (assembly GCF_945859705.1). Classification (NCBI taxonomy): domain Eukaryota; kingdom Metazoa; phylum Arthropoda; class Insecta; order Diptera; family Syrphidae; genus Episyrphus; species Episyrphus balteatus. The sequence continues at coordinate 171,412,181 of NC_079134.1, forward strand.
CAAGGATTATTTCGAAGAAACTACGTTGCGGTCAATACGTACTGTTTATTCAAAAGCATTTTATTTTTTATGCCTTTGCTTATTTATTACAATTAAAAAAAATTTATTGCAACTTAAAAATATTTGTATTGAAAAAAAAAAATATTTATTGCAATTAAAAACTATTTTGCATTGATTTTTTTTTCAGTTTTTTTTCTATATACATACCAACCATTTTTTTTAAATTCAAATGCATTATTTTAATTAATTTATTTATTTTAATTTAACTACCTCTGGTTTGTTCATACGATGAGAATCAACAAGAACAAAAAAAATCGGGATCGGGTCAAAATTCTGGCTTCAAAATTCTGCTTTTCAAAATTCTGCCTTTTTAGCGAAAATTCTGTTTTTAAAATTCTGCTTTTTTCTACTCTGTTTTTCAAAATTCTGCTTTTTAAAATTCTGCTTTTCAAAATTCTGCCAGCATTATATTTGAACAAAAAAATTCTGCCAATTCTGATTTTTTTTTATAGCATATGCACTGGCTAAAGAAAAATACACCTCATTAATGTTAATGTTAATGTAATTGGTACTTTCCTAATTTTTTTTATTTAAGTGTCGCAAATATTTTTTGAATTCTGACTTTCTTTCAAATAAAATATGTAAACTAATTGGAACCGATGTTGTTTGATACAAAATATTCCTTTTATTAATCAAATTTTTGAACATTCATCTTTATTTGATAAATTAATAAATTTTTAATTATTTTCGGAAATGTTTTATATTAAACATTTTCTTAAAATTTTCAAATTTATTCATTCATAAAACAAAAATTACCTAATACGCATTTAAAAAATGACAAATTTTCAAAAAGATGATTTTACAGAATTCTGCAATAAATTAAAAAAGGGTTTGGAAAATGTTAAAAAGCGCGCGCTTTTTAACATTATATTTTTTTTTTCAAAATATTTTTTCAAAATATTTTTTTATTAAAATTCACAGTCTGGACAAAAATTGTATAAAATGAGTTTAAAAAAATTTGTTCGCCTATTTTTAACTTTGAAATCGATTATTTCAAAAACAATTGGTTATAATATATTGATTTAAAAATTAGAATTAAATTTTCAATTTTGCCTCTGGGAAATGGTTTCATTTATTACTGTAAGTGTTGCCGTTGTTTTTTAATATTTTTTTTTTATTTTCATATTTTTTGTTTAGAAAACTGCCCCTCCCACCTAAACGGGGGGAGATAGACCTCCCTCCCAAAGAAAAAAATGTTTGTATTGAGCTCCTCTACAAAAACCCGTTATACAAATCCTGGCGCCCAAGTTATCCTACTACGTGCCGAAATAACATTTTCGTTCTATACCTAAAAGTTTGAATTTCTGTATCTGGGTTGAAATCGAAAATTTTTTTTTTCTAATCCAATTTTAAACTGATTTTCATAAAAAATACCTCGTTTGATTTGGAAATAAATATTATTTTAGAACATATTTTTAAAAAATATATACTTTAATTTGATGTCGAAGTTGGATAAATGACGAAAAAAATGGAATTTTTGAACTTTGTCAGCTTATAAATTCTAGGTGGTTTAACCGAGTTACATGTTTTATGCATTGCTAAAAAGGTATATTTATCGAAATGGATACAAATTTGATGAAGCTAGATTTTTTTCAATGGGTGAAGGTCAAAAAAACCGTTTTTTGCCCCTAACTCCAGATTTTGGGGGTGTTAGGGACTTTTTATATACAGTTTCGTAATCAGTGCGACTAGCTCTACAAAACGTGATAGGTCTAGGCCCGCGTATATTTTAAAACCTCAGTTTTGTAGCACCTTGTTATTTTTAAAAAGCTGGGATCGAATCACGGCGTATGGAAGCTATATGTCCCTATCTTTTTCTACTGTTTAAATAGAGACAGCAATAGTCAAAACGTTAACGTATGATGGTAATCGTTTGCCGTAATTCTACCCCTGAATTTATTATTTTTCACAAACACGTAAAATTTATGATTTTTGAGAAAACTCGGGATGAAAAAGATAATATGGTTAGAAAAGTTATGGGAGTTCAATTTTTAAACCAGACCTCATCTAAAATGAAGACAAAAATGTGTCCTCAATATCAAGTTGAAGCTTACATCTATATCCGTATATCACTTATTTGTTATCATTAACCTCATTCTCTTCCATTTATTTGTGTAAAACAAACATTTCATAATCACTATAATTTCTACGACCCAGACTCTTTTATGAAAGGATTAAATCCTTAAACGATAATGACAACCACATTATCATTAAACTTTAGAAAACTCATGTTAAATAAAAAAAAATATATATATATAAAATATTATATCCTTGCCATGTTATCGGAAAGGCATAGTTTCTACCACACAAACACACTACACAAACACATGGAAAAAAGCTGGCATAGAGGAAAAAGTTTTCCCATAAATCTTTCATAAAGATAATAAGCAAACTAATGAGGCTTACAATTATAGATAGGGTAAAAGCGGGTGAGATGGCATACCTTTTTTGTTTTTGTCATATTTTTCAAAGTAAACCTCATTTCATATTTCTAACAATGCAAAAATGTTCTATATTCAATATCCAACGTATTGTTTGTTTTAAAGAATTTTATATTTTAAATTTATATTTTTAAATTAATATAGAAAAAAAGTTAAAAAAAAACCATCTCCCCCTATAGGGTGGGTGAGATGGCGCATGAGTTTGTTTTAGGTTTCTATTGCCAAATTCATTGCACAAATGGTTGAACGATGTGAAGGAATCAAGCACCAATGCATGCTGTATAATAGATTGCAACTAGTCGTCTTTTTTATAAAATTTGAACTTGGCTGAATTACTTAAAAAAAATATGTTGAGGGTGATATGGCACATACTAAAACTATACTCAATTAAAAAATTCTAGTAGGGAATGCGCCATTTCACCCGCAAAAAACTGCGCCATCTCACCTTTTTGGGCATAACTCATATTCGTAAGCACCTATAAAAAGCAGATAGAACTAGTAGTCCAGTAATTTTAGGTTTTATCTGCGGAAAAATTCCTACTGGGCTGAATTTTGGTATACAGCTTAATGACGGCTTTGTTATGAAGATGTGAAAAATCGACATTGATATCGTGTCCGCGTTAAGAGTTATAGGGGTCAAAAGGTCACAAAAACTGGTTTTTCACGATTTTCAGCAAAACGGTAAGTCTTATCAAAAAATTTTCAATGCAAGAATTGTAGACCAGATTATTATATATAAAAAGTGTCATGATACTTTTTTTCCTAAGACCCACCGTTTCTTAGGTATAACGATTCAAAAAGTTGAAGTTTAGTTGTAATCGTCATAATCCTATTCCTGAAAAAAAAACTCCTAACTGAAAAGTTCCTGAAATTTCATTATTTTTTTAGCTTGAATTTCGTTCCTCAACTGTTAAGAATATGGGGAAACCAAAAAAAAATGGAAATTTTCGCCATTTTTCCGATTGAGGCCCTTCTCCCGAAACCATTTCCCTGGGAATTTTTGATTAGAATATGTCTGAAAATATACAGGGTGTGCAATAGAGAATGGACAACCCTAAAACGGCTTATAGCTACACTTATGATTGTTCTAAAAACAGATAGAAAAAAGTTCTATCGCAACCAGTTCATAAAATATGGACTTTTTTTCGTTCAGTGTATTTTAAATTTTATCATCTTATGTTTTCGTTCACTACAACCACGAATTAATGAATTTTATTTATTTCTTTTTTTTATAATTTTCTACAATAATTGGATGAGTACATAAAAGCTTTAAAAATTTCATAGCTATTGCACATTTTCGTAAAAAAAATTTTGAAATCTGTTTTTTGATGCAAAATGTAAAAAAAGTATTTTATGAAAAATTTTAAACACCTGTGGTATAAAATAAATCTATAGAAACCTAGGTGGCCATCTTTCTTAAAAATATTCTCCTTATACCAGAATATTTTTAAGAAAGTTGGCCACCTAGGTTTCTATAGATTTATTTTATACCACAGGTGTTTAAAATTTTTCATAAAATACTTTTTTTACATTTTGCATCAAAAAACAGATTTCAAAATTTTTTTTACGAAAATGTGCAATAGCTATGAAATTTTTAAAGCTTTTATGTACTCATCCAATTATTGTAGAAAATTATAAAAAAAAGAAATAAATAAAATTCATTAATTCGTGGTTGTAGTGAACGAAAACATAAGATGATAAAATTTAAAATACACTGAACGAAAAAAAGTCCATATTTTATGAACTGGTTGCGATAGAACTTTTTTCTATCTGTTTTTAGAACAATCATAAGTGTAGCTATAAGCCGTTTTAGGGTTGTCCATTCTCTATTGCACACCCTGTATATTTTCAGACATATTCTAATCAAAAATTCCCAGGGAAATGGTTTCGGGAGAAGGGCCTCAATCGGAAAAATGGCGAAAATTTCCATTTTTTTTTGGTTTCCCCATATTCTTAACAGTTGAGGAACGAAATTCAAGCTAAAAAAATAATGAAATTTCAGGAACTTTTCAGTTAGGAGTTTTTTTTTCAGGAATAGGATTATGACGATTACAACTAAACTTCAACTTTTTGAATCGTTATACCTAAGAAACGGTGGGTCTTAGGAAAAAAAGTATCATGACACTTTTTATATATAATAATCTGGTCTACAATTCTTGCATTGAAAATTTTTTGATAAGACTTACCGTTTTGCTGAAAGTCGTGAAAAAATAGTTTTTGTGACCTTTTGACCCCTATAACTCTTAACGCGGACACGATATCAATGTCGATTTTTCACATCTTCATAACAAAGCCGTCATTAAGCTGTATACCAAAATGCAGCCCAGTAGGAATTTTTCCGCAGATTGGGCTTAAAAATGACTAAAATGACTGGGCTATAGAGCTCAGATTTCACACACAATGCATAACTTATACTCTCTTTTATGTATTGGTGTATCAAGGGCATCTAAGATCCCAACGACTCACAAAATATCGGAACAAAAAAAAAGGGCGAAAAAAAAATTCGAAAAAAATCATCACATGATTTGCTTTGAAATTTTTTTTATTTTTTGTATCACAGATAAAGAAACGATTACTGGCTACTTCGATTTAAAATATTTAAAGAAAGCTAAAAATATTTTTCGTACATTTTTAGAGCAATAAATGTAAAAGATATTTAAAGTGCGCCATCTCACCCGCCGCGCCATATCACCCGCTTTTACCCTATAAATTATGAATATGATGTGTATAAACCATCTTCCCTTTTTTTCTACCCATAATTTATACTTAAATGCTTGGATTATAACATGATTGTGTTTGTATTTGTTTACATATAGTTTTCTGGGTTAAATTTGTGTTTGTGTGTGTGTAGTATTTTTCCATTATTTTATTAAGTTATTCAAGTATAAGCTTTAATTAATTGAAAAATCTTAATTAATATTGATAGTAGAGCCTCTCTGGAGATTAAAAACTGGAGGTCACCTGTGAATTTATTTTTATAGTCAGAATAGGGATATTATATAGAGGTAAAAAAATGCTAACCAATTAAGCCTCCAAGAACAATTAGCAAAAATTGTTACGATACAATTAAGGAATGTTTTTATTTCGGACAATTAAACAGGTCAACAACATTTGGCCAATATTCTTTCGAGGAAACAACAGATTGGTATATTCACAGAAGACTGTTTTGTGGAAAAAATAAGACCAAATAAAGTGTAATTGACTTGCTTCTTTGAATTGGATAATAAGGATATTATTGAACAAAATTTTTCATACCTGTCATGATTTTGATTTTTTACCATTTCCAGTTCGAAAAATTCGTCCTTCGTTCCTTCAGAAGGATATTTTATAAATATTCCATTTTTATAGAAAAAAAAACATTTGTTAAAGAAAACCCTTCTAGGAATTAATGAAAAAAGGTAAAAAAGTATCCACATGACCGCAAAGGACCTGCTCGTGTCGGTGGATTCACTTACTTTTAGCAAGAAAAAAAATATATATTAAACCGTATAACCACGAGTATACTTTGAAAAATTTAGCATTTTGCACCCACAAAACACTCTTCACTTCTCCATCAAAAGCAGTAGGTACCAGTATTCTTTTCAAGCAACAGAAAAGTGTACCGGCATCATCATCTAACCCACAACCATTTTATAAAATCAACATAATGCAGCATAATGTGTGCCAGCACTTAGGACACAAAAAAGGATACAAACAAAAAAAAGAAACCGCATATTCATCATTTTTGCCGCTTGCACTGATGGACTTAGCCACCACAACCCGCATACTTACTCTGGCAACGACATCAAGCGATTTAAAAAAAATGAAAAAAAAAAATTGCTACCTTTAATATTAAAATGTTTATATACTCCTTTTAACATGTCCTTTTTGCTGTTTCCATGCTTTACTTGGTAGCTGTGACGATGACGACGAAAGGAAGAAGATTTGCTAAGTCATGCTCGTATACAAAAGTCACATGCTATATGGCGACTGCCAGTGTATGATGTTTACATTGAAATTTTTCAAAAGCAGGCATGATGGTAAGAATATACAAGACTTTGGAGCTCTTTGTAAAACGATGTTATGGGGGTTCCTTTTTGAAAAAAAAAAAAATGGAACATACTCTTTAGAAAGTAACCTCATTTCCACGTTGTTGCTGCGATATTTTCTGCTGGGTGTAAATTCTCGTATATTCTTGGATTTAATTACGTCCCGAAGCCAAGTTAAAAGTTGTTTCATTTTTTTTGTTCAACAATTTTAACTTCGCGATGAATATACGCACCATAGTGCTACTTCGGAGTGGTTTAGCATGCGAGCAAGTGTTTCATGTTTTTGCCCAAAGAAAGGATAAAATATGTTCTTTAAACAATAATTCTTAAAATGCAGAAATTTAACCTTCGTTTGCCATTTTCAGCAATTGACTGAATTGGATTGAAAAACATTTTCTAACCCTTGCATTTATTATTTATTTCAAGGACGAGTTTACAAGAAAATCAAAATCTGCTCTGAAGTGCCGAAAGGTTCTTAACTGGGACCATTATTTTTCAATAACTATTTTGCTGACCAGCTCACCAACATCCCTAGAACGAAAATTAAGGTGTTTGCTGACGACTCTATAATATATATGCCACATCACTTTGACCAAAAATAGCTTGCACTCTAGGTCTGTCGCGGTAAAGTTATTGCATTGCATTTTTTATCAACTTATGTAATTGTTATTACTTATTTATTTTTGAAGTGAAAACTTCTTCAGTATCGTAGTGCTTTAAAAAAAATCAATTAATTATAACTTTTTTGTTTTAATAGATAGATGAATGAAATTTATACTGTAGATAGGTAATACAATAAACTATTATTTCAATAAATTTTATATTCAAAATCCTGAGATAACGGTGAAAATATAATCTTTTACTAAACACTTTATATCTATTAATCAAGAGCACATAGAAATTTGATTTAACTTTTATACGTATGCCGATAATATTACCTTTCATTTGATATATCATACATAACTGTTCGTGTTCTACAATACACAATCATAAATTAAAAAACTTGAAAAGCTCATCAAAACACATTTGGAGTCACCAGTGTAGGAAGTACCGTAATCTCAGTTTGAAATTTCGACATGGTTGACTTAAAAAAATTCTTCCTTTTTTTGTAGGCATCATAGAAATATAATTGAAGCGTTATTTAAAAGATGAAATAATAAAATTGATGATATAAAATTTATTATAAGTTATCATTTAAAAAAATGGATTTAATGGTGTTAGAATGGAAAAAATAATGATTTTTTTTTAGCTTTTTTTGAGAAAACTGATTGGGTTCAAAAAATTCTAGCTCTTTTTGTAAATGTTGTATAGACATGGTCGATATAAATATTTCGAGCTGAAACAATAAGCTTTCGGATGATATAAAATTTTTTGTAAGTTGTCATACAAAAATGGATTTAAAAGTGATAAAACAAAAAAAGTTAGATATTTTCGTTTTTTTTTCAAGAAAAAATATTTTTAAGGTTTCACTTCTACCGCGTGTGAATTGCACGCATGATTATTTTTATTTATGCAGTATTTTTTTTTTTTCTTTGTTATTAATACAAAAATTAGTTGTCTGTAAAATCAGTTTATGGATGATAATTTTACGTGAAAACGTCATAACTTACAATTTTTGAAGCTTAATACATATATTATAAAAAAGTGAAAAAAAATATTTAAAACTAATTAAATTAAAAATTATACATACCTTCAATAAGCCTTATATTTCTTCAAAAGAATTAAACCATAACTAAAACCTATATGTTTTGTAAAAAGTATACAAATTATTTCTTGAAATCACACATTTTTCATAAAAAAAAGCGATAAAAATTAACTTTTATTTCTTCACACATCATATTGTCAATATTTTTACATGACAATAGGGTTGCCATGCGTCCGGGTTTTCCCGGACATGTACTCTTTTTTGGCTGTGTGGGGGACGTCCGGGATAGTTTCTATCAATTGTCCGGGATTGTACTCTTTTGAAGCCTTTAAAAATCTCACTTTTTGTATGCTACTCTTAATTCATTCCTTATTCAAAAAACGAATCGAGTTCATTAAAAGCGAGGCGTTTTTATTTTGGTCTATTATCTGCTCAATTCTTTTTTGTGTTCTGTTCCAATATAATCAAAACTCAAAAATGTGCATATGAGGTACTGGTTAGTGAATTCTCTGACCAACAAAAATTTATTTTAATAATTTATTTAAATTTTATTATTTATTACAGTAGGTACCTTATTGTAAGACTCAACACTCAAGGTGCAAAATTTTAAACGATTAAGAAAAATACATATAAGGCCGCTTAAGTAAGTTGCTAAGTCAAAAAGACCATTTCTTAACTTAAATAGTAACTCACTAAAAATTCTATTAGCATTTAACTAAGGGCCAATTTTTCAATAGTCAGTTAAAAAATTCATTTAGTACTTATTCCTAAGGATAGAGAAAAAATCAATTCTTCAACAAGCAGATATAGCTTATTCCTTAGAATAAAACTATCTGCTTCTTTCAGAGACGAATAAAAATTATCCTAAGGAATAACCTCAATAAAAATATTGTGTCAGTTGGCAAAGCTGTTTTGAAAGAATTTTGAAAAAAATACAGTGGAACACAAGAAAACAAAAACAATCATGAATAAAAATGACGTTTAATTTTAAATATTTTTGAATTTGACCATTTTTTTTTTGTTATTCTGTAGAATAAATTATTCTTGATTGAAAAATTCAATGTTTTTATCTGATTGTTTATGAGCCTAATAACTTTATTCGTCGAACAGTTAACTGACTGTTTATTAGAAGATTGATAAATTGGCTCTTAATCGTTTAAAATTTTGAGCAATTGGATTTTAATGGAATTTAAATTTTTTTTTTACTGTAACTATGTACATTCCAACTTTTGTAATATTAGCTAAAATTTTTAACCTTTATTTTTTTTGTGAAAAAAATAAGAAAAAAATGCTACGGGAACAAGGGTTAAAAATGTGATTTTTAGTTAAATTTTGAAAAGATTGTTCCGCTTTTTTTTGTTTTTATAAAACTATGCATTCCTTTTGTCCTAGATTTGTACTCTTTTTTGTGTCCTTATTTGTCCGGGAAAGTCCGGGATTTTACATCTCGATTACTAGTTTCGTCAAAATATATCTGGCAACCCTACATGACAACCTATAATAAATTTTATATCATCTGAAAGTTTATTATTTTAGCTTTCAGTATTCACCTCAGTCATGTTTGTACGACATCTGGAAAAAAAAGCTGGAATTTTTCGAATGCAATCAATTTTCATAAAAAGATTTAAAAAAAAAACTTTTTTTTTTCATTTCGATTTGGTCCATTTTTTTATTTTACAACTTTTTATATACAATTTACTAAAATGGATATCATTGGAAAGCTTATCATTTCACCTTTAAAAATATGCCTCAACCATATCTGTACGACCCCCTCAAAAAAAAGTTACAATTTTTTAAAGACAACCATGTCAAAATTAAAACTAAGATTACGATACTTCCTGCACTAAGTATTGAGCATTTTAAGAAACCATAATTTGCCTTTAAACTCTATTCATACATGTGGAAATTTCAAGTAAAAAAGCCCGTTCGCAACTCCTTTAGTCCTCTGCATACTTTATACATATATGTACATTCATATGTATGGACGTATAGAAAATACTTATGTTTAGAGAGAGATATTCAAAAAAAAAAAAAATTTTTTTTGACATCAGTCTGCCCGCTATTCAGTATGCATGAAATCAGCGACCACGTTTGCAGAAATGTTACATTTCGCATGACTGATTGCTTTCATAAGTGCCATAGCGATGATGATGCTTATATACAAGGAAGAGAGTAAGAGAGAGAGAGAGAAGAAGGTCCTCACTAGGGTGTTGAAGTAGATTTTATATGTATAAATTTTTTTTATTTAGCTTACCGTGTTGTATATACGCACAGCAATTAAGGATACGGTGCGCTACATGTGGATGGTTTTATTCACTCACACGAGCTCTAATGTTGTTATTTTGTAAAGTTTTTTTTTTTTTTCATTTTTCAAAGGTTCTACGGCTACGGTTCTACCTAGCGCACTCATCAACATTGCCGATGAAAACAAGTTATACGGAACTGTGTCAAGGATTTTTTGTGAATAAATTTGTATTTAACAACAGGTCATTGCAGCTCAGCGTTGCGCAAGAATGGTTAGTTTTTTTTTTTTGTAATTTTGTCATGAAATAACACTTCTGTAATGAATTTAATTGTTAGTAAGAGGACGCAATGTATTTTATTATAGTTGGCTATTATTTTTGCAAATCATGAAGTTAGGTAATTTTAGGGGATTTTACACAAATTAAAACTATTTTTTTTTTTGAAAACAAAAGGAGTTTAAAATGCGTGAAGCGCATCACCTACAGAATTGTTAGTTTAAATAATTAACAACAAAAGCGTCTGCCTGGAAGCGAAGCAATTTTAATTGATAAATTTGCATACATACAATTTTTTTATTTTAAAGATTTATAACTTCGTATATTTATATTCGTATCCAAATCCCAATTCATACTGTTCATAAGGAGACTATTGAAATCAGTGGGTATTAGGATTTAGAGATTAATATCTTCTAAACGGTTAAAGCAATCAATTTGATGCCATAGACAGTTATGTAGAACGCTGAAGTCCCTACAAGAATACATCTTGATAATTTGATAATGAGGACTTTTCAGTGAATTAGAAAATTTTTAAATGTAAAAAAATGATGTTATGTATATTTTTTTTTTAACTTTGACCTCGAATATCTTTCAAATGATTAGATTAATAAAAAAAAGTTTTTAAGACCTTTTTTATGGAGCAAGCTGTTTCCTACAAGAATATGTCTTGTCAATATGTCTTTTTCAATTTGTTACAAAATTAATAACAAAAAACGAATTTTTAAAGATTTTTTCAAACCTTGGATCTCAAATATATTTTAAACGGTTAGATAAACTAAAAATTTGTATTAGACCTTTTTTGTAGAGCGTTTAATTTCCTACAAGAATATACATACAGGGTGTCCCAAAAGTTAACGTCGAAACGAAAACGGTAGATAGAGTAGGTGGTGACAGTTATCAGAAAAATAATAAACAAAATCGCAGCCATATATTTGGGAGTTATGGGCATTTGAAAAAAAGTCAAAAAAATGGTCACCCTGTGACGGTTTTTCATGTGCCGTAAATACAAATCTTAATTTTTCTAATTTTTTTCTTTTGTTACGGAACCTTGAATAACCCTGCTATCAAATGCATTCAAAAATTTTAACTCAGCTGCATCAGTTTCAAAGAAAATATTACTTTTATACCTAACTTAGTACTAAAAAATTTTACATGACACTAATTCAATGAGCCGTAGTGTAAAAAAAATGCACTACGATGTTTCGGCAAGTTGCCTTAAAAGTTGGTTTGTTCAATTCTCTTTTCAAAATGGTACAACATTGTTGGGAATATTCCATAAATAACCGAGATACATTTTTTTTCTTAAGAAATCCGACTTTTTTATGAGGTAATTTTTCCATATTATTCAAGTTTTGTACCCTTTCAGAACCTTTCAGAATACAAAAACTTAAATAATATGGAAAAATTACCTAAAAAAAAGTCGGATTTCTTAAGAAAAAAAATTTTATCTCGGTTATTTATTTATTATTCCCGACAATGTTGTACCATTTTGAAAAGAGAATTGAACAAACCAACTTTTAAGGCAACTTGCCGAAACATCGTAGTGCATTTTTTTTACACTACGGCTCATTGAATTAGTGTCATGTAAAATTTTTTAGTACTAAGTTAGGTAAAAAAGTAATATTTTCTTTAAAACTGATGCAGCTGAGTTAAAATTTTTGAATGCATTTGATAGCAGGGTTATTCAAGGTTCCGTAACAAAAGAAAAAAATTAGAAAAATTAAGATTTGTATTTACGGCACATGAAAAACCGTCACAGGGTGACCATTTTTTCGACTTTTTTTCAAATGCCCATAACTCCCAAATATATGGCTGCGATTTTGTTTATTATTTTTCTGATAACTGTCACCACCTACCCTATCTACCGTTTTAGTTTCGACGTTAACTTTTGGGACACCCTGTATAAAGAATTTTTTGTTTAAAAGTCGATATATAAAAAAATTATTCTTCAGTAGATATTATATCTTACAGTGTTTAAGTAGGTCGAATTTTTTTTTTTAAGAAGATTGATGTTAAAATGAAAAATTGCGAAGCGGAGGACTTTCCCATTAAAATAAAAAGTTCATATTTGAAGAGTATTCTAGAGATTTTTCGAAGTAGGTATATAAAATAAAAAAAAAAAAACGAATTTCGATTTTTTGACCCACCCTAATGTACATACATGTTCAAGTTATATAAAAGCAACTGAGTAAGTGTAATATGGAATAATCATATTAAAAGTGTGATTAGGCGTAATATTCGCTTAAAAATTAAAATTCCAATAAATTGCAAGCAACTAATTTTCAATTGATTAACAAATTCTTTTTAGCGTTTTTCTTTAAAAATATGAATCGAAAAATTGTGTTTTTGAAATACGATTACTTTTAAAGTCCCTTGTATTGGAAAAGTTGTCATTATCTTCATTTGTCTGTTTAATAAGTTTTTTTTTTGGGAGCGAGTCAAAGGGGTTGGGGTCAAAATTCTGCCAGGGTCAAAATTCTGCTTTTCAAAATTCTGCTTTTCATAATAATTCTATTCTACAAAATTCTGAAAAAAATTAAAAAAAGGGTTTGGTAAATGTTAAAAAGCGCGCGCTTTTACAATCATCATCTCGAAAAATTTGCTCCTTATTTGAGATTCCTTACTTTCGAGTAGGTACTATGTCAATTTTTGTAATATTAATTCTTTGATAAATCAATAATTTTGAAAATATTGAAAAAAATTTTAATGATAAATATTTTCGAAAAATGATAATTGAAAACTTTTTAATTAATGAAATAAAAATCAATATTCAAAAACTTGAAGAAAAAAGGAATATTCTTCATCGTTTCTAATTAGTTTTAGTTTTCATTAATGAGGTGTATATTTGTTAAGTAAACGCATATGCTATAAAAAATAAACCAGAATTTAAAAAAAAAAAAAAAATGGTGGCAGAATTTTGAAAAGCAGAATTTTGACCCGCTCCCGAGTCAAAATTCTGACTTCAAAACTCTGGTTTTCAAAATTCTGCTTTTTTTCAAAAAAATTCTGTTTTTTTTATATTCTGGCTTTCAAAATTCTGCCATAATTTTTTTGAGGAAAAAAAAAATCAAATTTTTTTTTTTCTATTCATAGTTTTTCATTGATGTAATTTAAGTTTGGTACTTACCTAAATGTCTAGAAGACTAACTTTCTTATAACCCACATTTACATAAATATACCATTGAAAACAAATAATTAGAAATGATGTTGGGTGATGAAAAATATTCCTTTTCTTATTCAATTTTTTGAATATTAATTTTTATTTGATTAATTAAAAAATGTTCATTTATTATTTTTCGATGATATTTATCATTAAAGAGCTTTTCTCAATATTTTTAAATTTTTTGATTATAAAAAAAAGATGATACTACAAAAAATAGACTTAGTACTCGTAAGTAAGTAATCTCAAATAAGCAGCAAATTTAGCGAGATGATGATTTTACAAAATTCTGCAAAAAAATTAAAAAAGGCTTTGGAAAATGTTAAAAAGCACGCACTTTTTAACATTTTCCAAACCCTTTTTTAATTTTTTGCAGAAATTTGTAAAACAGAATTATGCAAAGCAGAATTTTGACCCCGGCAGATCTATTCTACTATAGCGAGCACCAAACCACTTATTCTACTTTTGACCAATTAGTAAAAATAATGAGAGTTTTTACAAGTAAGAGGTGTTATTATACCGAAAGGTATTCAATTTTTGTGACCATTATGTTTAAAGAAAAAGTATCTTCTTTTAAAATAGACCATTTAGTAAAAACATCAAAAATTTCGTTTTTTTTTCTCTTTTTTGTACAGTTTTTGTTAAGTTTTTTACAAGATTTCAATTTTAAATTTTTTTAAAAGGATACACATCGATAAAAAATTTAATTATCTACAAAAAATTGCTTAAGCAAAATTTTCAATTTCGGCTTGCTTTTCAAGTTGTAGACAAAAACTCAAAAAGTAACAGAAAAAGTCGAAAATATTGATCTTTACAAAAATAGTCATATCTTTATAATTTATCCATAGATTTTGAAGAAAATTACCTTTTTATCTTTGCCAGAAAATATACATAAAAAATTTAAAACTATGAGGATTCAACAGATTTTGATTTTTTTTCTTTCAGTAATAAAGTTTTTTTTTTCAGAAATTTTCTTCAAAAACTCGATTTTTTTTAATGTTTTTAATTGCACTTAAACGTCTGGAGTGACCCAGAAAAGTTGTTTTAGTGTTTGTTGCTTATTTACTCAGCTTCCAGGCGCCAGCTTTTCTTTTCAGATTATTCATTTATTACTCAAGATATAGCCTGAATACTAAGTAGGCTGGAAAAAACAACGACAAAAAACTTTGAAAAATCATATGTATCTCGAAAATCTATCCATAATAATTTTTTTTAAAGTGATTTCCAAGTCCCTGAGGTCAAAGTACGTTACAAAAATAGTAAGATTGAGTGTCCATTTTGGCTGTAAACCAGAGAAATAAATATTTTGTATTAACCTTGAATAACTCATGCAGAGGTCAAAATTCGTTTATGACAATAATAATGTCAAATATTTTTGAAACAACTTTGATGAAAATAAACTCATTTGATTCTGAACTCTCCCAATCAAAACATTTTTACTCTATTAAAAAAAAAAGTTTTGGTATATTCTCATCAAATCGAAGAGCTTCTTTCAAATCAATTACAATACAAACTAAATACACTGCCATATGGAAATCCTTCTTTACTATCACACATTAAACAGGCATTTATTCATTTATCATTCATTCCTTTGCACTTTCTTCTGAATGGAAATTAAAATTAATCTCGGAAAAGCTCTTGTAATGTATCCGAGAGAGATGTCGACATAAAAAAAAATATACCTACATCTACTTCTTCAAACTTTCAAAAACCAACTTTTCAATCTCTAAGAGTTCCGCTATATACTCACAGACGCACAAAGAAAATTGACAGAAACAAGGCTGGAAAAAAGGAGTAAAATGAAAATAAGGACCATAAAAATCATGTTTACGGAAAAACATTCTTCGAATAGAATACGAAATGAAGTCACGATTACGACGAGTAAATTTGTTTCTTTTGTGATGCGGTGTTTTTTTTTTATAAACTTTGAAGCGAGAAATTCAATTTTAAAAAAAGTTTTTTTTTTTGTTGCCAGACGAAATCATGACACACACAAGCATTTTTTTATTTTTTTTACTTCCATTTGGGCATTCAACAAAAGTACATCAAACTTAGAATACTAAATGTATAATATAAAAAAATATATCCATGAAACCAAGTTTTTCTCCAGTAGTAAATGAAACTTTCGAAATTCATTTTTCTTTTTTTGTGAATCTTCACTTTAATGTATTTTACATGCAATTATGCAGAGATATATACCTTTTTTGGCTGAATGCCAACAAGAAAAGTGCCCATAGGAATTCAAAGTTTCTAGACTTTACTTTTACATTATGAGCCTATTTTCTTAGGGTCACTTATTGGCCAAAGGAAAAATAAAGTTCCCGACTAACAAATTTGCTTCTATAAAGCTTTACAGGTGGTAATGTAGCTCCTGTAAAGCTTTATAGAAGGGATATTGTTTGTTGGGTTATGTTCCAGAGAATTTTCTTGACAGTTTCATTGATATTTCAATCTTCTTCAAAAATTCTAAATCAATCAAATATTTAAAGTATGATAAGGAAATATGGTTTACAAAAAGAAGTCTAGATTCATTCTAGAAAGTTTTTCCATCAGATTTGATAAAATTTCATTATAGTTCCCAATTTTTCAATGTTTGTACCGTCTTAACTTCTAAACTACTTATTCTAATTTAAAAAAAGATGTATCGTTAAAAATGTATTTCTTGTCCGATGGTTATAGACTGTAAAAGGTTCTCTAGAATGGCGCCCTCTAGAGGCAAGAGTCATAAATAATAATCATTCATTCTTTTTTAATTTTCGGGTGCTTTATCAAACTTTTATAGCATAAATTCTTATAAAAGATTAAACCTTAAAAACTAGAACCTATTTATTTTATGACTTTTTCTTCTAAGGAGCACAGTATTAGAAAACGGTTCATACCCTATAACAAGCAGCCAAGCAAGAAGCTTCCAACGATACTTCATTTATCAAATTCTGATAAGTATTTGGGAAGTTATGAGGGAATATACATTCCCAAATACATCAAAAAGTTGTAAATTATACAATACTTTCCCTCTACAGGTTCGTAATCCTATGGCTTGCTTATTCGAATTTCTGAAACGAATATGTACGTCCCTGTTTGGCACTTTTCAACTGTCTCCCTTTTCGCCTTGTGACAAAAAAATAAACAAAAATTTGGTCCTTGATATTTTTAATCCTCTTTCTCTCTCTTCAATATTTTTTTAATATTATTTTCTGTACACAGGAGAATTTAATTCGCTATTTGTTTAAGAAAAAATGAAAAAAAAAAAAAACAAACAAACAAAAAAAAAAATATAAACTACGTAAATTTTTACCATAAAGTTGGCAAAAGTTGGAATGTCTATTCTTTTAATTTTATTTAACTGGCCTGGTTATATGGAGGATGAAGGTATAAGTAGATTTGTACTTGTTTTTTTTTTTTTTCATCTCATTTTGTAAAATTAATCCCCATTTGGATTGTATGGGAGCTCTTTTGGGGTTGAAAATTGGGTTGAGAATGAAAAAAAGAGAATTGTATAGCTGGTGCTTTGTTTTTCATGTAATTAAAACAATTCAGGACTTTAAGCATTTTTTTTTTTGTTTTGGTTTTATTATTTTAGATTTTTTTGCTGTCTGTACTTGAGATTTGAATGGGATTAGTTGGGAAAAATTACCAAAAAAAAAATGGAAAAAAAATTGTTGCGTGAGGTTAATGGCTTATAATTTATAAGAAGACGAACAAAATTAAAATTTTCAGCTTCAACTGCGGATAAAATGTGTTATTTAGGAATTTAAATTAGATACAAAATAAATTTCTATTTATGTATAATTTGCTCCTTAAAAAAAAAATTAAAAAAAACACACACACACAATATTAAGATCTAAGGTAAAAGGATAAAACAATTTAACATGAGTTGGAATTCTAATTAAAAGTGAAAATTTTCCTTGTTAGATATTAAATCTGAAGCTTATTTTTAATTTGTAGAATATTGTTGAATTTTCTGAATAATCAGAATCAGAAAACATTCATATATGCATTTGAAAATCTTAGAACTTGCACCATTTTGCTACGGGAAACAATTACTGTGAATCCTGATTGGAAAGTACAATAAATCTTATCAAAAACCTTAACAAATTAAAGAGAAATCAAAAACAATAACTGAACTACCAACTATAAAAGAGAGGTTTTTCATTCTTAGTAAGGATAAAATTTACAAAAGTTTCATGGAAAAAGAAAATAGCTGTCAGATTAATTTCGTGGAATATTGAAAATTTCTAGGTAAACTGTTTATCTTCTGTCCGCATGCCTCTACTCCATACCAGCACAACAGGACTGGCTTATAAAGTTCTCATACGCAGTTTGCTTGATTCTTGGAGAGAGATTTATTTTTACTGAAAACCATTTTTAGTTAGAAAGAAACAAAACGTTGGCAACGGAATGACAGTTTCCGAAGTAATACTGGATTAGTAGGTAAACGTAGTCATTGGCTATACTTTAGAGTTATGTCTGTCAATTAGGGTTTGTCAGCTTTATATGGGAAGGGTTGAGGATTCTTTTATTATCGATTGTAAAAAATCCACTTGCAAAGTGCCAGCCAAAGCCAATGATTCATTTTATTTATGGTTTTGATGACAAATTAAACATTTATAAATAAGTTCTTACACGTTTTACGCGATTCATTGGCTTTTTGGGACCAATTACAGATTTTACTGTCTCTTCGAAAAAAAAAACACCCTTTCACCAAAATTTTTTTTATGAAAACTCTTTATTCTTGCTTTCTATCCCAAAATCAATGTTTTTACCAAATTTCATTAGGGTGACCCATCATTTTTGTTTTCACTCAAAAAAACACCCTGTTAACCATGATATTTTTATAGACACTTAAGATTCTTGTTTCTTATCTTAAAAGTAACATAATTGCTAAATTTCAATAGGGCACCACTAATATTAGGTACTCTAGTATTTCACACTTTTTCAAATAAACCCATATTTTTTTTACTTCTAAAAAAAAACACCCTTTGACATAAAAAAATTTTATAGACTTACATTATTCGTAGTTCTCATGGGAAAGAGAACATATTTAATGAATTTCGAAAGGGTACCATTTATACCATTGATTTTATCGGACTTATCGCGGATTTTTCCCTATTTCCCAAAATATACACCCTTTAACCTAAAATATTTGTATAGACTTTTTGAGTTCTTGCTTCCGGTCAATTTAGACATCCGAGGTTACATTAATTCCCAGCAAGCTGAAAATTGGTAGGATTGTTGGAAACACCATCATAAATTAAATCTGAAAAGTCCTAATCGATACGGGGGGTCAAAGGTCACAAAAACTGGTTTTTCACGATTTTCAGCAAAACGGTAAGTCTTATCAAAAAATTTTCAATGCAAGAATTGTAAACCAGATTATTATATATAAAAAGTGTCAGACACTTTTTTTCCTAGGACCCACCGTTTCTTAGGTATAACGATTCAAAAAGTTGAAGTTGAGTTGTAATCGTCATAATCAGGCCTATTCTGAAAAAAAAAACTCCCAACTGAAAAGTTCCTGAAATTTCATTATTTTTTAAGCTTGAATTTCGTTCTTCAATGGTTAAGAATATGGGAAAGCAAAAAAGATTTAATTTTTCACCATTTTTCCGATTTGGGCCCTTCTCCCGAAACCATTTTCCTGGGAATTTTTGTTTAGAATATGTCTGAATATATACAGGGTGTGCAATAGAGAATGGACAACCCTAAAACGGCTGATAGCTTCACTTATGACTGTTCTAACAAACAGATAGAAAAAAGTTCTATCGCAACCAGTTCATAAAATATTGGCTTTTTTTCGTTCAGTGTATTTTAAATTTTATCATCTTGTGTTTTCGTTCACTACAACCACGAATGAATGAATTTTATTTATTTCTTTTTTTTATAATTTTCTACAATAATTGTATGAGTACATAAATGCTTTAAAAACTGCATAGCTATTGCACATTTTCGTAAAAAAAATTTTGAAATCTGTTTTTTTTTAATGAAATCTGTATTTTATGAAAAATTTTAAACACCTGTGGTATAAAATAAATCTATGGAAACTTAGGTGGCCAACTTTCTCAAAAATATTCCCCTTAAACGACCTTTGACCCCCCGTAAATTTTTTTCCAGGCCTTGGATCGATGAGGACTTTTCAGATTTAATTTATGATGGTGTTTCCAACAATCCTACCAATTTTCAACTTCCTGGGAATTAATGTAACCTCACCCCCTTATTTTAGTCTAATTTGACCGGACTATATATAAAGCAAGTAAAAAACAGAATTAGCAGAATTTTTTTGTTGACAAATATGCTGGCAGAATTTTGAAAAGACTTTAAAAAGCAGAATAGAAAAAAAGCAGAATTTTGAAAAATATAATTTTCGTAAAAAAAGCAGAATTTTGATGTCACATCTTGGTTCATGGTTTCCTATTTTATTGAATGAGTTGAGGTTTGGTGATAAACTCTAAAGAAAATATAAAAAATCAACCAATACATTTTGATTAATTATCAAAAATAGAAAAAAGTTGGTTAAATTATTTTCACCTTCTAAAATTCAAATTCATTCTTATCTCGTCAACTATTATAATAAAATATTCTCAATTTCCTTATGAATATTAAAGATGTAAATCAATGTTTTCAGTTATTTATGTAACTCTTAACTCATTTTTAGCAATAAATCAAAATTTATTACATAACCTTAATTCCAAAATTTTTTGTTGTTGTTGTTTATGTTTATATTTGTTAAGATAATAAACGCACTAGCCGCCAATCGGATAAAGTAATAAAAACAAAAATTATTATTCATGCCAGAATATTCAATTGAAACAGATTAAATATTGAAATGAATAAAAAAAAATATATAAAAACATTTTCACCAATTTGCATTAAACATAGCTTCAACTTTGTTTTTTTTTTTTTAATTATCAAAAAAAAAATTAAAATTGAAAAAAAAAAACAGAAAAACCAAAACTAAATTTCCATACCGAAATGACTCGGTTAAAACAGAGAGAAAAAAAAATTAATCAATATCCAAACGAATAATAAAATGTTCATTAACTCTGGCCACTACCGCACTTCACCGCAGTAACTGCTGGTATTTTATCCACCTTATACTCATCCCCATCAGCACACATAATATTACCATGGAAAAGTGGTCAACGGTATATATTCCAATCCAATTGTACCATCCAATCGCAACTGAAAAACCCACAACGGTATGCTACATTGCACAATCCAATTGAAAATCAGCTCCTTTTTACCCCCATCCCAATCCTAGCCAACCCGTTTTGGATGGAACACACTACCGACGACGAGCTGCCACTGGCACCCACCAACCGATTACCATGCCGACAAAGTCAAACAGACAGAATTCCAATGAGAGAGCAGTGCGAGAAAATGCATTAAGCAAATATTTACCACTAACCCCTTTTTCTCCCCTCTTCACCACATAAAATAAGCGAAATTGGAAATTCTGTGACAGACCCCTGCTTCGATTCGACCATATAACCTTACTGACCTCCTGCTAACACCAAAGTTACTCGTGTATAGACTTTGGGCCATTCAATTAAACCGCACAGACGAAAAAGTTTTTGCATTTAGTAGCCATCAATCAGCAACCGCCCGATCATCAGTTTCAGTATAGTGATGTCATTTCGTGCTCCGAGTTTCGGAGAACGAGAGATATGAGCAGCCAGTGCATAATTATTATATGTGCAGATGACATTTACAGAATTGAACTTCAACAGAAGTTCAAAGGTTGAAATTGTTGTTGATTCTGGGAAAATGAACAAAAATAATAAGTATTTGTTTGAACGTATGTATGTATTTTGAAAAGGTTATCAAAATGTATTATTAGTCTGACGAGGTACATAGCAAATAAAAAAGTATTGAGTAAAAAAGCTCTCTGTTTGGATTTTGGAAGGTTGAGAAGCTTCATTTGTGGTAGTTGGTAGATTGGAAATATGATCTACTGCTTTAAGTCTGCTTTGGACCAAAAACGCAAAAATTTCTTAAAAACTCCAAAACAACTTCTTGTTTACTTTTCTTCCCGAAATTAGTACTTTCTTTTATTGAGGGAGGGGGTGGATGTTCACAGTATAACCTGATTAGCATGACAATGAATAAAGGTGATATAATGCTCAGTTATGGTCAACTATCTGATTTACCTAATAATATAGAATAATTAGCGTTAAGAAAAAAAATTAAAAAAAAGATACGCATACGCCACAGTGACCTAACAAAATTTCCCTCTAAATTTATCACTGGCTTATAGTGCACCAAAATTTGAATTTTGGTATCCATTAAATGACTGCTTAAACTATGTACATGTTCAGATTGTCCCATATTTTTAATTTTGGACTTTTGTTCAACCCATATGGATATTGATAGATATATGGTTAAGGTAAAGAAAGAAAATGTTGATCATATACATATGTATATTTTCGATTAGTCATCCGAAATGCTTCTGGATCCTTCTGAAAGTATTTTATTGGCTTCAGATGACAGTTCTTCCCCTAGAAAAAAGAGAAATTCTTTCAACCCTACGCAAATGCTTAGAAACACAAGTTACTCCGAGTAAGTTGCCCATAATTAAAATAAGTTGGGTTGGGGTCAAAATTCTGACGGGGTCAAAACTCTTTTGTCAAAATAGTGCTATCAAAATCCTGCTTTTCAAAATTCTGCTTTCAAATTTCTGCTTTTTAAAATTCTGTTTTTCAAAATTCTGCTTTTCAAAATTCTGCTTTTCATAATTCTGTTTCCCAAAATTCTGCCAAAAATTAAAAAAGGGTTTGGAAAATGTTTAAAAGCGCGCGCTTTTTAACATTCTCCAAACCCTTTTTTAATTTTTGGTAGTATTTTGTGAAATTATCTTCAAGCAAAATTTGCTGCCTATTTGAGCTTATTTTTTTGTAATGTACATATTATTATTAAAAATAAATCGATACATTTAGTGGAGTAACTAAAGCTCAAAAATTGGCAATATTAGGGAACCCGGCCGAACAACTTAGATTTTGATGATCTTTTTTTTCAAACGTCGGTAATTAAAAATACTTTAAAGTCTATAGATTAAAAATTGCCGGTGTTGCCGTGTTGATTTTTTAAATTTTATTGAAGATTTTTGTGAACAAAAAAATTTTTTTTTCAAAAATTTTTCTTAAATTTCATAAATTAATTGATGCCAAAAGATTGTCTAGGAAATTCAAGGAAAAAAAATATATGGGAGTGAGGGACAATCTTTCATCGTTCAAGCGATAGATGCAATTTTCTTATTAATTGACTTCAAACACAAAAAAAAATATTTGAACACAACGGCAACACCTACAATATTTAAATGTACATTTTTTAAAAGCTAGAAGCTTAGTCATATTTGTAAAATTAAAATTAAGTTAATTGAATTAAGGGCTTTTGAAAGAATGGTAACTCAACTCAGATTTTGAAAAAAAAAATTATTGAAAAAATTTTAACATGTGGTTTTTAAAACTTTTTCGTAATATAAAATGCCTTTTTTTTAATTTTTTTTGGCCACATTTATTATGATTTGAAATTATAAAAGGAAGTGTCAATATGTATTACGGTTTATGAAAAAAATTAAAAAGTATTTCATTTTCGAAGAACTTTTTTGAATAGAAGGTTTGGAAAAAAATTTAACTTATTTTTTTTTTTAAGTTCAACTTCTAAATATAAAATTATTTTTTATTAATTTAATAACCCTTACTGTTGAAAGCTAAATAGCAAAAATTTTAAGTTCTTATTTACCAAAGTCTTTGAGAAAATCAATATTTCAATGCAAAAATTCAGTTTTTATAAAAAAAAACCCATTGAAATTGAAGTAATTTTTAATTTTTTTTTTAAACTGTAATATATATTACCTTTTCCTCTTCGGAATTCAACTGATAATATTTATGGCCAAAATTTTTTTAAAAATAAATTCATATTTTATTAGAAAAAGTTTGGAAAAAAGTCATTTAAAATTTTTTTTTTAACATTTTTTTTTTTAAATTCCGAGTTTGAGGACCATTTTTTCAAAAACTCTTCATTAAATTTAGTGGATTTAAATTTAAGAGATAAGAATGAGCTTCTGGCTTTTTAAAAATGTATTTTAAAATATTGTAGGTGTTGCCGTTGTTTTCAAAATATTTTTTTTGTGTTTGAAGTCAGATTGTGAGAAAATTGCATTTATCGCTTAAACGATGGAAGATTGCCCCTCACTCCTTTTTACTTTTTTTCCTTAAATTACCTAGAGAATGTTTTGCTATCATTTGTTTTATGAAATTTAAGCAAAAAAAAATGGTTTTGT
This sequence comes from Episyrphus balteatus, assembly GCF_945859705.1. Classification (NCBI taxonomy): domain Eukaryota; kingdom Metazoa; phylum Arthropoda; class Insecta; order Diptera; family Syrphidae; genus Episyrphus; species Episyrphus balteatus. Next base: position 171,436,313 of record NC_079134.1, read on the forward strand.
TCAAGAAAAATTTAATTTTAATTTTAAAAAACAATACGGCAACATCGGCAATTTTTAATCTATAGACTTTAAAGTATTTTTAATTACCTACGTTTGAAAAAAAAATCGTCAAAATCAGAGCTGTTCGGTCGGGTTCCCTAATAATTTGCTTTAGTTACTCTACTAATTTAAAAATATTGAGAAAAAGTTTTTAATGATAAATATTTTCGAAAAATAATAATTGAACATTATTTAATTAGCCAAATAAAATTATTGAAAATTATTTGTGATGGTTAAACAGCAAGCAGTTAAGAAAATACCAACCTAAAAAAAGATTAATGAGGTGCAATTTGGCTTAGTAAACGCATATGCTATGAAAAAAAGCAGAATTAGCAGAATTTTTTTATTAAAAAAAAGTGCTGGCAGAATTTTGAAAAGCAGAATCTTGAAAAGCAGAATTTTGAAAGACAGAATAGAAAAAAAGCAGAATTTTGAAAAATAGAATTTTCTTGAAAAAAAAGCAGAATTTTGTAAATCAGAATTTTGAAGCCAGAATTTTGACCCGCTCCCAAATAAGTTATGTCTCATTTTCTGAGTAATTTATTTAACTTATGTAACGAATTAAATTAATATAATAAAAAGCAAGCAATATAACAATAACATTTTAAGTAAATAAACATTTTTACTCAGTAGAAAAAAATAACAAATGAAAGATTATGGATTCAGAGTAATGTAACCCAAATAAATACGCCAATTAAACGAAGAAAATATAGACGAGAATTTCGTCAAAGCCCTCAAAGGATTAGTTTGTCTTCCGTTCTTACTTCTTATAGTTCCATAAATAAACATTAATTTTTTCAAAAGAGTTTTCAATCAATGGTCATTTCAAAAATTTGTAATTTTAAGCACTTTAGGTGCAAGTTTTGACAGATTGGGTGCATAGAAATCGCCTATCTTCCAAAATCAAATTGGATTTATAATTTGTATTTAATAAAAAGAATTCGAAACAAGCATTCTGGAATGATTTATTTTTTGACTGCGACGTTGAAATTTCTGAATCAAAACTTTTGAAACTTTTAAATCATATCATATAAAACGTGACCTGTTGCTTCGATTTTTACTTTGATGAAGATTTTTCTGTAGAAAATCATAGATTAGTTACGCGTAACTAATTAAAATTTGTAAAACTCGCGTAACTTGCCAACACTAAAAATATTATTTTTACAGCCAAAATGTGTGATTGACACTATCAAATACCATATAAATTTTTGTTAATCAAAATTGCTTTTCTGTGTTTCTTAGCATTTGCGTAGGGTTGCCGAGTACTTGCCCTTAGGCCTTAGGTACACTGAATGATATGTACTAGTTTGGAAAATATATGAAAAGTCTGCCTTTTTTTTGAAGTGAAAACTTCTTTGGTATCGTAGTGATTTGAAACAAGATCAAACGAAAAAGCGACACGAAAAATCAATTGATCATAACTTTTTTGTTTTAATAGATAGATAAATGAAATTTATACAGTAGATAGGTAAATAAATAAATTATTATATTATATTGTGCACAATTTTAATTAATTTCATATTCAAAATTCTGAGATAACGGTGAAAAGATGTTCTTTTTCTAAACACGTTATATCTTTTGATCTAGAGCACATAACAAATTTTGCTTTTTTTATGAAAACTAATTGGGTTAAAACAATTCTAGCTCTTTTTGTAGATGTTGTATAGACATGGTCGATTTAAATAAGCTGAAACAATAAGCTTTCAGATGGTATAAAATTTATTGTAGATTGTCATATAAAAAAAGTGATGGAATAAAAGAAAGTTATATTTTTTCGATTTTTTTTTTTAATGATTTTTAAGGTTTCACTTCAACCACGTGTGAATTGATTTTTTTTTTTCTTAATTCAAAATTGCGACTCCAAAATAGTGGGAAGAATATGCAAGTTTCTTTATATTCAATGAAAAAATAAAAAGTCAAAAAAGTTCCAACTCAGTATAACATACTTTTAAACCTTTTGTTATGATATTTCTGGGATTTTTCTTTAGTAGCAACAATTTTGATAACTTTCCTATTAATTTTCTTTTAAAAAAAATTTACTACAATACTTTGTCATATTATTAGGCAAAAGTGGGGAATGATTTCGATTTTTACGACAAAACCTCCAACCTATCATAATCTTCAATAACTTTTGACTTACCAATTAAGATCCTTTTGAAAAGCATAAAACAAAGGTAAATTAAAAGCAGTTTATAATAAAGTTATAAATTCCAACAATAAGTACCTACGTACATTATTTTGTTGAACAACCATAAACACCAAAAGTTTAAATAAAATATTATTAGATTTATTTGGTTTTAATAATATCCTGGCCAATAAAATGCCTCATCAGATTTAGCAAATATTTTCACTCCACAACGAATTAATTTTCCAAAAACACAAAGTTGATTGATTACCATGCTTTTGTTACATTGTTCATTTGATTTTCCTCCCAAAAATTTTCCAAAAACCTCCACTTGTTTACACAAATCTACATACATAATACTCGTGCACCTGTGTACATTTACATTTTATTATTATTTACACATCAGGTAGGTAGAGGTATTATATTGTGCCTGGCATTCAGTCAGTCGTCGTCTTCGGTGTGTATACAAAATTAATTATCAGCACACACATATTGTTCAATCAATTACTATTTATTCTCAATTCAAATAATATAATTCAATTTGCAAGAAGAAATTTGCATATTCGATTTGGGAAATCTTCCTTCGTTTATCACTTCGGATCGGATTTATATCCTCGATCCAATTTAATTAAGCAAATTTACAAAATTCTCTCTCTCTCTCTTACTTACACACACTCTGTCATCACAATTCCAATTCCAATGATGATGATGCTGATGATGATGATGATGATGAGTTCAATTCAAATGGAATAAGCACTTAAAATATGAAATGAACTCGAGAGAGATCTCATATCCCAAATCCCATACAAGTAAAATATTATGTATGACGAATGACATTTTTATTGAATGGGAATTCGAGAGGTTACGTACAATATTCTGAGGATTATATATTCTCATATTCAGGGTATATCTGGTGTTATGATGGGGGAATGGTGAATGGAGTATGTTCTTGTAATGAAATTAATTCCAAAATTTTGAATTTAATTAAATTTTAAAACCATTTTGAATCTGACGTTTAACATTTGATATGAGGGTAAGAGATTTATCCTTGGGAATTTTTCAAGGGTTTTCATTGAAGGATAATTTAATATTTTATGAAGGCAAGTATTTTAAAACATGAACCTCTGCTTTAGGTAAGTGCACCTTTTTCAACTGACATTTTGATGGGTGAAAGTTTGAAACTAAGTTTTTATTAAGAACATGACATTCTAATTTTTGTGTTCTATATCTATTAGGTGAAAGGTTAAAATTAATACTTCTTGGTGTTTAAATAGATAATTTATTTTTATCTACACGGTTAAAAATTCTGTAGTATTTTTTAATATTTTTTGGGTTACAAAAAATATTATATCTACACCAGAATTGTATTAAAATTTAATACAAATATTAGAATTTTTCAGTTAATACAAAATGTATTAAAAATTTTATATAGTTGTATTAAAAAATAATAGAGTTTATATTAGAATTTAATACCAAATGTATTAAATTTCAAGTATTGCATAATTAAAATTTAATCTTTTTATATTAATTTCTATTAAGAATTTTATTAAAAAATAATACAAAAATATTTCATTTCAGTACCAAATGTATTGAAAGTTAATAATTTTTGAAGTGAAAACTTCTTTAGTATCGTAGTGATTTGAAACAAGATGAAACGAAAACGCGACACGACTTCAACTTGTTATAACTTTTTTGTTTTAATAGATAGATGAATGAAATTTGTACTGTAGATAGGTAATTAAATAAATTATAATTGTACAAAATTTCAATTAATTTTATATTCAAAATTCGGAGATAACGGTAAAAAGATGTTCTTTTCCAACACACGTTATATCTTTTGATCTAGTGCACATACAAATTTGATTTAACTTTAATACGCATGCTGATAACATAACCTTTTATTTGATAAATCACACATAACGTTACGTGCTCTACAAGTTACACAATCTTAAATTGAAAAATTTTAAAATACCTCAAAACACCTGTGGAGATCTGTTGGCGATGACCAGCTATAGGTCGTTTCAAATCAAAAGTCCCATGGAAAATTGAGCAAAAATAAAAAAAACTCATTCGCTTACTGGAAGGAAGCATTTATGAGGCAGCTAAACTTTTTCTAAAATTACCATAAAATAATGAAGAACAGTTCGTTATCCCTATTCTAATTAATTCATCCGTCTGTGAGATTCACTGGGTTAGCCTCAGAAAGCGGAGGCAAGTCTCCCGGGCTTGCATCACTCCATATCCGCGGGCAATTAAAAAAAACAAACAATTATTTAATTATTTATCATTTGAAGGCAGTTGGAATAACTTTGCCGAAGATATTGTTATAGGACCAGGTGAAGATGGACCAGAAATGTCCAGTTTATATGATAGCAATTCATCACTTAAAATTCTATTCACATCTTTTCATTTGTATAATTGGGCAGTAAGTATCTTATTTTTATTTTTCAATTATTTTTGAGTCGTCACCATAGAAATAAATAATAAACAAATTCAGATCTTTCGTTTGTTTATTTTTTTCTCTAGCATTTCTTTCATTCAAACAAGCATGATTTGTTGTTATTTTTGAGTTGATTTGTCGCAATGAGCCAATAAAATTGAGTTTTTTGTTTATTTGCTCTCAATTTTATTGGAAGGGAGAAAATAAACTCTGAGTCAGGACTTTTGATTTGAAACGACCTATACCATATAAATACTACCGAATAAATGTTTTTTTTGCTTTTTGGATGAAATTACATAGAGTTTAAAAAATTCTAGCTCTTTTTGTAGATGTCTCGTACACCTGATCGATATATATATTTTGAGCTAAGACAATAAGCTTTCAGATTGTGTAAAAATTTGTATAGGTTGTTAGGGAAAAAAATTGATTTAATAGCGTGAGAAGATAAAAATACGTGTTTTTCGCTTTTTTTGATGGAAATTGATCGAGTTCAAAAAATTCTAGCTCTTTGTGTAGATGTCTTATAGACCTGATCGATATATACAATTTGAGCTCTTACAATAAGCTTTCAGATATTATAACATTTTTTATAGTTTGTTAGGGAAAACATGCATTTAATAGCTTGAGAAGATAAAATTACGTGTTTTTTTCGCTTTTTTTTTGATGAAAATGATTGTTTTCAATAAATTATTTTTATACTTTTTGCGCATTGTAAAAATTTTAGAATGGCTTTATTCTTTAGGAAAATTTTGTAAGCTTTTTAATGGTTTTAATTAAAAAAAAAAAAAAAATGATTTTTTAAGGTTTCACTTCTACCACGTGTGAATGCACACATGATTTTTTTTTATTATTTTTCCAAATTGTTTTATATTAAAATATAAAACAATTGTATTTAACTGTAATACAATTATTATATTAAAATCTAATAAAGCGGTATTTAAATTCAATAAAAGATTAGAATTTAATACCGGCGCACAGTGGGACGACTCATGGTAATAATTAAAAAATACAACTATTTTAGCGGTACTTGAAATTAATTGGTAAGTGATACCAAATATATGAAAGCTTAAAATGCAATAAAATTTTTTGCATTTATTTATTGGTCCATAAGTTATAGACACGTGAACATAGCCTCTTTTTCGTTTTTTTTTTTTTTATAAAGAGTTTTAAGGTGTTTTTTGTTGCAGCTAATTGTTGTGCAAATATATTTCTCCTGTGAAAATTAAATTAATAATGGAGTATATTAATAGCCAAGGTATTTAAATTAAAATAGTTTTTTCGTGTGTTTATCATTTTAATAGCGATTTTAAATGTGTTAGTGCGATATGAGAAAAAAAATATTTTCAAATTTTAAGTGGAGTTTTCGAAATATGGTCAAATATGGTTCTTGGGGTTTTTTTAGTTTTTTAATTAGCAATCTGTCTATAAACCGAATCAAGAAAAAAATCTTGCGCAAGTTTGCGCCATTTTAAGTAAATTGACATTTTTAAGGTTCAACTGCGTACATAAAAAATGGTGACTTATTCACTTTTTCAACAAAATTCAGCAGTTACTTGGATTGGAAATGCTTAATGAAGGAGAAAATGCAAAATTTAAAGAAATTTCGAGGCTTTTTGTGTCAGTTTATAGCAAAAAATGGCAGCATTGGTAGAGAAAGAAGGATAGCTCTGTGGAGTATAACCAACGATGGCTTCACTTTAATTTTTTTGTCAAGTTTGTAAGTCAAAATATAAGCTTCTGTTTGATGAAAGAAAACAAATTATTCTTGAGAACTTCAGGCAAAATATGGGACTTCTGATTGACATACCCAAACCTAGTTATTGCACAACAAATGATGTCAATACTAGTTGACGTTCTTTTTAGTATCCAAAGTTGAGTTCAGAAATAACCCGTGTAGATAAGGATCTCATCTTTAAAATTGAATTAATTTTGTAAACACCCGCTGCTGGTCTAGAAATAAATACGGACACGTTTGAAGAATTACTTCTTGGAACAAAAATCTTTATATTTCGAAGTGCAGCTGGTACTGTATGCCTAGCAGTGTATATATTTTACTCCATGCTAAAAACATAATAAGGTTTTTTGATTTAGCTTTAACTCCTTGTTCTTTCAATAGAAGCGTTCGAAGCAAGGTACAAAAAAATAAGGAAAGCTAGTTTGGATCATATACTTAAAAAAATTACCCATGGAGTTAGATTTAGGTAATATGCATAATTCTTTCGAAAAAGATGGTGATTACTTCATATATAGAAGTATAAATTTTTTTAACTAGCAAAACATAAGCAAACAATTATAAATAAAAATTAAAATAAAAACAAGTTCGCTGCTCAGCTCTTTTAAATAAAATATCCTAGATTTATATGTTTTAGTGTATCAATTTCTTTGTTTTTAGGTTGCAATCATGGATATAAGTGGTAAAATACTATTTCAAGCATATTTGGCTGAATATCTTATTTTATTCCCAAGATATTAATATTTCCGTTTTTCCCATACACTCGTTCCACTGTGCGGCGGGTTAATTTTTAACCCACGGAGGTTATTTTCTAATAACACTGGTCCGCAAAAAACTAAAAAAGTCGGGAGCAAGAACTTTATAAGGTGATTTTGATTGACTTAGTGTGCTGAATTCAAAACTGTTTACAGATTTTTTCTATCTCGTCTAGTTTTTGAGCTATACTCATCACTATTTTCGCTATAAAGCTTCAAAAACTAATTTTTAATTGAGTTTTTTTTATGTTTAGTCAAAAATATATATTTTCCGTAATATGTTGCTCTTTATAAGTCCAAATCAGAAGACGCAAGATGGAATTTGATACAAAAAACCATTCATTACTTTGAAAAAAATAATCAAGATTTTTAGATATGTATCATACATTTCTTTTTTCAATATCTTTGAGAAAAAAAATAATTTTGAAAAAATATAAATACTTTAAGGACGTGTTAATATGGCGTTTTGAGATTGCATAAGTAGTTTTACAAAATAAAAATTAACGGTGATGTAATTCGATGTCAAATGTACCCAAAAAAACGCGTTTTTGACCTATTAATATTCAATTATTTTAAAAACGTGACGTGCCAGTGAAATTTTGACTTCAGATTCGGACTCAGCACACAAAATTCCTCTCGAAAAGTAGGGTTTGGTTCTTGCTCTATATCCGCTGCCGACCAGTGTAATTTTTGTATAACAAGTACTAAACTTAATACTTAAATATTGAAATTTAATACAAAAATTAAAAATAATTTTACTATTTTGAAAGTATTAAAATGTAATATTTTTTGTATTTAAAATTGCTTTAATACAAGAGCTGTATTAAAAAATAATCTAGAATTTGTAACTGTGTTTGTTTTGGTTTCATCATAATTTCAGAAAATTGACAATGTCACTTAATTATTGTAAAATGTTCACTTTTTAAGTGGAACCCATATTGCATTGCGTTTTGGAATTTACCAAAGACCTAAAAAATAAACTTAATTTTAAGATTATTTTTGAGTGTCTCCTAAATGAAACATCCATTCAATTAGTTTTGATTACTTACTCCGACGTGAAATTCAATTCATTCTCATTCGATATTGCATTACGAGTAGTGCGTTTTCGCCTGCCAATATGGTCAGTTTCCTTATAAAATGGTCCGCTGCTCAAAGGGCTAAATTTCTAGTATTGACGACGTGTTTTTGTTTCAAGATCTGGTTATGGAGAAATTCACTAACGAAATTTCATACGAAATTTACAAGTTTTGATAAGTTAAAGGAGAATTCTATAATTTATGCCATCATATTTTCTACCTTAACTTTTCTTCTATCATTCTTTCTTTTTATTTTGAACCTTTCCAATAAAATGCACGAGTGTAAACAGGAGGTTAACCGTATTGCTTTTTTTCTGAAAATTTTATTTGAAAAATCTTCATAAGAGTAAACCCATATCAATCTATCACATTTGAAGCAGTTTAAAGCACTTATTGCTTGGACAGAAGAACCTATCAATATTTATTTAGGGTCAAGGTAAGCCCAATCCACTTTACTGTCAAGTTCATTTAGGTTAGAAAAAGGACTTTAAAAGATGATGGATTTGATTTGATTTTTTTTTTTTCTAAATATCTTTAAAATTTAAATCCATAACTGATGGTTGGTATTTCTTCATAACCTTGAAGCCGCAATTCTATAGAAATGAAATGAATTTAAAAATATTTTTTTTTTCTTTATCGTTTTTTATTTCAAATTACTGTAATGTATATAAGTTAAGTATTGCTTTCATGTTTGGCAAATGAAACGTTCCCATTTCAATGAAAATATAAATAATAAATGTTTATAAAAAGTATCTATACGTATAAGAGTTTTTTTTGATTTATTAAAAAAAATCTACGAGTACATACGTACTTAAATAAAATTTGTAAGAAAAAAGTTTTTTTTTTTTTCAACAAAACCTTAAAAGAAAATCCCAATCACAAAACATCCGCGATGATACGAAAAAAAAAAAAAAACTGCAGAATGAGAATACAAAAAAAAATTAACAATTTCCATGACGATGAAAAAAAAAACTTTGTTTCTTTCAATTTTTTTTTTCTATAGCACGTTGATTCCTTCATCATCGTTCTTTTATTTACATTTTTTTTTTCTTATTGTATCATTTCATTTAAAATGAATTAAATATCATGGATACATCGTCAATGAAATTTCCCCCGAAGAAAGAAAGAAAAAGCATAAAGAAAAAGAAGGTAATAGGTCTTTTCCGTTCGTATTTATTTGTACCTTCCTCGCTTTTTTTTTTATTGAAACATGCTCCTTGCTCCGGTCCACTCTTAAATTGGAAGATTCTTTTGTAATATTTGCAATAAATGTGGGAATGGAGAAGTAATGGTTTCATAAAAAATACTATATCGAGATTTTATGATGCAAAAGGAGTCAAGAAATATGGCTCCAATATTAATATCCTTTTTTTCATCACATTAACATTTCAATGTTAACTTCTCGATGTATCCTTATGCTTTAAAAATTTCTTCAAAGAGGTCTTTAAAACACAGAAGACTTAGAGAATGTGTTTTTTTTAAGGAAAACTCTTATAAAAGTAAATAGCTTGTCATCTGGTATATTTAATCATACCATATAGTTAAAAATACCAGAAAATAGTTAAATATATTAGAAATAAAGTTAAAAATACCAGAATAAAATTTATCCCTGAGTTATTTTCTCTTTTTGTGTAAAAGTAGATCCTTGCGACTTACTCATGATCCTTATTTCAGTATCGACAACAATAATTTCATTAGGTAAAAAAAAGTAAATGATACTTTTTTATCTTCGAATATGAGAAAAGGACATGAAATGAGAAAATTAAATTTTCAATAAAGTCGCATCATCATCGTTTTGTTGATATTTATTTCGAATTAAGGATTATGTTTGAGTTCAATCAGATGAATAATAAAGTCGAGAAGATTAAAAAAATAATATTTCGCAATTTTTCTTACAAAAATTTATAAAATAGATGATGAAAACAATCATTTTTCATTAAAAAAGTGAAAAAATCAAACTTTTTTTTCGTCTAACACCATTAAATCCATTCATTTATGTCAAAACCTATAGTATGAAATATAAATTTTACACCATTTGAAAGCCTGTTATTTCTGCTAATATATACTCATATCAACCATGTCTGCACGACATCAACAAAGAAAGACAAACCCAATCAATTTTCATCAAAAAAGCAAAAAATCAATCTTTTTTTTTCTTCTAACACTATTAAATCCATTTTTTTATATGACAGCTTATAATAAGTTTTATATCACCTGAAAGCTTACTATTTCACCTTTTATTTGATGCTTCAATTATATTTCACCGATGCCTACAAAAAAAGTTAAAATTTTTAAAGTCAACCATGTTGAAATTTCAAACTGAGATTACGATTCCCACAGTGGTGGCTGTTCATGGCAACAGAAATTTGAGGTATTCCTGAAGTTTTTTAATTTAACATTGTGTTGTTTGTTATAGATGTACCGTTACGTTTGATAATATCAAATGAAAGTTAGTATTATCAACATGCTCACTAAAGTTAAATCAAATTTTTATGTGTTCTAGATCAAAAGGAAGAACGTGTTGGAAAATAGAACTTTATTTTAACTTTATCTCAAAACTGTGAATATTAAAATAATTGAAATTTTGCAGAAATATAGTCATGATTGTCATCTATTTGCAATATTAATTTTATTTATTTATCTGGTTAAGAAAAAAAGATAAAAATAAACAACGGTTACACTTATTTTTCCCGTTATTTGGTCCAAAATTATAACCTGTATTTCCTATAAGTTTGAGATTTTTTGAACGCTCCAATAAATTGCTAAAAATAAAAAATTCATATTTCGAAACGCATAGACTTTGAAAAAAATCCTTTTTAGACCTCTTTTTTTCGAACGGCATTTTTCAAATTGTCAACAAAATTTACTCTTCCTAAAATCACTACTTTGTCAAAGGTCTACCACATGTTTAAGTTTTAAAAAAAACCATTTATAACTTGTTTTTGAAATTTTATAAGAATTTTTTCAATACCTTTGTTAGCAATAAATCTACAATAAATGTATCTATCGATAAACAAAAATTCAACTTTCTACAACGAACATCGAGTTTTGCAATTTTGTTTTACCCCTATTTACCCTATTAAATTATGGAATTTTTAAAAATCCTTCATTAATATTTATTAATTTTTAGGTTATTATCTTTCAAATACAGTAGAGTTTTGTATCTCTAATAGTTTATTTTCAATTGAAATTTATGCCGCACTGCTAAAAATTTCAGGTATCAGGCATCATTTTTCCGTGGATGCTGCCATGGTTCATCGATTTATAAGACGTTATCACGTCAAAAACGTATTTCATTTTTTTGTTGCCTTTAGTGAAGCCAAAAAAATTAATGATATCCTTCAAATTTTATCAGATTTATTAAACCTCTTTGAGTCCTTTTTCAAAATCTCCCTCAAAACCATTTTGGTGTATTTTCTAGAAAAAAAAATCACCTCTCCCAAAATTGCACTATAACGTCGCAAAATTGAAATTTTTCCCATTTTTTTAGTCCCACCTCAATCTCATTGACTATCATCACCAACTTTTTCATCAAAAAAGCAACAAAAAAAAACAAAAGTTTTTGAAAAGTTTTTGAATGTCACCTTCCCAATTGTATGTGCATCATTGGCAGGCAGGCAGCAGCCAGGGAGAAGTTGAAGTGGTGTATATGTTCTGCTTTGCATGTGTACGAGTATGAAGAAGTATCTGACTGCCACTTGTGGATGCATAACGATGAGAGTGCTTGCTCCAAATTCCAAATGAAGTGTTGTATAGTACTTGCTAATGGAATTTTTAGTTGAACAATTGCGATGTATATTGAAAATGACACCGAGCATCTGGATTTCGTGTGCGATGCAAGTTTATGCAAATAAAACTACTGCTTTTTGCCCAAATTCATAGTGAAGGGTACCCCTACAAAATACACACAATATACTGGGATATTTTTTACCCAGAGAACAAAAAAAAAAAAATAACCACTCGTGAGGCTCTGGTGTCTGTGTGTTTTTGTGACGATAAGTGATATTTACGGTTGATGCAAAAATTGGATTTCGTACAATATTTTGCTCTCTTTGGAAAAAAGGAGGTGGAGAAGGAAGAGGACGATGATGATGATGGCATTCGTGGCATTGGGATGTTACGGAAATTTGGTTATCTTTTAAATGGAAGTTTTATGCTGTGGAAGCAGGATGTAGAAATGAAACATGGTATCGACTATTTCCGACATGGAAATGAGAGAAATGCAGCTGCTGGCTGGTATAATAAAGCAAATGGGATATTTTTTGGCACTTTGATGAATGGTTTTAATTTTTTGCTTTTTTTTTTTTGTTTTCTTTGAAAATTGGAATTTTTTTTTACAGAATTTGTAATGATTAATCATTGTCAACTGGACGAGGAGATACTTCTCAAAGGACAGCACGTGGCAGAGTTTGTTTATTAAACTGTAATTGGATAGTGTTTTTTAATTTGTTTTTATTGGAAACTGTTTTGGAATCATCAAATTTCATCAGTCCTGATTCTATAACGAATAATATGATATAAGCGCATGTCAAGGTTTGGAAGATGTCATTCTGACAATGTCAATTAAGTACATTTCATAGTTTTAAGTTATTAAATTATTAAATTATGAGAACATTTGTAAAGATTTTCGCCACATTATGTTGCTTTATATCAATAATGCAGAGAGTCGTTCAGATATTTCATATTTGCAGAATTTCAAGTTCAAGAATATTTAAAAAAAATCATTTTAAGTCTTAAACTAACAAATCTAATGTATTCACTGTGGCGTATACGTAATTTTTTTACAAACAAAAATAAAAACGTGTTGTATTTCGTCGGCCTCATAAGAAAACCTCGTAACTCCCAAAATCAAAATTTTACAGGAGGGACGAAAGGTAAACAAACAACAGAGTAGTTGGGAGGAAACGCGCTGTGCAAAATTTGAATTTTAGTCTATTTAAAGTTTTCGGAATGACCCCAAATTCATTTTTGAAAAAAAGTGGAGTTACGATTTTTTCTTATGAGACCGACGATTTGTGATTTTGGATTTAAGATGAATTTGGCTTACAGCAAAATAACTGATAAATGATTAAGTAAACTGCAAAATCGTCGGCTTAGAGTGAAAACCTGCTAACTCCACTTTTACACTCGTAACAAAATTGTTAAAAAATAAAATATTTCTAAATATTTGAGTAAATTCAAGACAGCATAAAGTAATTCCTTAGATTTCATACTATTAAATGCAAAAGAATTAATAAGATTTGAAAGCTATTTTGTATTTCAATACATTTTTGAAATTATTTTTAAGTGGAGTTAGCAGGTTCGAGTTAGCAGGTTTACACTCCAAGTCGACGAAATATTACTCGTCTCTATAGAAAATGTGAAACAGTGCGGTATTTTGGTCTAAAACCTGGCCAAAAATAGTTGGGCACATTTTTCACATCAAATAGGTAGGTACCAAAAGACTAAAAAACTATTTGGAAATTTTTCATTTTCTTGGTACAGTAAAACCCACTTAAGTGCTTACCTCCCAATTAGCCATGAAAAAAAATTATTATAAATCAAAAAATGCACATACAGTCTTTTGCTATAACTTTTCTTAAAGCTAGTAGTTCATTCTTTATTTTGTGTTTTGACTCAAGTTGTTTCATTAAGTAGTTTTTGAGAAATTAAGTTTTAAAGATGAAAATTGAGAAATTTGATTTATGACCACGTTTTAGGTCAAAATACGGCAAACTCCCAACCACCAACCACGTCATCGCAAAAATGTATTCTTGTCAACTCTTACCTAGACTAAAGTTGTTAAGGAACCATATTCTACCTATTTTTGACTCCATCTTTTCTCAAACAATAATTCACTGTGGTAGAACATTTCTTAAGTATCGAGACAAATTCTGGACCTGTAAACAAGGGGGTTTTAAAAAAAAAATATTTCTAACTAAACTGCCTAAATTTACTTTAACATCTTTGATGTCTTAACCTCAATCCTTGTAAAACCTTCTTCTTAAAGTTGGAAGAAAAAGAAAATAACAATTTTCTTAAAATAAACTAAACTGTTAAGCCTTTATCTCTAAAACCGGATATTGCATTGAAAAAAAAATATAAATAAGGACAAAGATAAAGAGAAACAAAATAAACAAGGAAAAGGTATATCCTCTCGAAACAATCGATTCCCAAACTATACCTTTGTCAAGGCTAGGCCCATTCAAAATATAACATTGCTGTCAGAATGTTCTTGACATTAATATATCCCACACAAAAACCCCCTCGTAACTTGTATAGGCTATCTCACTTGATATTACAATTTTATTTTTTTTTTGTCTGGGTATTCTCTTGGGAGGTATTAATGCAAAAAAAATACAAAAAATTCATGTGTCAACTAAAGAATGAGAAAGATAAGGCAAGGGAAAAAATAAGGGGAGCACAGAGAGAAAAGTCAACATTATATCAGCAATATGGCATGAAAAAGATGGAGGAACGAAAAACATTTTCGAAACAGCATCCCGATAATTCTCAATGGGCATATTGATTGGCTTTCCATTCTCATTCTGAACGGCATCATGGCACTTTATGTCAATTCAAACAGGCGAAGGACATATTCTTGCCACCAGCATCCGACAGTTTGAATTTGATCCAACCCACCAAACACACCATTCTACTATACCCACACACACACGCACACCCACAAAATTGTCGAAGTCGACCTCTCAGGTGCACTTGAGTTGGGATAATCCTGTTGGACAAGTTGGTCCCTATGTCCGGTGGTAATTGAAATTTCATGTTCTTCAAATATATCGTATTGAATGTGAACAACCAACAAGGACGACAACGACGACAGACGGGTAGGTACAATAGGAATGGATATGGCAGGAGACGCCGCCGACGACGGTAACGGAATGACGAAATTTGTATTGACAAGTGGGCTGCCACTTTGTATTGGAAATTTTGGCCTCTCTGTGATAGCATTTTCAAAGTGTTTTTTTTTTTTTTTTTCTGAAATGTAAATTGCATTTTCGTTTTACGTTCACACAAGTGTCGGACGTGTTTTGAATGAAATATTTTCAGTTTATTTTTTGTCTTCATTCCTTAAATAAAAAAAAAAAAATAATTTCAGAAATGATAAGCTTCAAGGGTATTTGTTGATTAAGCTTTATTGGAGGATGAGATCCGGTAAAAAGATAAGTAGGTTCATTTATTGAAAAGCCAATTTAAAGCTGGTAGTGTAAATTTATGAATATTTTTTTGTTCTGCATAATGTTTCTTTTTTTTTGAGGATATGTGGAGCACGTTCATTCCTTGTTTGGGTTGGAATATCAGGTAGTGGAATTTTCAAAAAATTATTTAACAAAATTTGTTCAACAAAAAAGAACAAAATAATAAGAGATTACTAGCATTAAGGATAAATCACTATTTTTTTTTTTTTTTTTGAAGGGCAAAATATTTACATACGTTCACTACATCCCTTAAGTTGAAAGCTATATTATTTATATTGTATTTTCCAACTTCCATGACACACTATCGAAAAAAAAAAATTCCAAAATAATAAAGTTTCATAGAAATTCCTATACACAATTAAATTCAGGCTGGAGGGTGAGATGAAATCTTCTATATTTTCCCATTATCATACTTTTAAATTCTAATTTTAGTAAAGTTATGAGGAAAAATATACCCAATTAATAGCATTTGCGTCATTAGTTATGAATGTAATAAAGCCTTAATATAAGTATATGTAACTTTTTCCAATTAATTTAACTCAAAATACATTTTAATTAAGTTATTAAAATTTATTCAAAAGTAAAACATTGTCTAAAATGTTATAATAACATGCAACGATGAAATAGGCTTACAAATATTTCTCATTTTCATCCGAGTAAATCGTAAAAGAGAGGATGATAAACGTTTGCAATTGTTAATAAGCACTGAAACCTAAGCTCATAGAAAAATTAAATAAAATGCAGGACTGACTGGGTTGCACGTACTTGCTCTTGGAATTCAAAATCTTAAATTTTTTAAGACTTATTTATACAAATTTGGTAAATTTATATGAAAATTAAAAAAAAAAAACATAAAATTCGTTCTTCAATTAAAAAAACAAAAAAACAACTCTTTAAATGAAATTGAGCTTCAAAAAAAGTATGCAGTTTAATTTCTTTTATAAGGATGCATTTTAAGAAAAAAAAAATTTCAAAATCGTTAGACCCATTTTATAAAAAAAAAACAATTCTTATAAATAATTTTTTGAAAAAAAAATGTTTTACAATAAAGTTGGTATGTTTTTTAGTAGAAACTATTAATCAACACTTTAAAAAAAAATTCAATTTGTTGTTTTCAAAAATTCAATTTTTCAAAAAAAAAAATTCAAAAATTTTTTAAATTCAAAAAATTATTTTTTTCACAATTTAATTTTTGATTTGAAAAATTGCATCATTTATTTTCAAAACATGATAAGTCCATGATTTTAAATTTTTCAGGAGAAGAAAAAAACTTTCTGTTTTCTTTCAATGTGTGTAGCAAAATTTATAAAAAATCTATTCTGTAGAACTTTTGCCTAGCTTTTTGTTTTTAATTTTTGGAGGGATAGTTCAAAAGATAAAAAATAAAAACGCTTTTGGACTTATCATACTTTGAAAATTAACGAATGTGAAATTAGTTTTAAAATAAATATACAATTTTGCTGTAAGCCCCAAAAAACTTTTTTCATGAAAAGATAGACCTTGTTTAAGAACTAATACTTGAATTTTTTTTTTCAAAATCGTAGGAGCCGTTTTTGAGAAAATAAACTTTTCCAATATTGGTATATGGTATTTTTTGTTTAAAAAATTAATTCCAAAAACCCCTCTGTACAGGATCCAAAAACTGCTACATACCAAGTTTGAAGTAGATCGGCCCATCCGTTTAAGCTGTAGCTCCTTATACAGACCGACAGACATTCTGACAGATAGACAAACAGACAGATGGACTTTCGAGACCCACTTTTTTGTGAGTTTTGTTACTAAGCCTAAGATTCGGGAAAAAGATCCACTAAAAGTTTTAACTTGGAAGAAATTCAAAACAAACCCACAGCACGTTGATTCAATTTTTCAATTTTTGTTTTATTGAACATACTATATACAATTGACTTAAGCTTAACTTATTTCTAATAAGATACATTGATTGATATAAAATTTGTTGGCACATATGGGGCCTAACCTTATACAATGGATAAAAGATAAAATATATTTAAATATAGTACATGAATAGGCTTAATTTTACAAGTCTGCTGACTAGGTTATCCTCGGGGTGTTCCTTCCCGGTTGTCCAGTTGTGGTATTGATTATGGTGGGTTGGGTGGTATGGCGTTTAGCCGCGGTAGTAGGCCGATTGCGTATCGGCGTAAAAGTAAACTACTTCCTCGTTGTCGGTTGGGATTATGTGCTCATCCAGAATATCCAAAGCACTAAGGTATCTGGGTTCGGAATGTCGTTGTTGGGTTCTCATGCTTCTCATCAGCTGATTGGGGTGGTTGGCGATGCTTCCGACAAGTTTCTTTGCAGATTGCAGCAGATACTTTTCCAACGTCATGATGTTTGCTTCCTCGTAAAGTCGCTCGTTGCTGTAGTATTTTTGTCGCTGTCGATCGAAGTAAAGTCCGGTACAGATCCTCAGGATTTTCCTCTCAAAAATTTGAAGTTCCTTCATGGCTGTCTTGGAAATGGTATACCATACCGGAAAGCTATAGGCGATGACAGGTCGAAGAAGCTGCTTGTAGATCAGGAGTTTCGTTGGTTGGCTTAATACGTTTCTTCTCTTCATCAGGGGGTGAAGGCGATGGAAGGCGTAGTTGGCTTTTTTCAGGACAGACCTAGAGTGAAGGTTGAACCTCAGGAGCTCGTTAAAGTTGATCCCTAAATACTTCGCGTTGCGTTTGGCTGCCAATTTAGTACCATCAGGTAGTGTAAGTGTGATGCTCCTACAGTTTGCAGCCGACCGAATGCTTCGTCCTCCTGTTCGTCTAAAGCACAGTAATTCCGATTTTGATGAGTTGATCCGGATACCCCATTTACTGTAGAACTCATACAGTTTTCGAATGTGAGCTTCAACTTTCCTGGCAGCTATCGTTGGCGAGACGGACTTGCAGTATGTGAGCGAATCGTCAGCGTAAAGCAGGTTCTTGCACTCACTTGCAAGCTGCTGGTCTGCACAGCACGTTGAGTAAATTTTTATTTGTTTTAGTAAAAATAAATTTCGTATACACCACAGTGACCGAATTGAATTTGCTATTTAAATAAATAACCCATAACAAATTTTTAATATTCTAAAACTTTATGTTTATTAATATGGTTTATCGACGTCAGAATCTGTTGCACATGAACATAAGTTTCACTTCTTTGGGATATACATACATAATTCTTAACTTTGATTATGGTTGTGTATAATGTAAAAAGTAAAAATAACTACATAATATGAAGAAAGAATTATCAAATCTCACTTTTAGTACAGATAAAATAGTACACAAAAATCAGTAAATAATAAAAAAAAATTGGCAAAAAGCTTTCTCTTGGAATATGAATGAAGGATCTATAAAAAAAAATTGGGTGAAAGGGTGAATTTCCGCCAAAGATCAACAAAAAAGTGAACAAAAATTAACTGTCGAATATTATCATTTGATATATTTTTAAGTTAGTTTTTAGGGCTGTATTTAATTACGAGGCTACGCCTAGCGTCTTGGCAGTCCCCAGCCATGTACTGAAAACATCAAACTCAAGTCAATAAGTAGTCTAAGTTATTGCCGATTTAAAGCAAGGTTGCTTGTTTTTTTTTTTACTAAAACATGATAAACTGATAAAATTCGGGATGGGGGTTTAAGATGAAACAGGGATAAAATTCTTAACAATATATTTGGTCAAAAAGTGTTCTTTTAAGAGGTTGAGTTATGAGTGAAAAGGTTTCACAACAGTTAAAATACATTTTTTGTTAATTTTTTTCATTTTCGTGAAAAAGTTTTGTTTGTACTAAGAAATAATTATCTAAAAAAACCACAAAATTTTCTTGAGCGAAAGGGTGTTTTTTTTTTTTAAAGAAAAGATGAAAAAACTGTGTCAAAAATGATACCCCTATAAAAATTGGTGGAAATGTTTCATTTACTACAGAAACCAAGAATCTCAGAAGTCTTTAAATAAAAAAAGGAAGAAAACAGAAAACTAAAATAATTTATTTCAAGTGAAAGGATGTTTTAGTGATAAAAGGAATATCTGGGATAAGTCCTACAAAATCAACTTTCCCGAAATATCTCTAATGGAATATCTCTTTTCTATAGAAAATCATTTATTAAATCAAAATGATTGTTGAACATTCCACAGTACGGACATTTAAAGGATATTTTCGCAAAGTATAGGATGATATCCATTTCTGATGCGCCGATAGAAGAAAATATCTGATTTAAGGTATTATGAAGTAGTATTAACTGTGAAAAATCCTTAACAAATATTCCAACATTTATGAAATAAAAATGCCATAATTTGCTGTTAAGTATACATATTCATTCAATTTTATTTTGTATTTCTTTGTTTTTTTTTTTTTTAATTTTATGAATATAATAGATATTCTTCTTACATAAATATACATACAGTAGGTATTCCTTCTTTTTTTTATTTTTTTGTATAATATTTTTTGTTTTTTGTTTTTCTTTTTTATTTGTATTTTGCATCTATATGTAGATTTGTATATAGATTTCTAATATCCAATAATAATTATAATAATTTTTTAAGTTATATTTTTTGTTTTGTTGTTAAATCTTGTTCTCGATATAAATTAATTTTTAAAATTATTCAACAATTGTTATGTAATTATTTTATTATATTAATTAAGCAATACAATATATTATTTAAATTAAAAAAAAAAAACATTTGTTTGAAGTTTACAAAATACATAAATAAAAACCTAATTTTTGTTAAACTTGATTTTAATCAAAATTATAAAATTTAGTTACCAATTTATTTATAAAACTTCACCTCTCTTAGCACATATAGATTTAGTTATTTAAGTTTTTTTGTTTTGTTTTTTTTTTTTTTGCTTAGAAAGAACTAGAAAAGATTTTTTTCTTTTAATTTTTTTAATCGAAATAGACAAATCAGTCAGATACTTTTTTTTTGTAATTTCAAGATAAAAAAAAACATGACATCAAACAATTTACACTTAATTTTATCATAATTTTTAAATTTATGACATAATTTTCTGTTTTTTTTTTTGTATATATTTTTCTTGTAATTACATATAAATGTTAGCTTTGTTCATATTTTTGTTTTGTTTTCTTTAAATTTATGAAAAATTTCATATTTTTACATCAATGACGATGGAGCACATAGAATGTTAATATTTTTTTTGCTTAGATCTTAAATTATTGCATTTTGATAAAGAAAAAACTTAAAAACAAATCTACGATAAAGTGTTAATTTTTTATTTATTTTGTCATATAGTGTAAGGAACCAATGATTTTAATTTTTATTTTAGTTAATTTTATTTTTTTGTACAAAACATTTTTTTAAAAATCAATTTTATTTAGATCGGACTAGTACAATATCCTTAAAATGCGTTTTTTAAGGAAGACAATTTCACATTCATTGGATACAAAAAAGAACACATAAAAAAAGAAATATAGGAATCTATTTTTTTTGTTTTTCACTTGTTGATTTCTTAATTTTGTTTTATTTTTTTGTGTTGTTGTATTTTATTTTGTGTGTATTTGTTTTGTGTGGTGCAGTGTTTTATACATTTTAGAATTAGTTTTACTTTTGTTGTAAGTGATGGGGGCTGTGATTTTAGTCTATATTCCACACAATTTCATTTAATTTCAAGCTTTGAGTGGTTTTTTTTATTTTTCTAAACAATTTAATTTATTATTTCTCCACATAAAAATCTATAGCGATAGTCAACATTTTTTTTTTTAAGTAAGGAAACAAAATAAGATTAACTACAGAAATGACTGTAAAATGTAAATTTCTATTATGAAAGATTCATTTTATTGGTATAAAATTTGGACATAATTAAAAAAGTTACAAACAAAGATTAAATTGGTAACAAAACTAGACAATAAATTATTTATTAAATATGCGTTGATTTTAAAATTGATTTTAGAATAATTGATATTGATTTCAATATATTTAATTTTAAAGTCACGTAATTATAACAGTTTTTCTTAATTTTTGACGTTCTTCACTTCACGAAGACATAATTCCTTAACAAGAAATATAGAAAAGGAGATATTTTTATGTTTTTGAAGTTTTTTATTGCTACCAAATTATTGGAAAAACCAAATCATCATTGACCTTTAGAACACAGGTCTACTGACCGTCATTTTATTATACCTATCCATTTATCTTCTAACACCTTATTGATTTCAAAATATCGTTTATTTTGTCGTTAGCCGATGAATTTTAAAAAATCTGGGAATGTGAATGATATCTAAGGATTTCTTAGGTTTTTCAAGGGATTCCAGGACTCATTTGATTTTTTGTTCCCTGAAAATTAATTCCGAAACTTTCTTATATATGTAGGTGCCATTAAAACAGTTAAGCCCTTAGAATTGAAAATTGATCCAAAACTCGAAGAATAGTCAGACTTTTAACCGAAGAAAAAGAATAAATATTTTCGTCCTTTGACAGCAACGTTTTGCAAGCAAGATCCTTGCAGTGCTGCTTAACGATCTTAATGAGGTAATACCATAAATTGATAACACATTTTGCATTTATAGAAAACGGGTTCTGGAGGCCAATGTGATGGTATATCAGGAAATGTAGAGCTGGCATAAAATTAATCGTTATTTGATCTCAACCAGAGAATATTTTCAGCTTTTTCACGGAACAAACTGTTAAAATTCGTCAACTCCCCAATTGACTTGAACACACATCAATAGGCTCTACCGAATAGACGACTACGATGATGAAATTTGGAAAAGGCTATTGTTTTCAACTTCAGTCAAAGAGCAAAGATCCATGGCAAAATTAATAAAAACCACTGTACAACTTTGGAAATAATGGAGCACAGGAAAAATGCTTAATATAAATTACAAGAAATTCCCAGACAAGATAAATATGCAGTCCTTCAAAAAAAAAAAAAAAACATCTGTAATCACCAAGTCACCGGAATAGTTGAATAATAAGTGAACATTATTTTTTTTCGAAAATCTTTTACCGTCGAAATTCTCCCAGAATTTTTTTTGTTAGGTGATTTTTGGTAAACTTTTAAAACTTTTTGTTTTTGTATAGCGACACATTAGTTCGTTTTTTTAACAAAAAAAAAACACCCGGAAGTCAGTGAAAAGATTAGCGAAAGAATTTCATAAAAAAACAACCTTTTTAACCCTTTCGCACCCAGCGTTACTCTCATGTTTCGATGGCTTAATTGAAAGATAATAATTCCTAGTTAGTGGATTATTACAAAAAGTTAGTCAAATGTCATACCTTTAATTTTTTTGTTTCGAAAAAGGGACTGAAATTCACATTTTTTTTTTTTTGCAAAAATTTTTTTTTTATATACGATCATAATTTTGAAAAAAAAAGATATAAAAAATGTTAATGCAGAAAGTGTTTTGTTTTTTTTTGCTAAGAAGAAGTAGCATATATTATAGTTTCATAAAAAGTTATTTTCTCCAGTTCTCCGACTTTTTTTTGGTGGTCATAGGCAGTGATGTTACTTACATGTAGCATGAGAAAAACACATTAGTTTTGCTATTTAATATTTTGGAAAATAACTTTTTGCTATTCATATTTCTTAGTTGTGATGTTTTTGACCCGATAATACCGAAAAAACATTTTTTAATATTGATTTTCATAGCTTGGGTTCGAAAGGGTTAAACAATGAATTTTCCATACATAAAGACCATTAACATTCCGTATTTGC
Organism: Episyrphus balteatus; assembly: GCF_945859705.1. NCBI lineage: Eukaryota > Metazoa > Arthropoda > Insecta > Diptera > Syrphidae > Episyrphus > Episyrphus balteatus. The sequence continues at coordinate 171,459,336 of NC_079134.1, forward strand.
TAAACATTTTTGGGTTATTTTGCATAATTCTCACGAAAACACGCCATCAGAGCACGAAAAACTCATCATATTTGATTGTTAACATAGGTGCTGGCTAAGACATACAAGGAGCTTTAGTGTATAGGCCAATCAACGTTATTCCCTGTCCACATGGTTCTAAAGTAAGGATTTTACTCACATCAATATGTCATTCCTAATTTTTTCCCCTAAGCCTTGGGCCTCTACGATAAATATTGTAAGAAGATTTGGCATTAAGGGGCTAAGCAGTGGTCTTGCAAAATATCTCTTAGTTTTTCAAAAGATTGATTTCCAGAAGTTCCGTACAAAAAAAAACTCCAAGTAACCGATGAGCCAAACACGAAGTTTTAATGCCGCTTTAAGGTGGTAAACACATAACAACTGACCCAATTTGTAAACGTCATTAACGTTATTAAATAAAACAGTTATCGAGGATTACCAAATAAATAAACCCAATAAAACAGAAATTGAAAAGTAGTTAAAATTCGATGAAAAAAAGTTAATTGAGAAACTTTAAACTTTTACAGTGCATTCTCTGTGTGTTAACATAAAACTTCTTTAAAAAATTGAAAAATTAAAACTTTTATAATATAATTATTATAACATTGTCAAAAAATTTTATTCAATCGTTTAACAAATATATCCTTCTATTTATTACATGTTAGACATATCTATTATATTATTTTTATTTTTGTTTGTATTTATTTTTAAAATTAAAGGTACTTGTTATATAAAAACTAAAATTAAAAATATAAAACAAAAATTAAAAAAAAAAAAAAAACACATTATATACATTATTATTTTGGACAATCATTTTTATTTTTTTTTTTGTATATAAATATTTTTATATTGCCAATAATAATAAAAAAAAATAATACAAAATAAATCTAAATTAAAGAAATAATAAATAAAATAGTAACTATCACAGATCAATATATATTTCTTGTATATATTTTATATCTTTATATATTTTTTATATTTTCTTTTTATTTTGTAAATATTTTTATGTGTAAGATACAAATTTGAGATGAGAATAGTTAAAAATGAAGATAAAATAAATTAATAAAATGTGTGTTCTTTAAAAAAAATAATATTGTTTAAAATACAACAAAAAAAATGGAAAAATACTCAATTGTAAGGCTCAATATTATTGTGAACCGGAAACCATTTTTATTTATTTTGCCAATTTTGTTTTTTCTTATGAAAACTTGTCAAAAAAAAATTCTTAAAAACAAAATACTGATTGTAAATTATTAGAAATTATGGATTTTTTTACAAAAAAATCCGAAATTCATTTGTAAATTATTATTATTATGCTCATTTCAATATTTCCACTCAAAACATGGCCATGGGAAGAGCTTTCTCCCATATACTCATCATAAATCAACTCAAATGATGAAAATTGTTTACAAAAAAAACATTATTTTATATAAACATAAAAAATAATACAAAAAAAACTTCACTATTAAACTTTTTTTGTTTACAAGTCCATTATCTTGTTTTTATATAAATAATATTTTTTTAAAAAATCAAATAAAAGCTCCATCAATGTTTGTTTTTTCTCAACGCGAGATATGTTTTTTGATGAGAGCTTGCAAGAGACGAGCTTTTGCTTTTGCCTCTTTGTACTGAGCATAGGTGTCTTCGATAGACTTTCGGTCGTTTTTCAACATTTTACGACCATTTTGTTCCTCAAATACCGTTTCATATTCCCTAAGAGTGCGCTTTAATAGCTTTTTCTCTTCACGTGCTTTATCCAAATGTTCCCATAATTTATCTGTCGAAAGTTGATGGATATTTTCACCGCCAAACAAAGATTCATGTTGATGGCGTTTATGTTGCTGGGGTTCTTGATAATGTTTATGTTGATGTTCTTCTTCTTCTCCGTCTTCATTCTCTCCACCGACTTTATTATCTGGAGTTGAATCTGTTGATGCTGCCGAACTGTTGCTTTCTGATACAACCAAAGTTGAAGATTCACTTGGACTTGTTGTGCTGTCAGTGCTATTGGAGGAGTGTTGATGGGGAGCTGCTTCAAAAACCATAGCCTCATGTTCGAGTATGGTGGGAAGTTCTGGTGCTCCTGAGGTATTTCCTGACAAAGTTACACTACGTGATACCATTCTTTTAAGCATTCGATAGCGGTCATATAGAGGTCGAGCTGCATCACGTTCTTCTTTGGTTGAAGGACGTCCATATAAAGACTCATAGAAGAGTAATCCATGTTGGACTGCAGTTTTCTCCTGAACTAATTGATCAGGTGTTAATTCATCCAAAGTTTCTGAACGATTGCCATCTTCTCGCTTATCAGCTAAATTCTGAAAAACAAATTTAAAAAAAAAACCAAAAGTTAGTTTACGAGTGTTTATATAATTTTGAAGAACTTAATAAAAAAAAAAACGGGTGCAAAATGACATAATCCTTGATGCAATAAGCTGATATAAATCAAATGAAATAGTTTTACAACCCTCTACTTCACACTTTCGATATTTTGAATTGAATTAATCACCAAGTGGATGTCTGATTAAACAAAAACAGAGTCAAACTATTGCATCAGCAGGTTTTTGAAATATCGATTGGTTAAAGCTTTGAACAAGAGTTATTTCCTAATGAAAATAATTGTACCCACCACTTTTATATGCTTGACAATTCGACAGCAAATATTTAGTGACGCAAGCAAATACTCTGCAAATTAATTCTAACAACGCACTCAAAACAACAGTAATTGAACTTGAGTATACAATGAAAATGCTAATTCAGGAATTTTTACGTCTGAAATGTTTTTGAAAGTAATGTAACTTTGGCAATTTAAGGGCGACACGTGGAAATAAGATGTTCCTATTAGATTAGGCAAATATCATTTTTAAAAAAGAAGTTAGAGCAATTAAGTAATATTTTCCTGTGATTTAAATACTAGTGTAATTTCAATCAGAAGAGTCAAATAATGAAGGATTGTATACCATGTGACATTTCGGTAACAAACCAAAAAAGATCCAACAAAAAAACATACGAAGCTTGTAAATTTCTTTTGTCTTTAATAGCTTAATTCTTAAATAGTATTTTATCGAAATATACTAAAAAATATTTCACAGAAAAAGCTTTACAAGTATTTTATTGACAGTTTATTTTGAAAGTCTTGTTTTCTAGAAAATATGTTCCCATGCCTACAAAAATAAGAAATCCGGAAAATATATTTTTTCTTTCTTAACTTCGAAAGTTTTGTTTTTGGACTTTCGGAAAGTGCGTAAAAGTAAGATATTTAATATTAGTCTGTTGTTTAAATTTTCGAATTTTTGTACTTGAAAACAGCATTTTGCACTTTTGACTAAGAAATAAAAATATTGATTAAAAAAAAACCATATATTAATTTTAAAATATACGTTCTTGACATATAAAGGGTTTAAACAGGGACCAAACTTTCTAATCACAGATAAATGTTGTCAGAAATGTCTTTCCGAAGTTTTTATATATACTTTGTTGAAATCTAGCAGCTCAAGCGTTCGAAATATTTGGGATTCAAATCATTTTTCTTATCAGTACAGTAGTCGTATACCAACTAAGAGATTCTCTGGAAATATCTGCTCTGAAAAAAATTGGTAGTGATATCAGATCAGAAATGAAGTTGGTTGAAGAAATGGTTATCAGCATACGATAAACACGTTGTGTAGGCGAATATATTGTTCTACTCAAGAAATACTGTCAATTTGAATAAATAAATAAAATATTTCGTTGTTTAAATGTATTCGGTGGAAGATAATGGAATTTTTGTGGTTTTGAATACTAAATATTCATTAACATTTAAGATTTTTTGAAATATTGTCAAATTGAAAGTGGTTCTTCTAAATTTGAAGAATATATTTTTTTCAGTGCATGTTTGAGCAGGATTCTGAAAATATTGAATTAAATATGTTTTGAAAACAACCTCATGATGCTTTAACTACCCCCTAAGGACAGTAATCACACTGGTCGGCAACGAACCAAACCCTCCTTTTCTAAAGCATTTTTGGGTGCTGAGTTCGAGTTCGAAGTCAAAATTTCACCAGTACGTCACATTTTTTAAATACTTGAATATTAAGAGGTCAAAAACGAGTTTTTGGGTACATTTGACGTCGCATTACATCACCGTTAAGTTGTTTTTTTTTTTTTTGCAAAACTATGACTAGTACCTACTTATGAAATCTGAACGCCATATTAAAACGTCCCGAAGTTATTCATTATTTTTTTTTTTTCAAAAATATTTTTTTTGTCAAAGATTTTGAAAAAAGAAATTAATGATAAACATCTCAAAATCATGCTTGTTTTTTTTTCAAAATAATGAAGGGTTTTTTGAACCAAATTCCAGTTTGCGTCTTCTAAATTGGACCAAAAAAAGCAACATATTACGGAAAAATATATATACAGGGTGTCCCATAAGTAATGGATCAAACGAAGTATGCTGATAGGGGATCTTAAGGGCTCTCAGAATTTGGTAACTTGTTCATCCCAAATCCTTACGGTTTTCGATTTAATGCAATTCTTGTGAAATTTCAAAAAATCCCTAGTTGGCAACAGTATTTTGCTTCCTGCGCCCATTATTGATTTTTGTTTTCTAAAATTCTTTTACAAAAACATTGGCAAATAATAAGGAACAATTAATTAATCAAAATAATTTTTATTCCATACGCCATTTCGCTGCAAATTAACTAACAGTTTCAAGTTTGATAAAAAATCAATTTTTAACTTTTATTTGAGAGCAACACGGCGACAAAAATTTCTACGGTGTGAGAATGGTTTATTATTTTAAAAAGTTGCCCTGCTATTGTAGTTTTCAAAAATGTATAAAAGTTTCCAAAGTTGCAGTTAGATCAGAAAATATTACTATTTGAATTCAACAAAACAGGGTTTTTCACAGCAAAAATACAAACAAAAATAGACGCTTTTGTTCAAACAAAAATAAACAAATAACAGTTCGAGAAATGTGTTTATTTTTGGTTGTTTTTTGTTCTGAAAAACCCTGTTTTGTTGAATTCAAATTGTAATATTTTCTGATCTAACTTCAACTTTGGAAACTTTTATACATTTTTGAAAACTACAATAGCAGGGCAACTTTTTAAAATAATAAACCATTCTCACACCGTAGAAATTTTTGTCGCCGTGTTGCTCTCAAATAAAAGTTAAAAATTGATTTTTTATCAAACTTGAAACTGTTAGTTAATTTGCAGCGAAATGGCGTATGGAATAAAAATTATTTTGATTAATTAATTGTTCCTTATTATTTGCCAATGTTTTTGTAAAAGAATTTTAGAAAACAAAAATCAATAATGGGCGCAGGAAGCAAAATACTGTTGCCAACTAGGGATTTTTTGAAATTTCACAAGAATTGCATTAAATCGAAAACCGTAAGGATTTGGGATGAACAAGTTACCAAATTCTGAGAGCCCTTAAGGAGGCCTATCACCATATTTCGTTTGATCCATTACTTTTGGGACACCCTGTATATGACTAAACACCAAACAGAACTTAATTGGAAATTTTTTTTGGGAGTTTAAAGCGAAAATAGTGATGAGTGTGGCTCAAAAACTAGACGTGAAAGAATAAATTTGCTTTGAGTTCAGCACACTAAAGTCAATGAAAATCACCTAACAAAGTTCTTGGTCCCGACTTTTTTTGCCGACCAGTGTCATTGAATCATTAATCACCACTTCCAAACTAATACTGTTTTGATTAGTTTTAGGTCTTATTCTAAGACGTGGCCATTGCATAAGAACATTACTTGGTTTATTTTTTGTTGCATATTGTTGGGCTAATAAACGAGAAAAATGCTGAAACGATTTGTCGTTCAATAAAAAATTAAATTCACATTGAACAGTAGTTTCAATACACGGAGTACCGCTTCAAAAAAAATATTCTCGTCGCCCAATATTCTAAGAGATAAACGAACGTTTTCATTTTTGTATCTATTTTTCTAAAAAAGTTATTGCAAAAACTCTCATTCCGACAAAATATTTTTAAAACAATTTTTAATTGTAATAGATAAGGTATTAAAATTTCGGTATTAATTTCGTTGTACAGTACTAAATCCTATCCGAGAAGGGTTTCTTTACATGTCTTTATGAAACTGTTGGAAGACAACTACATAAAATTGAATATAAACAACTAAAAAAATAAAGATCTTTTCTTGTTTGAATAAAGTGTCTTATTTATTGAATATTTTCCTTATTTTTTTTTTTATAATATCAGAAGATGTCTGTTCTTTTAGGTCAAAAACCACTTGAAAATCATCGTCAAAAGCTAAAATATAATTTTATAAGAAAATACGAGCAATTTTTGGAAAACATTTTATTCACTTTTTATGCATTCCAAGCTGTGAAATAAGATTTAAAAAAAAAGTATAAATAGACCATTGTCTACGCCATAAGTTGAAAATAAATCTTTTCAGGTGGGTGTTATTATACAGATGGACAGAATTCCTGTCGCCTACATAAAAAAAAATGCCAATCAAATCCACAAAAATTTTTATCCATTATCATCTTCCTACGTAAGGGCTAGATACAACCTGTCAAAAAATACTCCTGATACACTTTTTTGTCTAATACAAGACGTAAACAAGAAAAGATGAAATGAATTTTCTAAAAAAGAATTTATCAATTAGTGACACAGTTCAAAAAAATCTTTTTTTGCAATTTTTTTTTATAAAAAAAAAACTTAAATTTAAGAAAAAAAAAATAAACTTAATGACGCAAGAAGCTTGTTCTTTAAAAAATATTTATCTCCAATTTTTTTCTTAAAAACGCACATTTTTTGCCATTTATTTATCAAACAAGAAAAAAAACGTAAAAAAATTAAAATAAATTCGTCTGATGTTTTTCTAAAAATAATCCACTACGTTTGTATTTGTTTTTCTTTAAAATATATTTTGTCTCGTGTCTACCCTCAAATGTTACCGTATAAGAAGAATTTTCAACTCAAAACAACACATTTTCTGACTTGCCGCCTCGACATAGGCAAAATATCAAGGTCGAAAATAGAAATCGTATGATCATTTCTGTCGGAAGACTCATAAATAAGGAACTTTTGTTTTTTACTACGCCAAATAATTTTTAGTTGTGTTGTAAATATTATGATTCTGGCGCGGAAATTTTGTCTCACGAGAGAAAAAATAGTTATTAATTGTTGTGCAGGAATTTTTGGCAATAACAAGACTTTGATGTAAAAACATTAGTTTTTCTAATTTAATGTAGAAAAATTGCTTAAGGAAGTCATCTATAACGATAGTGCAATTTTGGGTTTGACAACTGCAATTAACATTTTTGTTTGTTGATGGCGCAAATTGGCAGAACAATTTAGGCAATCTGAGACTAATTTTACTATGCAAATTTTAAAGAAAAGGCCTACCCGTTTTTCATTTTTTTTTTTACGCGTGATTTTTTGTGATGTGTGGACCTTTTTTCCTACTTTCAACAAATTTTAAAATCCACTATTGTTAAATTTAGTCAAGGCTTTGTGGGCGTGTTTTCCCTGCTCTTTTGAGAGATTCTCTTTTGTAAGAAAATGTGGGCCTGTTTTTCCCTTCATAAAACCTAGAAAATGAGGGCCTGTTTCTCTTCATAAAACATAGAAAATGTGGGCCTCTTTTTCCCTTCATAAAACCTAGAAAATGTGGACCTTTTTTCCCTTCATAAAACTAAGACAAAGTAGGCCTTTTTTCCCTTCATAAAACTTATAAACAGTGGGATTGTTTTCCCTTCTTAAAACTTAGAAAATGGGGGCCTATTTTCCCTTCATAAAACTAAGACAAAGTAGGCCTTTTTTTCCCTTCATAAAACTAAGAAAACGTGAGACTGTTTTTCTCTTCATACAACCTAGAAAATGTGGGACTCTTTTTCCCTTCATAAAACCTAGAAAATGTGGACCTGTTTCTCTTCATAAAACTTAGAAAAAGTAGGCCTGTTTTCCCTTCTTAAAACTTAGAAAATGTGGGCCTTTTTTCCCTTCATAAAACTAAGACAAAGTAGGCCTTTTTTTCCCTTCATAAAACTAAGAAAACGTGAGCCTGTTTTTCTCTTCATACAACCTAGAAAATGTGGGCCTCTTTTTCCCTTCATAAAACCTAGAAAATGTGGGCCTTTTTTCCCTTCATAAAACTAGGACAAAGTAGGCCTTTTTTTCCCTTCATAAAACTAAGAAAACGTGAGACTGTTTTTCTCTTCATACAACCTAGAAAATGTGGGACTCTTTTTCCCTTCATAAAACCTAGAAAATGAGGGCCTGTTTCTCTTCATAAAACATAGAAAATGTGGGCCTCTTTTTCCCTTCATAAGACCTAGAAAATGTGGACCTTTTTTCCCTTCATAAAACTAAGACAAAGTAGGCCTTTTTTCCCTTCATAAAACTTATAAAAAGTGGGCCTGTTTTCCCTTCTTAAAACTTAGAAAATGGGGGCCTTTTTTCCCTTCATAAAACTAAGACAAAGTAGGCCTTTTTTTCCCTTCATAAAACTAAGAAAAAGTGGGCCTTTTTTTCCCTTCATAAAACTTAGAAAAAGTGAGCCTGTTTTTCCCTTCATAAATCTTAGAAAATATGCGCCTGTTTTTCTCTTCATAAAACTTAGAAAAAGTGGGCCTGTTTTCCCTTCTTAAAACTTAGAAAATGTGGGCCTTTTTTTCATTTCATAAAACTAAGAGAAAGTGGGCCTTTTTTTCCCTTCATAAAACTTAGAAAAGTGGGCTTGTTTTTCCCTTCATAAAACTTAGAAAATATGAGTCCGTTTTTATCTTCATAAAACTTGGGAAATGTGGGCCTGTTTTTCCCTTCATAAAATTTAGAAAATGTGAGCCTGTTTTTCTCTTCATACAACCTAGAAAATGTGGGACTCTGTTTCCCTTCATAAAACTAGAAAATTTGGGCCTGATTTTCCCATTTAGAACTTAGAAAATGTGGGCCTGTTTTACCTTTTTCATAAAACTTAAAAAATTTGAGCCTCTTTTTCCCTCCACAAAAGCTAGAAAATGTGGGCCTTTTTTCCCTTCATAAAACTTAGAAAATATGGGCCTGTTTTTTCCTTCATACAATTTAGAAAATGTTGGACTTGTTTTCTCTCCATAAAACTTCAAAAAACTATTACCCTGTTTTTCCTGCCTTCTCCAGAAATTATGGGCCAGTTTAAGTTGTATTCAAATCGATATTGGTTCGAAGGCCTTTTGCATCCGATAAAGACAATATTCTATAAAACTTCAAACAAACACAAATTCTTACCTGTTCAATTTCATTCAGTGTCGATTGAATTTTCTCCAACTTCTTCTCAGCATCCATACCGCCACTAACTTTCAATCCCAAAGCTGCCATCGGATCAGACTTCAACTCGTGCTTCTCCTTCTTCAACTTGCTAATTTCTCCCAATATATTCTTAATATGCTTATCATTAAGCTTCTCCGCCTGCGATGGTCTATAACCATTTTTCTTTTCAAATTGTTCCTCCAACTGTACAGCTTTCTTCTTGAGCGACACTAGCCGCTTGTTAACTTGCTTCAGACGCTCTTCGGGCGTTTGAAATGACATTATCGATGGAATAACCTGTTGCATGACTTCGCGAGTCTTGGCATTTTCCATGTGTGTTAAAGCCCAATAAGGGTTAATGATTGGTTCGATGGCATCATCGTCGGCCATCATTGAATTGGGTGTTTTATGAAATTGTTGCGGGTAAGGCATGATTTTGGAGAGCTTTGCAGCAATATCAATTGAATCGGGATGACGAACAGCCGCAAAACGACGACTCAGTACAGGTGTCTGATCCTCAGGTATGGAACAGTCCCATGGCAGTGCTTCAGCTGTTGTTTTTGTTGTTGTTGTTGAAATGTTTGATTCTGGTTGTTGTTGTGTTTGTTGTTGTTGCTGCTGCTGTTGTGACGACAAAGATGTAGGTGTCGCTGTTGTGTTATTGCCATACTCGCTGCGAATAATGTGGAAATCGATTAAGTTATTGTCGTTGTAATCATTGCGCTGTCCGTCAGCAGCTTCTTCCTTGCGCTGAAGACGTTCTTCGACTTTAATTTTGCTAACGAAACCTCGACGCTCGTATTTCATAGCGGACAGGTCATATTTGTAGGTGTTTTCATCGCCACGCATTTTTGTGGGAAGAAACTTTCCAGACTTCTTCATTACACCCGATTTGCGACCGGGTGGTGCCCGAGACTTGCAGAAACGTTCACTCGAACGTCTGCGTTCATGTTCGAGCTCACATTCGTCGCCGTTGTTCTTCGAACGGATTTCGCGATTTGGTGAAACACGGTTTGATCGCGATGGACTACTTTCTAAACGGGCTCTGCGTGCTATATCCTTAGCACCGGGAGAGAAAAACAACTCAGAGTGTGGTCGATTGGCAAGCAACGAATCATTTTCATCGCTAACAAATGTTTTCTCCTGATGAAAATCCTCATTATACGACCTTTTGAAATCCTCTGAGGACACTCGCCGAATGGCTTCACGAACTACTATTTCTACGCCATCGGCTTTTTTCAAATTATTTACATCGTCACCAGGATTTTCTTCTGGTGGTGCAATTATTTCTTCGCTATTGGAACGCACCAATTTACGGTCTTGCGTTATCGATGAAGTGCTATCGAGCCTTTCCTTACGCTTCCTAGATTTTTGCCATTCTAATGGATCAATAAACTCGGGGAGATATGATGAATTAAAGACAACATTATTTTTCAAATTATTGACATGTTCATTTTGTGTTTCTGCTGATGAAGTTGTTTGATCTTCATTATTTAGTGAAGTAAGATTGATTTCAGCTTTGGTAAGAGTTGTTGTTTCTGTTGTTGATAATGTTGAACCATTGTCATTAAGTGAAGTTGTTGTTGCTGGGGAACAAAATTTTGTTGTTGTAGTTTGTTTTTGATGATGGCCATGATTGATAATGGTTGTTGGCTGATCGTGTGAGGGAGTAGTCGATGCTGATGATGATGAGGAAGAGGATGAACTTGATGAACCGTTGGTAAGACGACTTAGGTCGTCTTCGCTCAGGCCAGTGGTGGGATGGCGCATGCCGCACTGTAAAGAAAAAGAAAAAAACAAACAAGTTAGAAAATAAATTCGAAAAAAAAATAAATTTAATGTTAATTATAATTTTAAAAATATTTCAAGAAAGATAAGATTTTCGTGCCGAATTTTGTTTTCATTTAAAGATAAGCATTTTACCTTCACGCATGATTTTTATGAGTAAGCAACGTCAGGTTTTCAATGAATCGTTGCACTCTAATGTTTCGCAAAAAAAAACAATAAAATTTACTTTTCTGAAGCCTTGCTATAAAAGTGAGATTAAGTGAATAATAAAAATTAAGCCAGATATTTCAAAATCAAATATTCAAGTACAATTTTAAAACATACAATAATGAATCGCATCAATAAATCTCTGGTGTATAAAAAAAAAATAATAATAAAAAGAATTATCTTGACAGTAATTCAAAAATCGGAAGCAGACATACTTGACAATAAATAAAAAGGTATTACCCAACTCTCGACTTGTTATCAGATTTTAATTTATCTTATCAAAACCTATTTGAAATCAAAGTTTGAATATGATCAGAACTATTTTTTTTAATCAATTTTAATATTTATTTTCGTTTTAGAAAAAAAAAAAAACAATAACTTTTGAGGTATGTAGGTACTCAATGAAAGTTAAACTGTTCGCACTTATTTGTTCTTTAAGTTCAGGGTTAAATATTACTGAATTTCTGCGAAATTTAACTTTTTAATCAATTCTATTTTTTGTATTCATATCATTAATTTCAACTTTGAACATTAGATAACTAAATTTTTGAAGTTATACTTCTTATGGGAGGGTGAGTATGAAAATTTACTTTTTGACAAGAATGTCAAAGGGATTATGACGCGATCACCCTAGGTAGCAGGGCTGTCGTTTCACCTTTAGAGTAGGCAGTACTTTAGTATTTAAAAATGCAGTACGCCGCAGTACGGCAAACATAAAACACACAACACGTTGCAAGTTACATGTTTCATGTGGCAAGTTGCATGTGGCAAGTTGTATGTGGCAAGTTGCATGTGGCAAGTTGCATGTGGCAAGTTGTATGTGGCAAGTTGCGTGTGGCAAGTTGCATGTGGCAAGCTGCATGTAGCAAGTTGCGTGTGGTAAGTTGCATGTGGCATGTTGCGTGTGGCAAGTTGAATGTGGGAAGTTGCATGTGACAAGTTGCATGTGGTAATTTCCATGTGGCAAGTTGCCAGGGTTGCAAAAAGCTCACATTTCAGCTCAGCTCACAGCTCAGCTCAAATTTGAGCTAGCTCACTTTTGAGCTAGGTACCATAGCTCAGCTCATTTGAGCTGAGCTGAAAGTGAGCGCCCCAAACTTCCAACGCCTATATCTCGGAATTTTGAAGAAAATGAAAAAAACTTTTTTGATGCCAAAAGGTAGCGGGGACTCTAACCTACATTTGGGTACAACTCTCATCCCTGTAGGTCCACGCGTTCTCAAACCGGGAGAACTTAAAAGTAAAAAAAAAATAGGCACGATTCTGAAAAAATAGGCATGATGTGGCGGTTTAACATATAAGACGATTTTTTAAAAATCTGACAATGTGCAAAGCGTAGGCCCATGACACAAGCTATCATTTGGCATCACTCCTAAAAATTGCTCTCAACCGTTTTAGCTTCTAGGAGCGTTCAAAGATTCGGGGATTTTTCGAAAAAAAATTTTACCCCAACTTTCAAAGGCGATTTTTTCGGAATTTTGAAAAAAATCGAAAAACCGGATTATACCACTATCGGGTAGCTGAGAATATAAGCTTTCATATGGCACCACTCCCCTGTCTCTAGATCAAAGCGTTCGAACGCCTATATCGCGGAATTTTGAAGAAAATGAAAACAATTTTTTTCATTCCAAAAGGTAGCGGGGACTCTAAACTACATTTGGGTACAACTCCCATCCCTGTAGGTCCACGCGTTCTCAAACCGGGAGAACTTAAAAGTAAAAAAAAATTAGGCACGATTCTGAAAAAATAGGCATGATGTGGCGGTTTAACATGGAAGGCGATTTTTTAAAAATCTGACAATGTGCAAAGCGTAGGTCCATGACACAAGCTATCATTTGGCATCACTCCTAAAAATTGCTCTCAAGCGCTTTAGCTTCTAGGAGCGTTCAAAGATTCGGGGATTTTTCGAAAAAAAATTTTACCCCAACTTTCAAAGGCGATTTTCTCGGAATTTTGAAAAAAATCGAAAAACCGGATTATACCACTATCGGGTAGCTGAGAATATAAGCTTTCATATGGCACCACTCCCCTGTCTCTAGATCAAAGCGTTCAGCTCCCAGAAGTTTTTTCACGCCCCCAACTTCCAACGCCTATATCGTGGAATTTTGAAGAAAATGAAAATAAAATTTTTGATGCCAAAAGGTAGCGGGGACTCCAACCTACATTTGGGTACAACTCCCATCCCTGTAGATCAACGCGTTCTAAGACCGGGAGAACTTAAAAGTAAAAAAATAATAGGCACGATTCTGAAAAAAAGGCATGATGTGGTGGTTTAACATGGAAGGCGATTTTTTAAAAATCTGATAATGTGCAAAGTGTAGGCCCATGACACAAGCTATCATTTGGCATCACTCCCAAAAATTGCTCTCAAGCGGTTTAGCTTCCAGGAGCGTTCAAAGATTCGGGGATTTTTCGAAAAAAAAAAATTTACCCCAACTTTCAAACGCGATTTTCTCGGAATTTTGAAAAAAGTCGAAAAACCGGATTGTACCGGAATTTTTTTTTTATGATACAAAAAGAAATATGTTACTAAAAAAATAGAAATATATTTACTATTAAAAAAACCAAGAAAAAAGATCACGAAAAATTATCTGTTTTATTTATAAAAATATCCATGTGTTAAAATAATTCCATTTATAACTAGAACCAAACATCTCAAGCTATGTTGTTTTATCTCAGCTCACTTTCAGCTCAGCTCAAATGAGCTGAGCTATGGTAAATAGCTCACAAGTGAGCTAGCTCAAAATTTGAGCTGAGCTGTGAGCTGAGCTCAGCTAACTTTTGAGCTTTGTAGCAACCCTGCAAGTTGCATATTGCTACTACTAGTTCTGAAGCACACACAATTCTCATAAGATTACCATATCGCACATTTTATGCGCAATTCGTTTTCTTTCGTTAAGCATATACCGTACGTTCTGAACCGCACAACATGAGTAAATTTCACAGAATAAATTGAAAACTACATGGACGCAAGGAGGATGAAAGAATTAATTTATTGTTCACTTGATAAAAATGTAAAAAAAACTAAGTGTGGATTAATTACTTCATAATAGAAATTAAAAATATCAAATGAAATTCATTTACATATACTGAATCAGAAGTATAACTTCAGTCGCGTGTACATGTGTACAGTACACACACTCTTTTTTTTTTATAACTATAGGTAGTTTTCCACTTCAAAGTTAAACAAGAAGCTTTTCTTGAACTTGAAGAAGTCTTCTAGACTGTCGTGAGCACTGCAACTCAAGAAACTCTGGCCTCTGTTAGCAACAGTATTTTACTATAGCACCATTTAATATCCATTATACAAACGAGAATTTTTCAATCGAAAATGGGCAATAGTAATATTAACATGAGAACTTGTAGAGCTACAAGAGAGAAATGGATCCCCGGGAAGTCGAGTAAGGCGATATGACTTTTCGTTTAAAAAATTGAAGAGCTCAGAGGCAGAGTGGGATTTCGGACAAGTGAATTTTTTTTAATAAAAGATCCTATAAATTTCTGAGGCTCGGTCATGAACCAAAAGCAAGATAATTTTATAAGGGAATTCATAAATTACACTGGTCGGCAACGAAAATGGAGCTTGAACCAAACCATACTTTTCTAAAGAACTTTTGTGTGCTGATTCCGAATCTGAAGTCAAAATTTGACTGGCACGTCAAGTTTTCGAAATATTTAAATATTAACAGGTCAAAAACGCGTTTTTGTGGTATTTTTGGCGTTGAATTTCATCACCCGAAAATTTTTTTTCGCAAAACTACATATCGTCGGTGAAACCAGAAAAGTGTGTAACTCCA
Source organism: Episyrphus balteatus (assembly GCF_945859705.1). NCBI lineage: Eukaryota > Metazoa > Arthropoda > Insecta > Diptera > Syrphidae > Episyrphus > Episyrphus balteatus. The sequence continues at coordinate 171,474,401 of NC_079134.1, forward strand.
TTTTAGCAAATTTTATAGGAAAGCAAAAAAACAAAATTGTTTTGAAGGCATTTGTATGAGTTTTCATTTTCTAATCTACTTATACATAAAATAAAAACTATGATTTTTAAGGGGATATTAGGTTTGTCTAACAGATGGCATTCAAATCTAATTTTCCGAAAATTTGGAGTTACACACTTTTCTGGTTTCACCGACGATATGCAATATTCAAAAGCCATATTTTATCGTTTTAAATACGTTTATTTTTATTTTCAATATTATTTTTTTCTAAAAGATATTTGGTATAGAAAGCTTTGATATCTCAAAATCTTGGTGGTTAAGGTAACTTATGGTTTTTGAAGCAGATTTGAAGTAAATTTCAGTTTTCGACTCCTGATTTGGTTGAAAAAATAGCAAAATATTATGGAAAAATAATATTTTTAGATCAAATGTGAAAAAACATTTCATTTAAAATTGGTTTTTGGGACTTTATAGCTAAAATTGTGATGAGCAGAGCTCAAAAACTAGACGTGATGGAAAAAATCTGTAAACTGTTTTGAATTCAGCACATTCAAGATTATTTAAATCACCTTACAGAGTTCTTGCTCCCGACTTTTTTTGTTTTTTTTTGCCGACCAGTGTTATTAGGGTGCAAAAATTGTAAGCAAAAGATTATTTCCATTATTGCAACTATTGGACAAAATATTTCAATTTTCAACTTTTTAGCACCTTTCTTTAACGAAAAAAACGAAGTCCCTTGGGAAAAATAAATGTTATTGAAGATAGGCTCGAATAATAAAATCCCGACGGCTATTTTTAGTTACCTAGTTTCTTTTCCTATAAGCTTTTGACGAAATTTTAACTTTTAAATAACGACGATAGCGTTAAAAATATCTATTAAAGATTGTTCGTTCGAATTATTCGTTCTTGTTGATTCTCACGAATTCGATTGACTTTATTTTTATTTTAGTTAATTCTCATGCTCAAGTGTGATAAAAACCCTTTTAACTGTTTTGAGAAAATATGCATGTTTTTAGATTCATGATTTTTTTTTTCTTTGTATTCCTGGTAAGTAAAAGCAATGAAAGGCATTTTAATACAGGGTAGTTGTATATTGTTCTCAAAAGAGTAGCTAACCAGAATCTTTTTGGTTTGTTGTTTTTTTGATTTTGGGATTTGCCAGAAAAATTTCGTTCCGACACAAAAAAAAAAGTAGAAAATTTGCCATGTTGAATTTTTATGATTATCCTGATTTTGTATAGTCGAGTGAAATCACCAAAATTATTTGTTAAACGATTGAGAACCGCACTTGAGAATAATCTGGTGCAAATTTGCAGATTGAATAATGGCAATGGTCTCACAGAAAAATTTTCTCGCAAACTTCAAGAAAAAAAAAAAATCGATTGATATTCCTAATAATCCAAAGCCCACTAAGAACCTTAGATTAGCTACTAACACTCTCACCCAATATTCAGAACGGTTAATCGGGAAATCCCTCTGGAATTTTTTTATTTTTGCATTATTTTTGTTTTGCCTTGTACATTCATTTATCAACTGAAGAAACTATTTTCAGTGGTTTTGGCCTTAAATGAAGCCTCAAAAGTCCTTAGATAGTCCCACAGTACGAAAACGAAAACTTTAAATGCATTTTTCTCGAAACGCGTTTTTTTCCGCGCCGTGCAACGTAACTCAAAAACTAATGAATCTATCGACTTGAAATAAATTGCAAATTACTCGTTAATTCATTGGCCATTGCATAAACCTAAAAGTTCAATAAAATTTTCACAAAAAATATTTTTTTTAACAATTTGTTTATCAAAAAACATTGGGTATTTTCGTTTTTTTGGTCTCTAATTTTTATTTTACACTGTTTTTTACTAAATTTAGGTTCATGCAATGCGTATGCGTATAAATATATTTTATTGGAACAAAATTTCTTTTTTGATAGTAAATAATTTTCTAGACCTGGGCATTGCACGGCGCAAATTCGAGGCGACAACTTTAAAGAGCTATAGAGCCACCATTTTGTTTTCATGTCAATAATATCACATACTTTTCCAAATTTCAATAAATGCTTTCAGTTTTCCAAAAAAAATTATTGAAAAAGCTGTCGCCCAGAGGGATTTCCCCCCTTCAATGAAATTAAGTTGCAGGCAATAATTTTTCCTCAGCCAAAAACCATCAATATTTTACAATGAAATTTCAATTTTTTTTTTCAAAATTACTTTTTAACCTCTTATTTGGAATCAGCGCCCATAAAATTCCCCACTTGAAATTGCAATTATACCTTCATTATTTCAAAAAAAAAAAAAAACTATGAATTCAGCAATTAAAAAAAAGATTGCAGGATTCCACCAGAATAAAAAAGAAATTGAAACATAATCAAGAATTAAAAAGTAGAAATTTTAGTAACTTTTTAAAGTAAATTAAATTTCTAAAGTCCTAATAACATTGGTCACTTTTTGCAAAAGTACAAAACTGAAACAAAATTGTTCCAACTAGTTTAATTAGATTGTGAAAAAGAGAAGGTACCCAATTTTTGTTATTTAACAAAAGTTTTTTGCATTATTTTTCTAAGTAGTTGGAAAAACCATCACAAAATGAATTTAAAAATTTTCACTTTTGTAATTTTTCATTTTTGAATTCACTAAAAACACTATTGTACAAAAAATTTAGTACTTATTATCGATTGAATAACTATCTCAAATTACGCCTTGCTCAAAACCTAGGCTCAAAGCAAAGAAATGTTAATTTTTTTTTAGTTTTCCCAAATTAAGCACAATTTTTAGAGTTTTTAACAATAATTTGGAATTAAATACATATTAAACAGAAAATGTTAAGCAATATGTTTGATTTTTATAACTAAAATGCGTATTGTTTTTAATACATATTAGTGAAAAATAAAATAAATGCTTGTTTTGAAAAATAAATTAGTTTTCAACTTAAATCGAAAAGACTTGTATTTATGACCAATTTTTTTTTTTTTATTGTTAATTTAGTTAAAATATTTCTTTTCTTATATTTTATTAAAGTAACAAAATAATTTTAGAATAAATGAAAATTTTAGGCATACCAAAAAATAAGTTATAATCCTTGGAGTCATTCAGTTACAGACTTTTTCTGTTCTCAAATTTTTCTATATCTTCACTTGATTGGGAATAAGATAAGCACTTAATAACAGTTATTGTTGTTAAATATCTTTAAATGCACGGAACGGATATTTGTAATTTATGGATTCCACTTTGAAATAATTTTGTAAGTAAGGGAAGGAAAAATAATTATCACAAAAAAAAAAAAAAAACTAAACAAAACTGGTTAGAACAAGCAAGGGTAATTAAGCTTATTGAATGCAATAACTTGCAACTTAGTCCCTAACTAGGTATAATTAAATTGAAAACAATTTAACAAACAAACTCGAAGAAATTTTACCATAAATTCACTGTAAAATTCCATACACGCGTTTATAATTTTTTTCAACGTTTTGATGTCACTTTTTTTTAATTTTTTGTAATTTTTTAATAATATTGTTATTTTATTTTAATATTAAAAATAATAATATATAATTTTATAGATCAAAAACTTTTTTAAGAGACAATTTTCAAGGTGGTTTTGCTTCGTCAAAACACGTTTGGCTATTGAGCTCATTTCTCATAAGGGGTGGAAAATATATATAAAAAAAATAATGCTATTTTTCTTGCTTGCTGCTGCCTGTGCCGGTCGGTCAATCAACGAGAATTTAGATTTCAAATTGCCGGCATGTACCTACTCATGGAGAGTGCGAGAGTACAATTAATTTCAAACTATTCTCATATATCATAGATTATACACTACGTTTGTATACGTTTATACTCTCAACGAGAATATTAGCTAAGAGATATATATTGAGACAGCTGACACTGAGGCGTAATGTCTTGTAAGATTTAAACTGAATCACACTTTATTGTTTTCAAAGCCAACAGTAAATTAATAAAATTGTCAAGTGGTTGTCAAATGGCAAATCATCAGAAAAAATGAGTCTTGTTCACCAAAACAAACACCATAGCTAACACCTGTTTTTGAGGCAATGAGTTGACGGGGTCATAAATAATCCTACAGGGTGTTTTTTTTCTGTGGAAAATATTTAATTGTAGGTTGTTTTTAATCGATTTGTTTTGTTTTTTTTTCTTTTTTAAAGTTTTTGTTGGATTTTCTTATCTAATAATTATGAAAGAAAAAGTAATTTCGGTGGTAAAGACTTTTGTGATACCTTCGTTGTGATATTTTTTTTTTTGATAAATTTCTAGCAGGATGTTCGAATTTATTATGGACAGTAAAATGTTTGATGACAAAAACCACATACCAAACAGAAATCTGATGATTAATGTAGTAAAATTACTGTGATACATGTGAATAGACAATCGTGATAGGTGTATACCTATACAACTGTGATATTTTCAATTTTATTTTTATAGAGTAGAAAAATTTATATAAGTTTGACAGCTATAAACAGCCGTGAATGGATGTAATTAAATAAATGTCTGTGATATTTACACTTTTTGTGATATTTTTTCATTCACTTATGTGATATTCGTGTTTGAACGAACTCCAAGCAGCAGAGAACGAAGTGATAGAAGAAATTTCGATAGGAATAATTGTGGTACATTAAAAATGATACTTTAGATTGTGATATTTCTGATACACGAGCATTAATTTATGTAATTTTGTGATATTGAATTAGCTTTATGGGAAAGAAAAGATTTTGTTGTGATATAATGCAAGCAATCAATGATTTTTAATCACAAAAGGATAGTTGTGATACATTCATGTGTTGTGATATTTTTTTTGATAAGGTTTGTTTCACAATTTCTAAGTCTGGTTTTTTGTGATCAAATTTTCAAAGAATTTCTGATACTGTATAAGATTTGTTGTTTTTATAAAAATAAATCATTTTAATTCTTCTAAATAAAACACCCTTTCAAAAACTAGACTAAAATTAAAAATGATCACAAGACATGATGATGAGAGAGAGTTAACGTATCACAAGAGAGCACATACTAGGTTGTGGTTATTGTTCTTATCAGAATAGAGCTCCCAGACCAGTCGCAAAATCACGCTCAATCGATCAGCGACGAGATTAAAGAGGGAACTTATAGTCAACAACAAAATTCCACCAGAGATAAGTATGAGAGTTTAGACACAATACTTGCGGCGTACGATGGCGGCAGGCGGTAAAATAATATAATAGATGGAATAATAAGTGATTAATTAACTTTGAACTTCCCCGCAACCCGTGAACTAAAAAAAATATCAATTATTATGAGTTTATGACAATTTTTTTTTTTTTTTTTGTTTGTGGTTTATGACACACGACGTGAGATTGTAAATAAATTATTAAGACAGATTGAATATTATAAATGATTATACACAGTCATTATTTTTAAATTGTTTTTATTCATGTGTCATATTAAACTTTTAAAGATGAATGAAATGGAGTTTGTTATTTTAAAGTTGTAAAAGTAAACTTTTTTTTTGAAAATGAAATGTTATTTTTGTGGCCAAGCCTCCTGAACCACTGACCGCAACTGGCCACTTATACTCGTATCAATGTACACTTTTTCATTTTGGTACAATGTACGATAAAAGAAACAAACAAAAAAATACAATTTGTTTATCGCAAATTTTGACAGAAAAATATGGGCTGATGAAATTGTTAAAATTAAACAATAGACATACGAGTAAGATATGATTTTGAGCACTTGGGAATATTTTGCTCATATTCTGAACAAGGTCCAGAGGATATGAATCAGCGTAAAGTTTTTCTTATCAATTTTTTGGCATTAATTCTTTGCTATGTTAAGAATTTAGGTACCTATTAGGTTTTGAGATTGTAATGGCTTTAAGCATTTCAACAATACCTACTTAAAAATTATATATTTTTTTTTTAAGATAAGAGAACAATTAGAATTTTGAGTATACTTGTACTTTCATGATCTGTCGAAGCTTATCTATAGCAAAGCTTAAACTAGACCAAACATTTTTTAAAGACTCAAGTTCCAGAGCTTGGAAATTTGTGAGAACGGGTTTTTCGCCATTCATTATATCTTTATTTTCAAAGAAAATGGAAACTCGTGATTTTCTTGCGTGACAATCCGTTATTTTTTCCAAATTAATAACTGATAGTAGTCGAGATATGTGATTTAACCGAAACAAGTCATGATTTTTCGGGAGTAATTCTAGATTTTTTCTGAGAAACCCTTTATTTTACTGTGATCTCTGTTTGAATTTTTGACATTATTGGCTTTAAAAAATTCTTACATTTACATTTAGTAGGAGAGCCAGTGGCACATTTGACTAAGGTAGCTCTTTTAAGGCTAAAAATTCTTACAGTGGTTATTTTTAGCACGCTAAGTAAAAAAATCTTGGTCTGGCAGGCCACAGCGGTGCACATCATATATATATATGACCTTGAAAGTGTAAAAAAAATTAAAAAAAAAAAGTTGCTCTTTTAAGGCTGAATTTTTTATAGAATTTAGTTTACCCATCGAGAAGATAAAAAAAAAAATTGCCAGACTTTTTTGAGGTGCACAAGTGCCTGCCAGACCAACTTAAAGGTGCGCATTTTACATGCATTATACGAAACTTTATTCTGTAAAGTCGAAATTTATATATGTGTTTGTCTAAGCGATTTCAAGAGGAACTGTGCAATTACAGCCGGTTCTGGCCAATAAAAGTCCTAGTTAGGTGAGTGGAAAGATGCAACTTTCTAAAAAATGACTTAAAATCAAAAAAAAAATATTTAAAAACAACGGCAACACTTACAGGTATGAGAGATACTTTTTTTAAAAGCTTAAGTTGTACACTTTATTCTAAATTTTAAATCAAAGTATTTAAATCAATCGTTTTTTAAATAACCAATTTTAAAGTCGAATTAAGGGAAAAAAAAACTTTAAAAAAAATATTGAATAATAAAATTGTCAAGACTGTGAATTAAGACCAAAATTGAGTGATACAGAACATTGCTCTAATGAATTTCCTATCAAACACTGAAAACTATATGTCTCTACGACTTCTAGTTTTTGAGAAAATTGAAAAATAAGAAAATATGAAATAAATATTTAAAAAATATTAAAAATATAAATAAAATAATAAAAATCTGATACAAAAATGGTTTTCTTATTTTTCAATTATCTCAAAAACTAGAAGTCGTAGAGACATATAGTTTTCAGTGTTTGATAGGAAATTCATTAGAGCAATGTTCTGTATCACTCAATTTTGGTCTTAATTCACAGTCTTGACAATTTTATTATTCAATATTTTTTTTTTAAGTTTTTTTTTCCCTTAATTCGACTTTAAAATTGGTTATTTAAAAAACGATTGATTTAAATACTTTGATTTAAAATTTAGAATAAAGTGTACAACTTAAGCTTTTAAAAAAAGTATCTCTCATACCTGTAAGTGTTGCCGTTGTTTTTAAATATTTTTTTTTTGATTTTAAGTCATTTTTTAGAAAGTTGCATCTTTCCACTCACCTAACTAGGACTTTTATTGGCCAGAACCGGCTGTAATTGCACAGTTCCTCTTGAAATCGCTTAGACAAACACATATATAAATTTCGACTTTACAGAATAAAGTTTCGTATAATGCATGTAAAATGCGCACCTTTAAGTTGGTCTGGCAGGCACTTGTGCACCTCAAAAAAGTCTGGCAATTTTTTTTTTTATCTTCTCGATGGGTAAACTAAATTCTATAAAAAATTCAGCCTTAAAAGAGCAACTTTTTTTTTTTAATTTTTTTTACACTTTCAAGGTCATATATATATATGATGTGCACCGCTGTGGCCTGCCAGACCAAGATTTTTTTACTTAGCGTGCTAAAAATAACCACTGTAAGAATTTTTAGCCTTAAAAGAGCTACCTTAGTCAAATGTGCCACTAGCTCTTGGACTAATTGTAGGCATCGTAGAAATATGATTTAGGCGTCATATGAAAGGTAAAATAATAAGCTTTCACATGATATAAAATGTTTTATAGGTTGACATAGAAAAAAATTGATTTAATAGTGTGAAAAGATAAAAATATATGATTTTTTGCTTTTTTTGATGAAAATAGATTAAGTTCAAAAAATTCTAGCTCTTTTTGTAAATGTCGTATAGACATGATCGGTATAAATTTTTTTAGCTGGAACAATAAGCTTTCAGATGATTTAAAATTTATTATAGGTTGTCATAGAAAAAAATTAATTTAATAGTGTTAGAGAAAAAAATTTATGATTTTTTTGCTTTTTGTATCATAAATGATTGTTTTCAATAAATTTATGTTTATACTTTTTGGGCATTGTAAAAATTAAAGTATATTTTTATTCCTTCGGAAAATTGGTTAGCCTTTCAATGGTTTAATTTTTTTTAACCTTTTCATATAAAAATTTGATATATTGAGAAAATAAAAAAAAGTATTTTTTAGGTTTTTCTTGTAAATTATGATTGGATTCAAAAAGTAATTCCATTTTTCTACAAAACATACAGATATAAATACATATGTGATGTCTTAATGTTTAGCTTTTTTACAAGAAAGTTGACAAATAAATAATTTTTAGATCATTTTTAACAAAAGCACACAACCTGTTTTCTTATTTTTCTTATGATTAATCTGTGTGACAGAAATAACTCCATATCCTAGAACGAACTCGACGAAACGACGTTTAGGAAAAATGCTATATTTTTTCAAACTGTAAAGTGAAAAATTAATACTCTATTCACGTTAAAAGTAATCACAGGTTATTTATGAAGTGTTCACAGGTTGTGATTTGTTTTTCACAGGTTAAAAATCACAGGTCGTGATTTTTTGCTTATCTTTACTACCTATTGGTTTGCGGAAGATTGCTACAAACGCCTGGAAAAGAAAGTCAGAAATTCTGTATCCGTGAATTTTCAGTGGATTTCAAGACTGTTTTTATGCACAAGTTTATTTACAAGGAATCTTAACAAATTAACAAAAAGATATTAAAGTGTGCGACCTTAAAGACAGACTAGATTTTAATCTTCAGTATTAGAAAACATCTTATACATTATTCTAATTTGTCTAATTAGATTCTTGTAAGTTGCATTTGAAAGAAATGTAAAGGTGCATTTAAATTAAACAAAATTGAAATAATAAAGACGGTGTAAAATTTACCCTCTATAACTAGTCCCATTAATGATTTTCCGAAACTTCTAGCATTCAATCAAAGAACTTAAATAAAAGCACAAGATATTATTTTACTGATCAAAATGCTATAGTTAGTAATGAATTCTGCAATGTACGAGTACAAAACATACATAAATCTTAACCACACGACTTTTAAACAGTAATCACATGCACAATCAATTGACAATGAATTATAGTGATTCGATCGTTTTCTCATTCATTTTTTCTTCAATTATTTCCATTGAACCTCATCGTCGTCGGTCGTTGGTTGTCGTTGCGTTGCTTCTCTGTCACGTACTTTTAGTTAAAAAATGTGTTTTATTTTTTCACAGTCAGAAAACAGAACATAACATAAATTGCTATAAATTCTCTTCACGTGATCGTAATTGCATAAACAATCTTTTTTTTTATTTATTTTCGCAAGTCAAATGACCTGCAGGCAGAAACAAACTCATTTTTAACTGCTTTGAAATATATTTGCTCTTTTGGCAACAACAACAAAAAATCTAAATTAATTTGTTTCCTTTTGAAATCATATAGCTCCCATTGGAGTGACAGGAATCTCAATTCAATTTAGTCCCAGGGACATTGGCTATTTTAGTATTAATTTTGGCAGACATCAATTCTATTTCCGAGGGCTTGGTTTTTTTTTTTTTTTTTATTTCGTCACATGACAACAACTGACGATGACGACGTGCGAATATGTTTTGCAAACAAATGTTTGTTTATGCTGTACCTATATTTCGCAATGAGCTTGATATTGAAAAAAATAAAATATATCAAACAGAATATTAACAAAAAAAAAAAATTGAGTCGAAACAAAACAAACCTTGGAGACTTGAAGACGTGACATTTATGTAAAATTAAATTGCAAAAATATAAGAATCATGAATGTAAACATTGAGTCATTTGAGATGATAAATTCTTTCGAATACTTTTTGATGATTTATTATTGAAAAGAATTTCGTGATGAACATTTTTTGGCTGTACAAAACTTTCAACTTATAAATTAATTCTCAATAATTCAATAATTTTTGCATAACAAAGTACACGTGTCTTTTGTGAGTCCTAACTTTCTTTGAATTTTATGCAAAATCTTAGCAAATACAAAGCTGCTTCACTGCCAATTTGTTTATTTTTTTAAGGTAATTTAGGTAGTATTAGACTAACAATTCATGCATGAATTGGCAAATAAAATCTGTGGTAGTCAAGATGGTTTTGTTAAAAACAGAGCTGTCAATCAAGAAAAAATCACTACTATTAAATTGTTTTACTGTAGAATATCCCGAGTAAAAATTGGAATTCCACCGCACCACTGCTGCACCATGTCCGCACCATTATCAGAAATTTTTTAAACCACCGCACCACGACTGCACCACGTCTGCTCTATTTCATTTTGAATGAAAAAATCGGTGCACCACCGGCACAGCACCATGATCAAAAATTCTATTCTCGTACTTACAGGGCCGTCTTTAACTATCTTGGGGCCCTTGGGCACACAAGAATTTGGGGCCCTTTTGGAAAGTAAAATAAGTACAATGGTTGGCTAAAAAGCAATGGTTGGTTAAAAAGGGCTGCCAATATATCGTTCCATATAAAGTACCTAGTGTCTTTATTTTTGGTAGGGTGTGCCAATAATACGCGCATTGAGACATCAAACGTTGCCACTGCCAATAATTGTACATTTTATACTGCCAATAATTTCCCTGTACCGGTTATAAGTTTCTGTTTGAAGAATTGGAAAAAAGAGCTCAAACGGATTGATAGATTCGCTAAAAACTCGATACAGACGATTTGTACGTGATTTCCAAGAGCCGTTATTTTATTTTATTTTCTTTTCTTTTCTTTTCTTTTCTTTTCTTTTCTTTTCTTTTCTTTTCTTTTCTTTTCTTTTCTTTTCTTTTCTTTTCTTTTCTTTTCTTTTCTTTTCTTTTCTTTTCTTTTCTTTTCTTTTCTTTTCTTTTCTTTTCTTTTCTTTTCTTTTCTTTTCTTTTCTTTTCTTTTCTTTTCTGTTCTTTTCTTTTCTTTTCTTTTCTTTTCTTTTCTTTTCTTTTCTTTTCTTTTCTTTTCTTTTCTTTTCTTTTCTTTTCTTTTATTTTATTTTATTTTGTTTTGTTTTATTTTATTTTATTTTATTTTATTTTATTTTATTTTAATGTCTCCTTTTTAACGGATATCTCCAATATAAAGTTTTCGCGATATTGCAGTTTTCTCAAAAACGGATAAGGATTTTGCTTTGAAAAAAAAAAAACATGTAATGCTGCAAATAAGGACGCACTTTTGAAATAAGAAAAATATTTTTTTGAACCGTTATTAACGGTACCTACTTGCCATAGAACCGATTTCTTAATGTAAACGACACAACCGATTTTAATGAATATTTTGACATAAAAAGGTTTATACAAATATTAAAATTAAGAAAACTTAAAAAAAAAATTATCAAAACATTGATGTACCGTCGATGAGCCGGCAATAGTTTTTTCTTAAACGTTTTCTAACGGAAAAAGTATTGATGTTTTTTTGCCAACGAATTGATTCTTTTTTCGTCTTTTAATACGAATCTGCACATATTTTTACACTGATTTTAACACGCACTACAAATTTGACAGTTTCGCGAACTTCCAACGAAATTATTAGTTAAGGAAAAAGATAATGGAAGAGAATTCGTTGTTTTAATCAATAATAAATAATCTTACCTACAGTGGAAAAAAAAAGTTATTTTTCTTGTTTTTTGAAAATATTATTGTCTTATTTTTTGGAAAATTTAATTTGGGTTTGGTCGTTTGGATTTAAATGTTCGCATACAATGCCACATAATTTGTTTTCATTTTGAAAACATATTGTATTTTCCGTATAGGTGTAGAAAAAACTTTATTTGGTTGCCATATAAAAACTAAAATTTTTTGGTAGATGGTCTGCCCGACAAAAATGTTTTGAGAATGAATGTGTGAGGGAAATTTTCGTTCCTTCGGGGCCCCCCTGAGAATGGGGGCCCTGGGCACGGGCCCCCTGTGCCCTTATGGTAAAGACGGCATTGCGTACTTATACAAAAATGTTTAAGCCGTCTTCAAAGTTATTTTGACTTAAGCAACAAATTGCCAGATCGTACAAACATGACTTGGTGATCGAGTGGTTAAGGCGCTGGACTTTTAATTGAAAGTGCTCTGGATACTCGGGTTTCTTTTTTTTCTATTTTTCAATAATTCAAAATTATGTATTATGGTGCGGTGAATTTTTCATAAAAAAATAAAATGGTGCGGACGTGGTGCAGTCGTGGTGCGGTGATGGTGCGCCGAAATTTTCCGTCAAACGGCACGCGGTGGTGCAGCTGTGGTGCGGCGGCCAAGATTTGTTTATTTTCTTCTTTAAAAATTAAATTTATATTTTTAATCGGGATATCGCAAAAACTCGATTAGTACCTACTTTTTACAGCACCTCTGGAAACACTCATAATAAAATTAAAAAAACCGATAGATCAAAGTTTATTAAATTGTCAGACAAAAGGCTACATTATATCGTAAGTATCTAATGACAGAGCGTTTTTTTTTTTTTTGTTTGTTTGTTTCCGAAAATAATTCATGACATGACGAGAGGCATTAAAAAAAATTAAATATCAACAAGCTTCTGACGCATTTTCATTGTTTGCGTAAGTAATTCAAACTTAAATGTCAAGAAATTGAACATGTGATGTCTGGTCTGCTGAGATCTTTTGAGAACAAAGATCAAAGAATAAACTATAGAAACATTTTATTCTGGGTTGTCAAAACTATTACAAAGCAAAAATTCATAAGTAAACAAAATTATGACTAATATTTTTTTGGGGTTTGTTTATCGATCCATCGATCGATCATAAAAATATTAAATCATAAGTCACAGACTTTTAGCCAGTACGTCGTCGTCGTCGTCAAGTGTTGAAGTTGTATTTAATGCTTATAATAAATAATTGATTGATTAAAGTGTTTACAGAAGCCGCAAAATAAATGGTAAATTCATTCATTTATTTCAATCATATTATAGGGCAAGGTTATTTTCTAATGTATGATTTATGGGCGTGATGTCTGAGTAAGCAAATTTTAATTACATTTTAACTGAGTTTATCTTAATAGTTTAATAAGCTGAAAGTAAGTAGGAATTTTTGATGGGTTAATAAATTATAATAATTTAATACATTGGATTATAGGACCAGGAAAAAATGTTTATTCAAAAAAGAAAATCAAGCAAGACTGAAAAAAGGAAGTTAGCATTTTCGATTTTTTTTTTTTATTATAATATTTTTTATCAAAAAACAAAACCTATGGCTATAACTGAACGAAATTGAAATGGGACCACATTGCAGCCACCAGCTTTCCAATGCAAAAAGAATTATCAAAATTGGTTCAGTCAGTCTAAAGTTATGAGGTAACAAACATAAAAAAAAAAATACAGTCGAATTGAATACCTCCTCCTTTTTGGAAGTCGGTAAAAAGAAATAACTTCTTAAATGCTTGCACTAAAATAATGGTAATTCAAATACAACTTTTCTGTTTTGTGGTCATCATTTAAATTTTTCTACATCTTTGCTTTTTTCATTGTAAATCAAATCATAAGATATGAAGAACAAAATGGTCAGAAAAAATTACTATTCCTTTTTATTTTGAAATTGATATAAAAGGGTTAAAATCATTAAGGAAAATAAGTTCCAAATTTAATCTGCAACTTATGTCTCTCCTATGAAGACATAGGTTCCAAATAAAAATGTTGGGTTTTATGTTACTCCTAATGTTCATTAACTTAGATAGGTTCAAAAAGTGATAAGGATTTTATCGAAAAACGCTGTCTTCAACCAAAATATACTTTTATAGTAGATTTTGGGGTGCTGAATCCGAATCTGAAGTCAGAAAAATTTGATTGGCCTGCGTTTTTGAAATATTACCGTTAGAAAATGTCAAAAAACGTAATTTTGGCTGTTTTCGAGGTTATGTTTTTATGTGGAGTAATTCATTATGAATAAATTTGTAACGGGCCTATAAGAGCTAGTTTTATTCTTTCAAAAAATGTTTAAATCTTTCCGATATCTCTTTTATAGCCCGAGATATTTAAAATTTAAGTAGCGGTCTTTGAATCAGAAACACTGGCCAACCAAATTAAACTATTTTTGCCACAAGAATCAAAATATACTTTTCTGAACTTTTTAGGTTGCTGAACTGGAATCCACAATCAGAAAAATTCTATTAGCCTTCGTTCTTGAATTATTACCGTTATAAAATGCAAAAATAGGGTTTTTTTATAACGGTTATATTTCAAGCACGGAGGCTAATAGAATTTTTTTGATTGCGGATATGAGTTCAGCAACTCGAAAACCTTCAGAAAAGTATATTTGTGGCAAAAATTCTGTGTGAATTAAACTTTAGATTAAGTTTAGTTTCTATTTGACTTATTAAATGAAACTTAAGATATCTCAAACAATAAAATCGAAAATTTAAACAGTTTTTGAAAGAAGAATATCTGTTCTTATAATAACCGTTACAAATTTGTTTATAATGAATTACCCCACATAAAAACATAACCTCGAAAACAGCCAAAATGACGTTTTTTAGCATTTTATAACAGTAATATATTTTAAAAAACGGAGGGCAATACAATTTTTGTGACTTCAGATTCGTATTCAGCACCCCAAAAACTACTAGAAAAGTATATTTTGGTTCTTGTGGCAAAAAAAAAGTTAAATTTTGTTGACCAGTGTTATCCTATTCCTCTGGAAAACAATTACTCAAAATTGATTGAAAATCTGTGTTCTCAAAATCTTAATCATAGATTGAAATTCAAAAATAAATATATCTTTGTCCAGTTCGAACCTATAATACGAAAAGTTTGGTTTATTTAAAAATTAGAACAAACATGTTAAATTAAGATTGATGGATATCTTCTAAATCAACACACAAAAATCATGTTAACACAATTTAAATTTGTCTAAAAATAAAATTATCTCAAGATAAATTCTAGAATTCAAAATATTGACTTTTTTATTGTCTGCAAACAATTTTTTTTAATATCTATAGGTGACCTTGAGCCATATACGCTTCCCAAGTTTAAAAAAATAAACTTTTAGCACATTAAATTTATACAATAAACACAATGTTTTTTTTATTGCGATAACACAATCAAATCAACATCTTAAATCTAATAAAAACACTCGAGTGAACGTTTTGTTTTGTTCTTCAAAATAATTCAAATCTTAATCTTATTTCTAAGTGAAAATGTTAATAAAATAAATGTATAATTAAGATTTAAATTAAAATTTACAATAAGACTTTTAAGATTTGAGAAAACATTTTTATCAATTTTTATATAGTAATAAAACAAATCCCCCAGAATGTCTGGTTGTTTGCCACTTTTCAAGCCCTCATGAATGAGTAATTTTTTTTTTTCTTGTTTTTATTATTTCGATAAGATGAAGAATGTAGGATATTATTATTTGTGTAATGGTGGTGGAGTAAAGAATGAGGGTAATTTTTTCGTCACGAGGAAACCATTTGGTTTTAGCCGGTTTGTTTTGGTTCAAACTCCTCTGTGACTAATGAACTTACGACTTCTAGAAGAAAAGTCAAGTGATTTTTTATTGATGTTGTTTTGTTTTTGTTTTTTTTTTTTTTTTGTTAGGTAAAAGACACGCGAAACTTTAGTGATCTAAAAGTCAAGATAAGCGAACACCCTTAGGATTATCTATTAAATTGCACTTTTCGGTAGTGGATACCTTTTTTTATTTGCAATGTAGACATTTTTATGGTATTTAAAATTCTATATACGATATGTTGTTTTTTTTTTTTTGTATTTGCATTAGAAAGGCTTAAATGAATAACAATTATTATTACCCAATACAGAATATACTTAGTTTAGATAATATAATGTAAGCCCTTTCCTTTTTCTTGAGTTTTCTTGTATTGTTTATGGAGGTATGTCCGGGTTGTTTAATAGACCGGGTTGTTTACATAATAATGAATATGTGTAACGGCAGCGGGTTTAAGTAGGTACTTTGTTGTGATGTTTATCGAAACGAGTGTCTTATTACGTGACTTTAGGAAATAATGCAAAAAATGCAAAAAAAAAAACTGTTTGAAAGCTTTTCAATTTTTCAAGGTCAAATAAATAATAGTAGAAGAAGAAGAATTACCAACAAGGGTAGTTTTTGATTTCGAGCTTAATGCCGGTAAATTAATCTATATCTGTATTTTCATATTTAATAAATTTTGAATTGTACTTTATTCAAATTAAAATATGCCTTTCTTTTCTTATCAAAAATTCATCACCTAGATATTTCTGGCGTACGATTAAATTCTTTTGGCAATTGGTTATCAATCATTTGATTGATTGCTGTTTATTGTATTTCATAAAAATAAAAACAAAATCACAATTTGTTTAGTATTAACATACATAAATACATTAGGGTGATTTATACAAAAAATAATTATTTGCAAATTTTCGAAATTATAATGTGATCAAGAAAAATAAAAAAAAAATCCTTAAGGATTTTCAGCTAATTATGAGATTGAATGGATATAAACTCGATTTTGAAGAAGTTTTTCAAAGATATTTTATTGGATTACAGTCCAGAAAAACTTCGGGCTAAATACTCCATAAACCTTTTGTTTTTGGACTTGAAACCATTTCAAACTTTGCTTACTGATTTGTATCGCCTCATTTTCTTGCTGACAGTCATGATAAAATTTTAGATTTTGTCATAAAATTTATTCACAAATTACTGCATCTAAGATGCGTAACTGAATTTTGTGGGTTTTTTTTGTTAAGAAGAAGGAAAATGAAAGCTTGACATCAGAAAATAAAATACACGACTTTTAGGACTTTTTAAATAGAAATTTAATAAATGTAGGTATTTTAGGTAGTTTTAATATAACTTAAATACGTAAAAATACGTAAAAAATACGTTCAGGAACTGTAGTCGTTTCAATAAAAAAAAACAGAAAGATAAACTTCTTATACTTATACAACTTTTATTTTTAACAATTAACATTTTTGGTTTTATAATTGATATTGAAATCGAATTATTAGTTAAGGAGAAAATCAGATTTAAAGAAAAACGGTTCTATTGCAGGTACCGTTAAAAAATTAATTTCCAAAAAAAAAAATTTCATTAAAAGATAGCAATTGTATAAAAAACTAGCATATCAGTTTTTTTTAAACAAAATCGTTGGAGCCGTTTTTGAGAAAACTAAAACTTTTCCAAAATCAGTGTATTAATTTAAATACCCCTCTGGGGAATTGCCAAAAATGCTACATACCAAGTTTGATGTTAATCGGTTCATCTGTTTAGGCGGTAGGTCCTTATACAGATAGACGGACTAGCAGAACCCACTTTTTTGCATTCTCTATGATCGTAATGTTATGTATCATTTTTATCTCAACTTTTTTTGTTGTTGTAGGAATGCATAACTTGATAACACTGGTCTGCAAGGAAATCCTCCTTTGAATAAAACTATACTTTTCTAAAGGATTTTTTGTATGCTGATTCTGAATCCGAAGTCAGAATTGATCTAGCACGTCACGTTTTTTAGATATTCCCGTTAGAAATTCTCAAAAATCCATTTTTTTTGCTGTTTCCGAAGAAATATTTTTGCATAATGTAATCTTTTTCAATTAAAATTGTTACGGTTTATGAAAGAACTTATTTTTCTCTTTCAAATTCAGTTTCAATCTTCTCAATATCTCTTTTCTTCTCCGAGATATCTTAATTTAAGTAAATTAAGTAGGTTTTGCATATCTTACCATAAAGAAACTGATCTCTAAAAATAAATATATCTTTTTCCCTAGAACAAAAGTATACTTTTCTAATGCATTTTAGTGTGCTGATTTTGAATACGAACTCAAAAAATTTCGGTCAGCTCTGGTTTTTGAGATATATTAGTTTTTTTTTTAAATTTTCTAAAAAAAAACATGATTTTGTGATCCTTTAGGCTAGGCGCACACATGCGATTTTAGTCGCGCGATTATTCAGTCGCAAAAATGGATCACAAGGATTTCAATGACTGTGAACACACATGCTTCCCACGATTAAAAATTTGAAAATTGTGTCTACAGTCATTGAAATTGTTGTCATCTAATTTGCGACTGAATAATCGCGCGATCAAAATCGCATGTGTGCGCCTAGCCTTAATGCGATTATCTCAAAATCCTGACGTGATAGATTTTTTTTGACTTCGGATTCTAACTCAGCACATCAAAAACTATAAGAAAAGTATACTTTTGTTTCTAGGAGAAACAAATCTGAAGCTTTACAAGGCAGTTTATCAAATGGTTTATTACAAATAAGATATTTCTAAATAGAAAAATAGTATATAAAATTACAAAACACATACAAATTTTGTTTAATGTATTTTATTTATAGTTTTCTTTACATATTTGACTTTTTAAATATAATGGGCGTTGATATTTAGCATTTTCCTTAACTAAGCCGTTTTTGTTCATGTGGGATTTACTAAAAAGTTAAGGATTTCGATATTTCTGCTTTTTTTGTCAATCAGTATTTTAAAATATAAGTAAACACTAATGTAAAATAAGTCCTCCAAATTTGAGCTCAATGCAATACAAGTTCAAAAGAATCTAAAAGGGTGATTTTTTAGAAACTAGCTACCCACATTTTTCAAAAATAATATTTACAAAAATGGTACCTGATAGAATTTTTCTGAAAACAGATTTAGATTAAGGAAAGTCTAATCTTTCATAATATCAAAAAAACTATTTGAAGGAGAAAAAAAAGTTAAATTTTGCAGACCAGTGTAATTAGTACTTATATCGCAAGTAAAAAAATGAATAAAGCTAGAAATAAATTGATTACAAAAGTTCTAGACATAGAGATGCAGACTAGACTGGGCCAAAAAAATAAAATATTTTTTTTTTTGAAAGTTACTTCGAAAATCTTGTTCAGGATGAAGAAAAAAAAATTTGGTGAAAATTGGAGCCGTTAAAAAAAATTTTAAGAGGTCTATCATCGGTGTTTTTTATTTTTATACATGATATGATGTTTTAAAACAGAACTGCTAGACGATCAAAGTAAAAAAAATTTCTGTTCATTTTTTCTTATATTAAATTAAATTTCCTACAAAAAAGATCAAATTGAAAATTTTCGTCAGACGAGCCGTATTCGAGTAATTAAGCTTTTTAAATCGAAGTGTTTTTTCAATATGCCTGTTTCACTTTGGAATTTTGTGATGAGCAAATAAGTGAATAGAAAAATAAAACCTCGACAGATTCTCATAGGAAATTTAATTCTCTACAAAAAAGGTCTCTTAGTAATTTTCCCTAAATTGAGTTTTGAAGAAGTTATTCACGATTTAAATCGAGAAAAAAATTAAAAAATCAATTTTCAATTTCAAAATTTTCTAATTCACTGAAAATTCAATATTTTCAAATTAGCAAGATGTTTTCTTGTAGGGAATTAAACGTTCTATAAAAAGTTCCTTGGCATCAAATTAATTGCTTTAACCGTTTAGAAGATAATCGTATTCAAATCGCAAATGCATACTTGTCATAAGAAAACTATTGAAATCAGTGGGCATTGGTTTTGATACGAATATCTTCTTAACGGTTAAAGCAATTAATTTGCTGCCAGGGAACTTTTTATAGAACGTTTAATTCCCTACAAGAAAACATCTTGCTAATTTGAAAATATTGAATTTTCAGTGAATTAGAAAATTTTGAAATTGAAAATTTGTTTTTTAATTTTTTTCTCGATTTAAATCGTGAATAACTTCTTCAAAACTCAATTTAGGGAAAATTACTAAGAGACCTTTTTTGTAGAGAATTAAATTTCCTATGAGAATCTGTCGAGGTTTTATTTTTCTATTCACTTATTTGCTCATCACAAAATTCCAAAGTGAAACAGGCATATTGAAAAAACACTTCGATTTAAAAAGCTTAATTACTCGAATACGGCTCGTCTGACGAAAATTTTCAATTAGATCTTTTTTGTAGGAAATTTAATTTAATATAAGAAAAAATGAACAGAAATTTTTTTTACTTTGATCGTCTAGCAGTTCTGTTTTAAAACATCATATCATGTATAAAAATAAAAAACACCGATGATAGACCTCTTAAAATTTTTTTTAACGGCTCCAATTTTCACCAAATTTTTTTTTCTTCATCCTGAACAAGATTTTCGAAGTAACTTTAAAAAAAAAAAATATTTTATTTTTTTGGCCCAGTCTAATGCAGACAGTCTAACTTTTTTAAGTATTTATAGTAATCATATTGATAAGTTTCTGTACAAATATTTAAATACAAACGTTTAAGTACATTCCTGATTTTTAAATTGACATTAAACGAAGCAACGCAAGCTAGGTTCAGCTAATTATAAAATATTCATACCATTTTACTTACAATCAAAAATTGAGATCCCGTCATAGTCACTTTGTATTGGATTGCCACTTTTTTATTGTTTTTTATTGTTTTTCTTCTTTTTCCTTTTTGTCTTCATGAAATGATTTCACAATTAATTTTATCGTTTTCGTGATTGATTCGATTCCGATAATACTTCAATTATATTGATTTTATTATGAAACTTTTCAATCAAAAAGTGTTATAAAATAGAAAAAGCAAAACACTAATTATATTGCACCTGACTTGGCTTATATGCCAAGGCGAATTATATTAAATTAAAGTTCAATATCAAGACCGACGATGGACATGAACATAAATAAGTTAACTATCTTCACTCACGAACTTGTAGTTAATAACTTTTTAAAATTCTCATAATCAAAGAACAACGCCATATCAATGGATTATATTCCTCATGAATGAATGGAAACTTTTGAAATATTCATAAAAGAATCTTTTTTTTTCGATTTTTGATTTTATTAAATTTATGCATCTAACCCATCAGCCGGACATATTTCACCACAAAAAAAGATACTAATTTATTCAAATTAATCAAAATCACCTGAGGACAGTTAAATTTATTGTTTTTTTTTTTTTTTTGCTCTCAAAAACAGGTACGAAAACAATGTTTTTTTATATAAATTTTCTATCAACAACAAAGGACTTATTAAACCTAACCTAAAGGCTTCCTTATACAACACTGCTAAGGACAGGAACAGTGGTTATTTCTTTCTAATTTTTTTTTTCCACTGCGCGCTTCACAATCAAAAAAACTCACAAATAGATGAATCATAGACCGGAATATAATTGAATTTATTTTTTTTTTTGCTTCTCTTTCGCCGTCTTCAATAAACGACGAGTAGGTTTTTGATGTTGGTGAGTATGGCAAAGTGGAAAAAAACCAAAGCAAACCAAAGCTAAAAGCCAAAAACAAAAAAGCTACTATAACCAAGCCATATTGGTTAACTGGCGGCCGCCGGCTTCGACTTCGCAACTATCACTAGTTTTATGCCATAAAACTATTTGAGCCAACTCTGGGCTAGGAGCTCAGCCGGCTAAAAAAAAAGTGATGTTGTTACCGACCGCGTACCCAATGACATTGATAGATCAGAGACGCAATCCATGTTTCATGACGTTGATGATGGCGATGATGGTGATGATGATGATGATGCGATGCTTTGGCTAAAACTATATGGGTGTGTTTTTTTGTTACCAAGAGAGAGGGTATGTAACTTTCGAATGGTTATAATGGGAGGGCGGTGGGAGTATTGATTTTAGTGGAACACTCTCTCTCTAAACAAAGTCTGGGAAAGGTAGTTAGTTTTGTTCAGAAAATTTTTGTATGGATTCTCATTATTATGGTAAATTTCCATTTCTTTTTCTTTTGTATATTTGGTTTATATTGGCAGGAGTTGGAGTAGGTAGGTATTTTTGTTCAAAAAAGGAGCACAATAGGGACACACAGGATACACGTGTTGGATATATAGAATGATAATAATAATAATTAAAGGAGGGGCATTGAAATAGGGCCAGGCTCCGTTTTTATTGAAAAATATTCTTTTTATTCTTTATGGAGGCATATGGTTTGGGAAACAAGAAAGGCATATATTTGAATTTCTAAATTGGTATAAACAAGCTGCTGATTCATATTGAAAAAGGGTAAGAACCTAGGGTTTTTGTTTTACAAAACAAAGAAAATTGTTGTTTTTTTTAGTTCGAGGAAAGTTTATCGCAGAAACCATTTGTTATAGTTAGGAAGATTTTGAAGTGAAATTTTTCTATTTTTATTTTGAATTTTAAATAAGATTTTAAATGTTTTGAGAAGAGGACTTTTGTCATTAATTTAAATTAAACACACAAAATGTTCGAATGAGTCACATAAGTTCTTTGTTTTTAGAGAATGTACCAAGTTTAATATTCTTTTAAGTTTATTGAAGAAGAAATTCGATACAAACTCAAATGGTGCATAATATCGATTGGTTCTCAATTGCCAAAAAGTTTTACTGATGAGCAATGTAGTTTTATATGTTTTAAGGAAATTCGATTGAAATGATGTAGCATGTTAAATAGATAAGAGGGTTAGGAGAAAGGAGTATTTTAAACTTGTGTATTTTGAAGTTTTATGTAGAGATACTTTTACTCTTTAAAGGGAATTTTATTTGTTTACATTTTGCGAATAAGTAAAGAAACACATTGCTACATAAACAAAACCAGGGTAACTTTTCTTCTGGTATATTTAACATTATTTCTGGTATATTTAACTGTAGTATGATTAAATGAAATTTTATAAAGGTTTTCCCTGGCGTTATTTTCTCTGTGTGTTACATGATTTATTTTTATTTTCATACCAATAATTGAAACTAAACGTCAAAGGTAAAATTTGATAAGGATAATCAAGCAGATGGCTAAGATAACCAAATTCATCGACCAAATTTAATATGAAAAAACACTACGAAATCAAAATGATAGAGCAATGTTTTTAGGTCAATAATGAAATTATTATTCATTTTTTTACTGTAAAATATTTGGAAAAGTAAAAGAATCACCCTTATAGCAATCTAGACCTATCAATTATAGTTAAAGTTAAATTTTGATATCTTATAACTAGGTACATTAACAAAAGTATTGAAAACAGAGAATGATGCAAACCGTTGTAAATTGACAAATTCAAGTTGACCAAAAGTTAGGTTTTAAAATATCAAATTTCAGTATTTACCAACAATCAATTGATAGTTGACAATCGCAATATGGGTGAATGCTTGACTATGCATGTCAAAAAAAAAAAAACATACACCTCAATTGCTAGAGAATGCTAGAGAACGATATGCAAATGTATGACCTATTAAGGAATGGTTTTGTTAAGAACTAAAATTACATAAAATCTTAGACATCGAAAGCTTGAAATTCGAAAATTTTAGATCTCGAAACCTTAAAATTTAAAACTTCTTAATAAGAAATCTCATAATACTTCGAATCAAGAAAAACTTAATATACAATGTCGAAATTCGTTAAACCCAAGAGCAATAAGATAGGAAAATATGAACAAAAGAATGGTAGTCACAACTCACAAATCTACTTATTCGGAGAGCCCATTTTGATAAAATAGTTCGTAAGGAAAAAGTGAGCGATTTAAGAAAGGCTTAAAGGTTTTTTGTTATAATAATAAAGCCAGGCAATGACAAAAGTTGAATAGTCTTTTAATGTTTAGTTTTCTGCTCAATTTAGGGCCTTAAAATACATAGACAAAAATACTCTGTATTGGAAAAGAGCGATAAACTCTCAGTTAAGAACAACTGAAAGGAAGTATAACACTTATATTTAAGTTCACTCAACTTTTTTATAATTTAATGAGTATTCTGCTTTTATGAGCAAATACATGAGCGATAGAACACCACACTGAAGTGTGCCATTTTTGACCCACTTAGTTATGTTTTTACTTCAAAACGTGTCAGAATGACAAAAACCGAAACTTTTTTTAAAAGTATTCAAAATAATGTACCAGATAAATAATAAAAGATTATATAATATAAAAAGCTTGCATAAATATTTCATCTGTGACGAATATTATATAAATCAAAAATGACGAATGCAAACCAACTCTTACGGAATTCTTTGCTGAAAATCTTTTATATTTTATAAGGTTTACTAATTTTAAATTTTACTAATTTTGATATATTTCTCGGGAACGGAGAATTTAAAGGCTCACTCTGAAATTTGTTCGATTTTCTTGAAGATTTTAAATTTCTTTCTTCAAAACGTGTTTGAAAGATGTATTATACAAAAAAAATTTTGTAATATTTTTTTTTCGACTGCGTAGATACCTCAAAGAAAACAAAACTCTGTTATTGTAGGTATATTTTCATTTTACTGCTGCACTGGTTAACATTAACCAATAAAAATATTTAATGTTGATTTTTGTAATCATCATTTTTTTGTTCTGTAATACAAACAAACATTTTATTTGACTTCAAAACAAATAGCCCATAAGTCATTTCTTTTTAATTACGAAAATTAATTTCAACATCCCTTCTGTCCAAAACACATAAAAAAACGAGACAATAAAACGTCGCAATATACACAACTTGAAGGAATTAATAAATAAATGAGAAATCAACAAATAAAAAATGAAAGTGTCACTCAGTTTATGGGTCGCAGGACATTACCATCACACGTGGACAATATTTATAATATTATTATATCCTGCGTGTCAAGTCTATTAAATATGACGTCCATACCACCAACTCACACCCGTTATCATTACTATTGACCCTGAAACATTCGATACAGCAAAAAAAAGTAAAAAAAAAAAACACAAAATATCTGGAAGATGGAAGTTGAAATATACCTACCAACTTTTACAATACCAGTCTGCAAATAATTGTATTACAAAAATTATTTATTGGTTTATGATTTTCAGGGTTTATGTAAACAGAATAAACACACCCAATCCCCTCATGTCCTCATTCACCCAATTGGATAAATCAATCAAAACAATTTATTATGGATTGGGGTTAGACATTTTGTTTTGTTTATATCAGCGGTTTTTTGTTTCCGTTTTATACAGAATTCTTTTGTTTATTTTTTGTAAACAAAATATTCAATATTAATCAGCAAAATTGGTAGAACTCACACAAAATATGTACTGAAAAAAGGTCAGGAACGCCATTTCCCAAAGAGAGATTACTACGAAATAGAAAAGTATCTATTACAAAAATGGCGGTTGTGTGTGTGTTTTTTGAAGTACCAGCTGCTGCCCCCGTATATCTAAGGGATAAACAAAAACAAAAATAAAAATATCTCTCTCTTTCGGGTTTTTTGGAGCGTAAAAATGTTTTGTGAGTACGTGACATGAAGCACGTTTATTTTGTTTCATAGTATTTGTTATTTTAATCAAGTGGAGGGGGATTTTTTTAGGTTGTGTTTTTTTTTTTTTTTTTTCGTTCTCCTAAGGGATTATGGAAATGAAAGGATAACACTGGAAGTCACTGAGGTATCATGGAAAATAAACAAAAATTAGCTCCCTAATGCAAATATATTCACTTAACATCATAAAATGGTATATTTTCTGTGAAATTAATAAAATATTGACATTAGGACAATTAGATAAGTTTTTTGTTTGTTCTTACTTTTTTTTCATACTTTTTTTTTTCAAAAATGTAAACGAAAAAAAGAAATGGCCATAACATTTGGCTGCAAAGGAACGTCACTTAGAACCAATTATTCTAGGATAGGTTTTTCTTTTTTTTACTCCTCCTTTTGTTCGTTTTTAATAGACTTGACTTTTTGAAAGGAGTGCGTGGTAGGACACATTACTTATGCCATAATAATTGGGTTGATATATACTTACGAAGATAGTAATTTGGGAATTGGAAAAAAGGTACCTTCTAGTGTTGTCCTTAATACTTTTTTATAACTTATGGACATGGACAAACAAAGACAGTTTTTATTGAGGTTGATTTCAGAATAAAGTAAGAAAGTGTTTGTGTCCTCTTTTTGGAAATCATTAGGGTTCTCTGAAAAAAAAATGACAACTGTCCTGACATGTATCAATTAGGACACTGAACTTTGAAACGCGTTTGGCTTGGTTCAATACTTATTTAACTAAAATGAAATCTTTTTGGCTTCTGCGTTTCATTTCTTCAAAACTTATGAAATTAATATATTTGGATTGAAATATTATTCTCTTAAACTTGTTCAAAAAATGTGGTTTTTTAAACAAAAAATTCAAATCGTGCCCACTGTTTCATAAAGTGCTATATCAAATTTATCTTGTCTGACGGATCACAAAAGTCACCACGTGTATGAACTTTAAGGAGATGATTTCTAAAAAACCACAACTTCGTCTTTAAAATGAATTCAATCGCTGCTGCTAAACAAGAAATTCTTAATTTCATTAACCACTTAAAAAAGAATCATCATTATTTAAAAGCGACGCGCCAACAGCATTCATTGACTGATAAATGGCGTTTCAAATATGAATGAATTCTTAGATACTAATTCCCAGACACGTTTAAAAACGTGCTAACACTTCAATTGAAGCAAAAAAAGAATAACTCTTGTAAAAAAAAAATTTACCGAATAATATTCATATTTTTAAGAATAAGTTACGTAATGTATGTTTAAATAAACAAAAAGATAATCTATTACAAGGATGTTTCATATCATTGCAATTATTAAAAATAAATCTTTAAAAGCCAAATGGGATATACAAATATTGGTACATAGATTACGTGTTTATTGTATTGATTTAAAAGAATAAAAAGACTTATGTTTCCGGTTTCCAGGGGATATAATTTTGGGTGTTTTTTGCACAGTTGACAACACAATTCAATTGTTTGTTAGGCCAATACTTTTTAAAGCCATTTTTTCAAACGAAACTGTGAAATGCATACAAATTATTCATCGTTTAGTTTTCATACAAATGTTCGTTCTTGTTGATTCTCATGAATTCGTATGACCAAGAAGACTTTTAAAACCATTTATTTTAAATATCAAGTATGGCGAAAATTATATTTTATAAATATCCTGCAAACAAAATTTCCACAAAATGACAATACATATTTTCAGACCAAAGAATTCAATACCGTATTCCAAGTTGCGAGCGACGAGTTTCTAAGATCATAAAGTTAGAGGTTAAAATAAGTAGGTATCAAATAAAAAAATAAACAAAAAATAAAAATTCATCATAAATGACATTCGAAGCGGTAAAAGCATTCATTGATTACGATATTGACGTTTCAAATATGAATGAATTTTCTGGCACTTATTCCCAGACACGTTTAATTACGTGCTTAAATTGCAATTGACACAAAATTTACTTTACTGAAAATTTTGTGTGAAAATATTTTTCAAAAAAAAAGTTATGAGGTGCATATAAGTAAACAAATTATTATCTAGAGCAGACTCATTTTGGTTTGTTTTTATTAATATTGTAATGTTTTATTCCGGGTTCACAATAAAACTTATTTCGTTTATTTTAACTTCCACTTATCTTTCCGTTCAAATAAGAACACACTTTATTTCAAATCAATTTACTTTTATTATTCGCTCAAACAAACACACTTTTCAATCACTTTATTTACTACTAACAATTTCCAACACTTTATTTCACTTTGTACTGTACTCTTTCACATTCAAGATTAAACTGTATCCGGTCGGTGTCCACGCTGCCCTTTTATACCTGAAATTCGGAATTCGAGAATGTCTTCGAAGGTTCTCGTCTTTGCTTCTCGAAGCTTCCTTTCCAAGAGGGGGCGCTTCATACTTCCAGTCCAGTGGGATATTTTGGGATATTCAGCAGTCGAGGGAATTTCTTTGGATGCGTTCAGAGGGTAGTTTCTTAATTACTAAAGGTCCGTTCACATTTCTACCTTTACTGTAGCAGGTAGTGTGTTCAGACTTTTATCTTAAAAGTAGTTCGGTAATTCATCGTTACATTGCCCCCCTCTTAGGATTGTTCGTCCCGAACAACTCCATTGCTACTTTCACCATTATAACGATGTAAACGGTCACAATGAACTACCTTTAATTTGCCTCTTACCCCTCTCTGTATACGGTAAACCACGTCGTTGATTCTGGTTATTACTGTGTAAGGGCCTTCCCAGTTTTGTTGTAGCTTCGGTGATAGTCCCTTTTGTCGGTGGGGATTGTAAAACCACACAAGTTCTCCTTCTTGAAACCCTGTTGCTGTCGCTCGCGCGTCATATCTTGTTTTCATTCTGTCACTAGACGCTTTTATATTTGTCCTTGTCCGTTGGTGAATGTCAGCCAGTGTTTCTTTCAGGTTATCAACATACTCATCTATTTCCTGTGGCTCATTTGGAACACATCCGAATTTTATCTCACTTGGCAGCCGTATTGTAGAACCAAAAAGGACTTCCGATGGTGTATGTCCAGTGGAACTATGTGTTGCACTTCTATAAGCCATCAAGAATAATGGAATATGTCGATCCCAGTCTCGTTGATTATCGTTGACTACTTTTGACAGGTGTTCTTTAAGTGTCCTGTTAAATCGCTCAACCATCCCATCAGATTGTGGATGAAGCGGTGTTGTTCGCGTCTTCTTGATGCCAAGGAGTGAGCAAACCTCTTGAAAAATCTTAGATTCGAAGTTCCTTCCTAGGTCGGAATGAAGTTCCATGGGTACTCCGAACCTGCTCACCCAATGAAAGACAATCTTATCCACAACTGTTTTGGTTTCCTGGTTTGGGATGGCAAATGCCTCAGGCCACTTGCTGAAGTAATCCATCACTACGAGGATATACCGGTTTCCTTTGTTGGTTTCGGGAAAAGGACCTGCCACGTCTATTGCAATCCTCTCAAAAGGTGTGCCCACATTGTACTGATGCATCTTGCTTTGCATTTTTCTAGCTGGTCCTTTGCTAGCGGCACAAGTATCACATTTTCGGCACCACTTTTCAACGTCTTCTCTCATACGTAACCAGTAGAATTGCTGGCGTACCTTTTCCAGCGTCTTGTTGATGCCTAAATGGCCTCCAGAAGTTCCCTCGTGCATCTCTCGGAGAACATCATTAACCTTTGACTGAGGTACGATTAGTTGCATTACATAAGATTTACCATCTGCGGATTCCCACTTACGCCTGAGTAACCCTTCTTGCACATGAAGTGAGTCCCATTGTGCCCCATATGCTTTGAGATTGGGGCTTCGGTCGGAGATGTCGGCCCATTCTGGTTTCTCTTCATGTTCCTTCCATGCAAGGATGGGTTCGATGTCCGAATCTTCCTGTTGGGCCATCCTGAGTTCTTCATTACTCCAGCCGCAAATGGGATCAGCTCTCGTTCTTCTTACAGCGACAACTTCCTTTTCCTCTAGCCGTGTGCAATGCTTGCAGTCTTGCTTGCACGGGCGCCGAGATAATGCGTCTGCATTTGAATGTAGCTTTCCTCTTCGATGTTGAATCTGACATTGATACGTCTGGAGTATCTCGATCCATCTTGCTACTTGACCCTCTGGATTTTTGAAGTTCAAAAGCCAATTTAGTGCACCATGATCTGTGCGAAGAAGGAACTTCTGTCCATAGATGTACTTATGGAAGTGCTTTGTTGCCAATACCAGAGCTAGAAGTTCCCTTCTGGTCACGCAATAGTTTCTTTCTTGTTTCGAGAGTACCTTGCTGAAATAGGCAACGACCTTTTCTTCTCCGTCATGAACTTGCGATAAAACAGCACCAACTCCAACATTACTTGCATCTGCGTCAATGATGAATTGTTTGCCTGGAGTCGGATAGGCCAACACAGGAGCTTCACATAACCGTAGCTTCAGTTCCTGAAAGCTTTTCTCACACTCACCTGACCATTTAAAGGGTTTACCCTTCTCCGTAAGCTGGTGCAAGCTTTTGGCGATTCTCGCAAAATCCTTCACGAACCGTCGATAGTACGTTGCCAGACCGAGGAAACTCCGAAGTTGATGCTTGTCCTGAGGGGTTGGCCAATTCTTCACAGTGTCAACTTTTTCTGGATCAGTCATTACTCCTTGGGATGAGATGATATGCCCCAAATATTTAACCTCGGTCTTGAAAAGTGCACATTTCTTTGGATTTAACTTAAGATGTGCTTCTCGTAGCCTCTGGAATACAGCCTTTAGGTTTTCACAATGGTCATCAAATGTTTTCCCGTAAACGATGACATCATCCAAATAGACTAGGCAAGATTTCCAGGTTAATCCATTTAAAACGCACTCCATTAAGCGCTCAAAAGTAGCTGGGGCATTACATAGCCCAAACGGCATGACATTGAACTGCCACAGACCATTTCCTGTGGAGAAAGCCGTCTTTTCTCGATCTTCTGGATGGATTTCTACCTGCCAGTAGCCACTCTTCAAATCCAAAGTCGAAAACCATTGTGCTCCTTCCATTGCATCTAGAGTATCGCTGATTCTTGGCAGTGGGTAGCTGTCTTTCTTCGTCACATCATTCAGCCTGCGGTAGTCGACACAAAATCGAGTGCTTCCATCCTTCTTTTTGACGAGAACTACCGGTGATGCCCAAGGGCTTTTGGAATTTTCGATCAGCCCGTCTTTCTTCATTGTCGATATCATTTCTTCAACTTCACTTTGTTTGGCCAAGGGGAGACGTCTTGCTGGTTGACGAATCGGCCTAGCGTCTCCTGTATCGATTCGATGCTGCACCAGTTGTGTTCGGCCGTATTGCCCGCTGGGTGAAGAGAAGATATCAGCATATTCATGAAGAAGCCTTCCAGCAACATTAAGCTGATGTTGACTCAAGTTGTCTGATTTGAGAATTTGAGTCTTTAGTTTCTCAGAGTTCATAGTCATCTGTGTGTCCATCTCGTTGATCTTAGTTATTGCGGACACAGATTCACATTGCCCAACAACTTCTCCTTTCTTAAGCTTGATTGGGTACGGTTTGATGTTAAGTATCCGTACAGGTACCATGTTGTTCTTTGGTGCCACAAGAGTCTTCCCGATGATGATGTTTTCGGAACTTTGCTCAACTTCTGGTTCGACCATGAGGTATCGATGGTTTCCACAGTTCCCCTTTAACTTCGTCCACACAAAAACTTCTGAAGAAGGAGGCAGGCACATGTCTTCTTTGATGACAGTTCTAATTGTTGTTGAGTTTTCGCTGCCATAGACCATTGGAATCTCTACATTTCTGTATTTCAGGACTTGATTACCGATATCCAAAATGATTCCATGCTCCTTCATAAAGTCGATTCCAATGATGCACTCGTCACATATATCTGCCACCAAAAACACATGTAAAAACTTTAGTTCTGCTATACGGATCTCAAGACGAACTTCTCCGTACACTCTTGCTGCTTCTCCTGTGGCGGTCTTCAGACGATAGCTGTTGATGTTATGTAGCCACGTCATCTTTACCAAGTCTCTTCGTACAATAGAGGCGGTGGCACCGGTGTCAATTGTAGCCACGTGTTGGTTATTGTTTATGGTTGCCTCTACTGTCAGACTTTTGTTGTCTCGTTTAGTTTGTGAGACTTGAATTGTGGTTCTGGGGCCATCGATACCAGAAACCAGCTTCTGCCCCTCGAAGTTGGTTCTTACTCGTTTCCCGAATGGGAATCAAGTTGAGGATGAGTGTTGGTTGTATCGCTTACCTGTTGTTGGGCAATATTCCTGTTTCCACAGTGCTGGCAAGCACTTCTTCTTGGTGGCAATCTGCACTGCCGCTGGAGATGTCCTGTCTTGTTACAGTTCCAGCATCGAGCAGCTCCGTCTCGCTGGTTTCTTTGGAATGCGAGTTTTTGACAAGAGCATTCCTCCACTGTAACTTCTCTTACCCGATGAACGCCTTGAGAAGCCTGTTCTGCTGCTTCCATAGTGAGTGCAAACGCTAATGCTTCAGGAAGGGAACGTTTTCCAGCTGTTCGAATTGCTCGCTGAAGATTTATATCAGATACAGCACGTACAAAGGCTTCTGTCGCAAACTGATTGATAATGTCGTCTCCTGCTGTCGGATATGCCAGATGAGCTAACCTTTCAATATCTGCTTGGAGTTGTTGCAGAGTTTCTCCTCTTTTCTGGACTCTTGTATTGAGTTGGACGCGGAAGACTTCCTGCATATGGCCATCTCCAAAGCGTTTTTCAATGACCTGGACAAGAGCGTTAAAGTTACCATTCTTTTCTGGTGGTAAAGTTTGTAACAACTCAGCAGCAGGACCTCTAAGAGCAAGAGTCAGCGCTATACATTTGTCTTCGTCATCCCAGCCATTTGTTGTGGCAGCTGCCTCAAACTGTTTCTTGTAGATCGACCAAGAACTTTGTCCATCAAAGGTTGGTGGATGCATTTCCTTCTTCTTTGAATACTCACCAGAACTTTCTCGGGCCTTAATTTTTCGAACCTTGTCCAACTCTTTAGTAATGTCTTGGAATTTCTCTTCGAACTTTGTGTGCATTGCCAACAGCTTTTCTTTGTTTTCTTCAACACGCTCGTCAAGAGCAGTGAACTTCTTCTCGAAATCACCAAGCTTTCCCTCTAAAAGATTTTTCTGTTCTTCTAGAAGATTCTTTTGCTCATCGCGATGTTCTTCTAGATGTTTCTCCATTTTTTCGAGAAGATTCTGTTGTTCACTCTTTTGCTCGGTACGTTGTTTCTCAATTTTTTCGAGAAGATTCTGTTGTTCACTCTTTTGCTCTGTTCGTTGTTGTTCCATTTGTTCTCTTTGTTCATTGCGTTGTGTCTCAATTTGTTCAAGAAGATTTTTCTGTTCATCCTTTTGTTCTTTACGTTGCTGTTCCATTTGATCTTTCTGTTCTTCAAATTTTGCAAGGAGAACAGCCATCATGGATGACATATCGGAACTAGTACTTACTCGTTCTTCTACCATTTCAACTTCGAATTGAAATGTATCCAAATCTTCGTTTTTCTGGGTTAAATAATCCTGCAGGCGAATAATGAGGTCATTTTTCGATCCAGCAGTAGGAAGACCTCGTTTAGTTAATTCCGCCTTCAGCTCAGTCAAACTTAACTGATTCAATGTCTTACCCATTTTAACTTTTCAAAACGCGAGCACTTTTACTTATTTCAAAATGTTTTACACTTTGTTTATTGTTAAAACACACGCGCACTTTTTATTTTATTCGCGAAATTATCTGATTCGCACAAATAAATAAGTTTTATTCCACTTTTCTGACACCAATGTAATGTTTTATTCCGGGTTCACAATAAAACTTATTTCGTTTATTTTAACTTCCACTTATCTTTCCGTTCAAATAAGAACACACTTTATTTCAAATCAATTTACTTTTATTATTCGCTCAAACAAACACACTTTTCAATCACTTTATTTACTACTAACAATTTCCAACACTTTATTTCACTTTGTACTGTACTCTTTCACATTCAAGATTAAACTGTATCCGGTCGGTGTCCACGCTGCCCTTTTATACCTGAAATTCGGAATTCGAGAATGTCTTCGAAGGTTCTCGTCTTTGCTTCTCGAAGCTTCCTTTCCAAGAGGGGGCGCTTCATACTTCCAGTCCAGTGGGATATTTTGGGATATTCAGCAGTCGAGGGAATTTCTTTGGATGCGTTCAGAGGGTAGTTTCTTAATTACTAAAGGTCCGTTCACATTTCTACCTTTACTGTAGCAGGTAGTGTGTTCAGACTTTTATCTTAAAAGTAGTTCGGTAATTCATCGTTACAATATCAACCAAATTAAAGACACAAATATTAGTCATTATATAATTTAGTTGACAAAAAAAAAACTAATAAAAGTCGATTACGTATTTTGAATGCAGGTAATTGAACAAAACGACTGGCAGTTTTCGGTTTCCATAAATAAAAAAAAATACAATCAATAACTCAACGCATGGTTAAATTCATCCAGTTTTAAACCTAAGGCTGAAAATTGATTTTAAAAAAGTTAAACCATCTTGGCTTTGTTACGAACAATTAGATTTTTTAATTTTCTCATTAATACATTATAATCGTATGCATAACATTGTTTCAAAAAAACTCGTCGGCGAAAGTTCCCAAACGTGTAAAAAAATGTTTTATCTTATATATTAATTTGGTATAATCTATCATTCCTCTATCAATTTATCAATAAATTTATCCACAACAAATCCCGTCACACCCCTTAAATTTGTATACTGTCACTTCTAACCCAAAGACCATAAAATAACACTTAAACTAATTAATTAACATTTTTATCTTAAATTACGCATATTTTTCAATAACAAGTTTTTTCCAAAACAAAAAGTTTTTGGAGTAGCTTATTTAATTAATATTTTTTTCTGAATATGCAAAATAACCCTCTTTGAATTGAATGACAGGTGGTGTGTATCGTTTTACTGTGTCACTTGGTTCTTGGTACCTACGCTATTCAAAAAAACTAAGTCATTCATTTTCAGTTTGTCATTTGATGAAATGCAATACAAATACAAATTTGCATTAATTAGAGTAGGTATCACAAACACACACACTTTTTTTTTTTCCTATCGGCTGTATTTTGCCATTTAGCAAAAATCTGCCTCCTACAGCCATTGAATTTATTTATAGAATTAATTTTTTTTAATATAATTTTAGTCTCTGTGTGTAAGAGGCTCAAAATAGGTAAATATTCATCGTTGCAAGCTATACTACACATTTGAGTCTATATTTATCTACGAGATATTTTATTTTCAATTTTTTAGACTTTTATAGAGAAAAATGCACCTTTGCATCTTGCGTATTAGCATCTGGGCTTGCATAATTGCAATGGATTCGATGAAAATAGAAAGGGAATAAAAAACTTTCAAGATACTCTGCGAATTGAAAATAGATTGAAAATATTATTTTATTTGAATAAAAGAAGTTCTTGATGACGTCAGTTGGGTGTGTTTTTTTTTTTTTTTCTTTCTTTTTCTTAACGATGAAGAAAACTCGAAAATATGTGTGCGCTTCTGTGTAGGACTCTTGCATTGATTAGATTCCGTCTGAAGTTAAATTTGCCTTCTTACAATCCTCCGGATTGTGTCGTATACAGTCATTGACGTGTATACATATGTGAAGTAGATACAAATCAGTTTCGTGGGTTAAAGACACATCTTTGAATTCCATTTCCATTGACACCCTTTTATTCTATTTTTAAAGACATGTCATTCAAAGACTCGAATGAAATGTCAGAAATGTTTGAAATTCCATCATTTGGTGTCATATGAGTTTTTCTTCTTCTTTGGAATCCTTGTCATTTTATTTGTGCTGACATACGAGTATGTAAAGGATGTGTTAAATGATAAAAGTATGACTTCCTTTTATGAACATTTCATTTACGTAACCTTTTTGTTCTGTTTTAAAATCTTATCAAAATAATCAAATCAATTATCATAATATAACTTACAATCACAAAAAGATAATAATTTTCCGAAGCTGTCTTGGACTCGCTAAACTTATTATTTCAATTTATAAATTAATTGCCTTGAGATTTACATTGAGCGGTGTATCGTTCCAACTTGTTCTGTTTGTAGAATACTTTTTGTACTTGTTGTTGAGAAGAGATGTTTGGGGGAGATAAAAATTGATATGGTAATTTATGCATTTTTCAATTTATCATTGAATTATTTTCAGTAATAGGGGTGGATATTTAATGAATCGTTGTAGTGTATTGAATTATAAGTAATAGGCTTTATATTTTTTTAATTCATTTGATTATGAATGAATTGAAGATAGTAGGCGTTATATGAAATATAATTTGCAGTGGAATAAAAAAAATATGTAGGTATTTATTCAAAATTCTGGTATTATATGTATAAAAGCGACTGAAAATCCTTGATTTGTTTATTTTAACCATTATTTAATCACTTTTCGGAGATTGATTTTCTACCCAAGAGCTGTAAAATAATCTTATTCATAACCAACTTAAAGAATCTCTTGAAAAATAAAGTCAAATTAATACTAAAACTTAAAATTAAGACGTAAGCTCTCGAAGTTCGTCTTTGGAAAAGTGATCAAATAAAATTTCATTCTTCTTCTTAAAATCGAAGCGCTCTGCTCACAATTTACCCCAGCTTTCATAAAAATCATACCATTTATACCATAAAATCATACCATTTGCTACCGGGTACAAAGGTGTTAAGTCATAAAAGAAAGTTTGCCAGAAAATGCGATTGAACGTGAGCTAATGTATGAAAATCGATGCATTTTTGAGCATTGGTCCTCTTATTTTAATAGGAAGCAACTCTTTCCTAAATTTATGTTTTTGATACCTAATATAAGAGCAAAAAGAGCTTATTCTTATTTCATCAAAACCCGAAAAGTGCAATTTTGTGACTTAACCCCTTTGTACCCGGGGGCAAAGATATGAGTAAACAGAAACAAAAGTCAACATACTAAAAGTATTCAATGCAAATAATATAATTTTTTTCAGTTCACTCGGGCGTATGCGTACTTTTAATTACCTTCGTTTTGAAGTAGTGATGGGTAGGACACGAATTTAAAATGAGTTTGTATGAGGTACTCATTTTTCGAAATGAGGTGGTACTTTGTCCCACCTCAAATGTCCCATGGGACAAACCAATTTTAGTGGACAATTTCGATTACAAAAAAAAAATAAAAATAACAATAACAATAACAAACCTCATTCAATTTACAACTCTTTCTTATTCTTCTTTTTCTTTTTTTTCTTTCTTATCTTTTTTTTTCTTTCTTTTCTTTCCTTTCTTTCTTTTCATTCTTCTCTTTTTCATATTTTTATTATTGGTTTCATTTTAGTACATTGTCGTATGTCCTCCTCATTTTCTTTCTTAAAAAAAAAAAAAAACAAACGCCACGTCCTCCTCCTCATTACTTCTAATTTTCTCCCCTCAAAATACGTACCTGTTTCAAATGTCCCATAACACAAAACCTCATACATTTATTTATTTTTCATTTTAAAACATTGGTACTCTTTACTCTTCATGCATTTCTTCATACACATACATTATGTACACACATTTCGTGGCGCGGTACATTGATGATTTTCCTTTTCCTCATACACTCAATTTCATTCCTCATCTGCTCATCATCATAAGAAGAGACAGAGAGAAATACGAATAAGTTTTTTTCTGGAAACGAAAGAGTAAAGAGAGGTGTGAGGTGTGAGGTAATACATTTTTTTGCTTTGAGGTGATGGGACATTTCAGAGTGGTGTATGGGACATTTGTATTGCCTCATGTATGAGGTACCCATCACTATTTTGTAGGGACTAGTATTTATCAACAAATCAAAGTTATGTAATTATTATTTCGATAAAAGCCGCTCGAATTCCTGTAAATCAATAAGAACAATGTTTACAATGTAAGACAAATTTCTCGTCCAATCAACTTAATTACTTATGTAATTTTTTAACTTAAATTTCTAATTACAGCAAGTCCTGTTGCAATTTTTAGTTTTGAGAACTTATAGCTTTATAAAAATTTAGCTTGACCAGTTTTTATTTTCACAGAGTTTTGCAGCTGCATAGCTCAAGCCGTAATTGATATTTCGAAAAAATATTTCGCATAGGGGCTTTTGAATATATTTAAATGTTTGTTTTTGACACACATCTGAAATTAATAATCAATTTTTTGCTAAAAAAAAAAAAAGTGAGATTATCCAAAAATTGTATTTATTGGGTCTGGAAAGCATTTGAAACCCAACCAAAGCCACACGATAAAACTGAGTTTAGTTTGAGGTTCTTTCTTAGTGAAGATATAGGGAAGTGAAACCATAATGTTATCACAAATAACCCAAATAACGTCACTTAAAAAGCCAATTTTACTCTTTGAAAAAACTTAGTATTTTTTTTTACACAAAATAGAAGGTAAATTATATTTTTAAAAAAGTTTTTAACATTAAAGAAATTTAATTTGGACTGATTGTTATTTTTATTTGCTTTCATGTAATTTAAAATTTCAATATTCAAAGGAAAATTTTCAACTATATTTTTGTTTCTATAAGTTGATCACTATTGCGTATACGTGCTATTTTTTCAAACAAAAAATTATGAAAAAATATTGTATCGTAACGATTTTCTATGATCATTCTCTAATGTTTTTAAATGATGTTAACCTTTAAAAATTTTGTAAGGTGTTAAAATCACAGAACAAGACTTGAATGCCTTTTTAGACATTATTGTACTTTTTTTTTAAATCATCACAAACTCTTAAGAATTTTACTTTTCTATCATTTGGTCTTATTTTAAACCAAAACTAAGTTAACATTTGATTTAATTCAAAAAATTCGATTCACTCGAGCTTTTAAAAGACAAAAAAGCTAAAAACATAATGCGGTTGTTAAACTTTTGGGGTCTTGTATAAAAATAAGGATCGAATAGAGGATATTTTCAGAAACCTCAAATTTTAGCTTTTAAGAAATTATGTGTTCCGATTATTATTTACTAATTTTTTTTGGATCAGGGAAAAAGAGTTTGTGTTTTCTCCCAAAAGTATTATTTCTTGTTCTCACTTTTTCCCAAAATTTAATAAAATGTCAATTTAGTTTAATCCTACAAATTAAGAGTTTTTTTTATTCAATTCGACATAAAAATAGACATTGTAAAATCGGTTTACGGACGATAAATTTTAAGGATAAGAAAAAAAGTTTTTTGTTTTAGATAAATAAAAAATTATTTAAAAATGTATTAAAAAAGTATAACAAATTAAATAAAAACGCTAAATAGAATTTGTGGGACTTTTATCACATGGGGCCATTAATGAATGCGAAATCCATCAATTAAATGCTTTGTAATTTTAAAGTAAAACAAAAAAAAAAGTTAAATGCTGTAAAATATTTTTCCGACTCAAAACCTTATTGCGCTGAACTTAAATAATTTATATTTATGAATATGTTGGTTATTGTTTCTGGTGATATTTCATTATAATAAATTTAAAATCGGAAGAGAATTTTCAACTACATTCTGTTATGGAAAGGTGGGTCACTGAGGTGTATGCGTAACATTGTATTTTCTATAGAAAAACTGAAACTAAATATGCATCTCACATCTAACAAAACTTTTACTGATCCTGAACAGCTAAATCTAAAAAGGAGAAATGTCTGATAATTGAAAAAATTTTGCAATTTAAAATAGGTATCTACAAAAATTTTATGAAAATAAATAAAACATCAAAAAAATACTTACAACGCAAGCCTTGACGGACTTCCAAATGTTCCTTGCGAAGACTTCAATTTTGATAGATTTTTTATTAATCGCACGTTCGTTTATGATTTATTTAATAAAAAAAATCAAAAAAAAATTAAAAACTTTCGTTCGATTTCCGGGTAGTTTCAAAAATAATTTATATTAACCCGCAAAAAAAAAATACGTACAAACCGAATGAAAAGAAAAAAACAAAATTAAATACAAAACACGTTTCCTTTGAAACGGTTTCTCCTTCAACTTTCCGCTTTAAGTGATGTGAATCAGGCCTTTTTATCCTTTTTTAATTCCTGTCCACTATTAAAGATTTGTTTTTGTTTTTTGCTATATTCAGAATTCTGATGAGAGTTGCTCCTCCGTCAATCCTTTTCAAGATGATTTTTGGCACAAGAGCCGTTGTTATTGTTGTTGTTGTTCTTGTAACTGTAATGAGTTATGACTTGATTTCTATCCTTTATTATGTTGTTGTTATTGTTGTTGCCTTTTGTTGTAAATTTGAGAATGACTTAGATGAAAAAACACCCTTAAATAATTATATTTCTTTCTTTTTCACTCTCTTGACTCTTTTTTTATTTACTAATAAAGCTCTTTGATTGCACTTTTAAAAACCTTCCACAAACTCTCTTACTCTCTCTATCTCTCTCTCTTCTTCTGCACGATACGACGTTCTTCAATCTTTAATATTTTCACTCTTATCCTTTGTTTTGTGTTTTTTCTATTAATTTAATTTATTTGTTGTTTATCTTTTTCAAACTTATTTAAGTTTAATTTTTTTCTTAACTTTGTACTGACGATTGCGTTGATCTATGGCAAATTCATATCGCGATCTCTGCACATTTTCGCTGCTTAAATTTTGATAATCAACGCCGAACAATCGAAAAACTCTTAACGAATACGTTGTGACAGAATTTCTAAAATCCGAACGGAAATTCAATTTACACTCTCTTCGGTGTTGTTATTGAATTGATAAATCAAAGAGCGCAGAGCTTTCTCTTAAATTGCTTCTGCTTCTTTTGCTGCTGTTGCTAATAATGCTACTGCAACCCTCCAGTTGGACTATTTTTTTTTGTATTATTTGTTGTTGTTGGTGTGGGTGGATTCTCTTATAGAAAACAGAAATTGTGATGTGGGTGTTGTGTATATTTTTCTGGTTGATGGTGGATTTAACGGTGTAGAAATTATTAAATTACTCGCGCTATGTTTTTTGTTTATAGCTTTTTGATGATGATTTTTGCACGAAGATATAGAAGACTATTGTGTTGGGGGGTGATTCTTAGATAGAGATCAAAACTTTTTTCGATTTTTCTTTATTTTTCTTATTTTTCAAAAAACACCTAATACGATAGAAACAACACACATTTAAACACTATTTAATGATTACTTGATGAATTTACGGCTGCTTTAAGAAATGAGTTGACACCAGACGATAATTAAGCATAAGACTGTGTTTATTTATTTAAAGGGGTTTTAGTTTTGGGGTTTCAAAAAAACTTTAGTTTGGGTTTTTCATTAAAACACACACTTTCACTGTTTGAGGTGTTTTTTTCTTCGTTTCTACTTTATCTTCGATTCAACACTCTACGTGACAGAAACGAGGAATCACACTAAAGATACATTTCATTCTGAAAAATGAAAAAAGAAAAAAAACCGAAGAATTCTGTGTGAAACGAGAGGAAAAGTTGAATTATTTCGATTTAATGATTTTACGATAAAGTGTTTTACTCTTCTGTTCCTCTGGCATATATCAACACACACAAAAAGGGAGGATGTAAGGTATTATATTTTTATGCTGCGATTGGTGGTGCCGGCGCACGAGACTGTTGGTTTTACACGATGAATAGTTCTAGATATTATGTTGATTATTGTTGTTGTTGTTGGTTTTTTGTTGTTGTTGTTGTTTTACTCTCACAAAAACCAAAAAATAAGCTTTGGCACAGTGCGCTTACTCTCGCTCTTGTTTATTTTTATTTTTTGCTTTCTTCTGTTTGCTCTTTTTTAGTTTTTTTTTAATAAATCAGACAGAAAAGCTTTTTGTTTTGATATTAACTTTATTTAAACTCAATGAACTATAGAACGTCGAATGGAATATCTCAAAATATCTCATAATGTATCTAAGTTATCTATACGCATATTCTATGCAACATTCGAGAGATGCAAGCCTGAGCTGAGCGCAAAAACAACAATGCAATTTTTGATTTGATGATGATGGTGATGTAGAAAGGGTGTGTTTGGTTTTTTTCGAAAACACTAACAATTTTTTGTGAATGTGGTTGTTTTTTGTTTTATATTTGATGGCGTGAGAGATATATTTTTATTTTATTTTAATTATTTCAGTTTTTCGAAATTGTTTGTTTTATTTGAGAAACTTTATTCACATATATATATTTTTTGTATCCTTGATTTTGGATCAAAATTTATTTTTAATCATCTAACGATGCTAATTGGTTTTGACGTTATTGATGTTGAATCTGAAAATATAAAATGAGAACACATTTTAATTAATTTTTTTTTTGCTTAGAAGTTTTAATATTTATTTTTAATATGTACTATTAGAATAATACTTATGACCTGAATTTTGTGTTTCATTGTTTCTTGTTGTTTTAAAGAGAGGCTCATTTGAATGCATGATTTTTTTTAATATTCATAATTTTTCGGAATGAATTAAGTCTAAGAACCATAAAATTACAATCATAGTTGCTCTTAGGAAAAATTCTTTGTCTTTAGCATCACCAGTAACATTTTTATTTTTCAAGTCATTTGCTGTGTTTTTTGGCAGTATCTATCCGCAGTAAGATTTCAAAAGTATCAACATTGAACTAAGATGTTTTATTTTCAAAACCTTAACACTTATTTGGTACTTATATAGCTAAAAGTCAAGTTTGTTTTCTTATTTCGGAAATTGTTTGTAGTTTTTTTGTCTTAAAGTTTTACTTATTCTGCTTTGAATTAAGAAAATCGGTTTCTTAGAGCGTTCAATTTCCTACAAGAATATGTAAAGAAATTTGCTTAAAAGTCAATATACATAACATATGTATAAAAATTTTTTTTTAGTAGAAAACTGATGTAAAAATGAAAGCGGAGGATCTTCCAATTAAGATAAAAAGCTCATATTTGGTGAGTATATTCTAGAGTGTTAAATCAAAAAAAAAAAGAATTTCGATTTTTTTGACCCACCCTAATAAACAGTTCACACGTACAGGTCACTTTTTCAAATTAAAAATTTTCGACGAACGAATCTGACGATCTTGAACTTAAATGAGATTTTTTTTTAAGTTAGTATGAAGCTTAATGGCTATCTTATTTTTAAAGAAGACAGGTTTCTAAAACTGAAAATTTGGTCAAGAGAAAAAAAAGAAGCTTATCTAAAGAATTTAATGATAGTAGCGATGTAATTACCAAAAATATGGCAATTGCCAAATATAACGTGACTTTATTTATTCTTCTTCTTCCTTTTTCTCGGCGCTGTTATGATCTCGATGTCGAGGGGATCATAACTATCCCACGTAACTGCTTCACACTAGTGATCCGCCTGTGGGGTTCGCCGGGTTGACCTCAGAAATCGGCGGCAAGCCTCCCGGTTTTGTATTGTTCCATTTCTAAGGCCAACTGAATGCTGGTGGTTTTGCATTTGCTTGTACCAGGAGTTTTTAGGCCTACCTTTCTTTCTATTTCGTGACTTTATTTATTAAAATCTAAAAATTTCATTTCTCTTGCGTTACACCTTTTTTTTGAAAAATGGTCATTGATTTCAAAAGTTTTCTCTTATGAACAGTATGAATTGGGATTTAGATACGAATTTCTTCTAAACAGTTAAAGCAATCAATTTGATCCTCAGGACTTTTTTGTAGAACGTTTAAGTCCCTACAAGAATACAAATACAAAATTTTTTTTTACTAGAAGCTAAGTAACAAGATTCAAGAAAAAGTCTTTGGCTTTACAAAAAAGTACAGTACGATATTAATGGTGTAGCCGTTGATTTTAAATAATTTTTTTTCGAAATTAAGTCATTTTTTTAGAAAATTCCCCCTCCCTGCTAAACAGAGGGAAATACAATTTTTTTCTTGCCTTGACTCAACCTATACGGTCTAGGTTTTTGGTACGTTCCTCCCGTATATCGTTCCTCTCAATGGTTGCCAACCCGAAAACCACGTTTCATAGCTTTGTTGTTCATAGCTCTGGTTTTTCATAACTTCGGTTTTTCGTAACTTCGGTCTTTCATAACTTCGGTTACTCGTAACTTCGGTTTTGAGTAACTTTGACGCGCGTAACTCTGTCGCGCATAACTCCTTTATTCATAACTCCGTTACCATTTCGTCCTTTTGGTAATAAGCCTAAGGTAACGAAGGTAAATTAATAATTGCGTTTTTCTGTAAAATCATGAACAATATTAGGGTGAAACAAATCTATGTTCACTATTTTTGACTAAGGAGCAGTACACCCAGATTTGTCAATGAATAAGGTTCCACATACGCCACAGTGACCCTCAAAATAACACCATTAAACAAATTTCATAGCTA
This sequence comes from Episyrphus balteatus, assembly GCF_945859705.1. Lineage (NCBI taxonomy): Eukaryota > Metazoa > Arthropoda > Insecta > Diptera > Syrphidae > Episyrphus > Episyrphus balteatus. The sequence continues at coordinate 171,518,022 of NC_079134.1, forward strand.
AAAAAATTATAGAACATAAATGATTAAACAATCACTGCCTGTTAAAAATATCCTATTATTAATTTTGAATTTGTTCTCAAAGAAATCCAATGCATTTTGACTGAATGGACTTCGGAAAATGAAGATTGAGCCAAACCAATTTCATGGTCTGTCCCCATTCCTGTCTTCTGCAAAAAGGCAAGAAATCCCACAGTGTAACAATCAAATTGCTAGGTAACTCTTTAACAAGGATAGAATTTGAGGATAAAACGTTATCAAAATTGGATGAGTAAATCAAATGTTCAATTTACAGAGGTTCTGGTAGCTAATAAGAATTTCAATGATTCTTCAAACAACGTTTTATTATTCTTTGCTCATTTTGTCTTCTGTACTCCTCCTTTTTTTTTTCTTTACTTATTTATTTATTTAAAAAAAACAATCACATTTTGGTAAAAACAACTTAAATGCATTCCAAATCAGATAATTTGATACATAGATATGTTTCATTACCCTGCAAGGACACCAAAAATGGGAAGTTGAAAATAACAAATTATTCTAAGCACATCTGAAACCTTCAAATAATTTGTTCGACAATAATTACTAATGCCAATGCAATTCCAAATGCATAATCCAATTTCAGAAATGCACATTTATTTACAAATAAATAATTTATTTATTGAATTATAATTCAATTTACATTCTGATATTTAGGTTATGTAACTAATAAATACCACAGATAAAATAAATATAATTCCATTGTAAAAGTGATGTGCACTTGATTTCATATTCATTGCATTTAAATTACCAAACAACACAATCATTTTCCAGTTGACAGAGCAAAAAAGAAAAAAATAAAAGAATTTCCATAATAAATGCAATTCTCTCTTCCTCCTCTCATTCACCACCTCCTCATTCTCAACCACAAACTCCTCCAAGTTCGAAGGATTGAAATGGGCTCTGATTAGCATAAAAAATAAAAATAAATAAATTTGTGGAATACTCATGAAATTAAATGAGCTGTGATATCGCGTTAAATGGATTGATAATGTTTATTTATAAACCAAAAATATAATTTAAGTCTTTTGCTACTTAGGTTTATTATTGTTGGTGACAGAGAGAAAAGAGTAAGTTTAGTTTCTATATCGTTTGCCAAAGGTAAATCATCAACAAAAATTATAATAATCTACTTTGTTGTGAGGTTAAAATTTATAAAGGAGCTCCATGGAACCATGAAAGGTTTGAAATGAAATTGCTTAACCCTTTACCGAGGAAGTAGGGACAGAAATAGAAAACCAATCCAACTTTACCTTTAAAGGTATTTGGTTACAAATCCATACAAATACTATATTTTCTAGCTCCCGTCTTAAAATATTTCAACTGTTTTCCCAGGAAAAATACAAAATTATATTTTTTCTCAGAATCGGATTAAGGAATGAAAAATAGGAAGTTAAATTCTAACAAAGTTTATGAACAAATTTAATCGATATTTCTGACAACAACAACGACCAATGCTAAAATAACATTCATACAAGAATAAATATTGTTACATGAATGTTAAGCTATGTGTTCCGCAAATAATAAAGAAAAAGTACTCGTATATTTCTATAGCAAATTCTAATTCAATACTTGAAATTGCTTAAAGTGACAAACAACAATAGAAGCCAACGAACTGTCAAGGTTGTACAAACTATAAACTATACAAATAATATGCAATAATGTCTAGTAGCTAGTTGAAGCTAACGATATTCTGCTAAATACATTGGGTTTTTTATGTTCATTGTAGACACAAAGAGTACCTACATACTCGTGATGATATTTTTTTTTTGTTTTGTTTTCATTTTAGTATGACTGCGGTTGAATTTGAGCTGACAACAGTCATAATGACTGTGCATGATGTTGCAAAAAATTTTATGTATCATAATGATTGGGTCACTCGGGTGTATGTGTATTTTTTTTGTCATAATATTTTATGAGATTGAAGATTAAGATGATTGTTTTCTTTAAGTTTTAAGAATAACGTTCATCATCGTACTTATGAGTTTTTGAAGTTATAAAGCATAAAAGAAAAACTTGTTATTTAGAAGAGATCAGTTTTGTTTTATCACCAAAAATGAGAAAAATTGATACACTGTTTCACTGTTTAATCTTTAATACCATAAAAATTACAATACAAGGTTTTCTCACAAAGTCTTTTGCTAAGTTTTCAACTTGCAATACAACTTGCAAACATATTAAAACGTAAGGCAGGCGAAAAACAAGTATTTGTTTCAATTTTCAACTAACAAATGCAAAGTGCTTTTTACTTGCGATATAGGTACTATAGGTACGGTGACCATCCGTACCGGTTTACCCGGGACTGTTCTGTATTTCTATAGCTTGTCCCAGGTTTTTATTTAAGAAACCCGGGACATATAAGTGTCCCGTAATTTGTAATTTGTCCCGTGACTGTCCCGTATTTTCACATTCTCTGATGTTTGTATTCAAAATTTTAAATATTTTGTACGAAAAACATGAAAACAATGGTTGGAATTTTTCGATTAAAAGTATTAGTTTTTAGTTCCAGCTTGTTTTTGTCAGGTTGAAAAGCTACACCAGGAAAAGTTGGATCCGTGAAACATTTATTTCAAAAGTTCCTTTAATTCCTGAGAAAAAAGTTTCTCAAAGTTCAAAATAAAGCACAAATTTCAAATGGACTTGACCCATTATTATTATGAAAGTGGAAAAAACCCAGTTAAATTTCAAAACTTTTTAAGACATGTTAAAAGTTAAATTTAATATTACAAAATTTCAAAATCATTTATAGAATAAAATTGACATGTTAAAAAAACAGCTCTCACTATTTCCATTAAAAAATTATTTATTTTAGAAGTTATTGACAGTATCTATTATAAAACCGTTTTCTTGATTTTTGATTTCCTCGTAAACGACTTAAATGATTTCAACAAAAATGTTCCCATAAAATCGTTTAAGAATCACGAATATCAAGATGATATCAAAATTAGGAAAAATTATGAAAACTCATTTTATAATTGTTTTTTAACAAATGTTTTCAAAACGATCCAACGAAGTTTGTATTTGTCCCGGGTTCCGCTCTTAGAAATATGGTCACCGTAACTATAGGGCAAGTTTAGGATTCGGAAAAAAAATCGAAATCGAGATAATAATTTTGTGGGTCCGGCAATTCTGTGTGTTTGTCTGTCAGTCTGTCTGTATGTACCTCGAGCTACAGCCTAAACTACTGGAGCAATTTTTTTCAAACTTGGTAGTAAACAGTTTTGAGTGATTCCCTAGGAGACAAGTTGAAATTTTTTTAGAACCAAAATTAACGGTACTTGTCATATAACGGAAATAGAAAAAATTTTTTTTTTCAAAATCGGCTCTAACAATTTTGATTTAAACTTTTGAAATAAAAAAAATATTTTTTGTACCGTTATTAACGGTACCTACCATAGAACGGTTTTTTTAGTTTCTGAATATCTCGTTCATAACTAAACCGATTTCAACGAAAATTTTAATACAAAAGCGTATAAGTATAACAAATATTGAAAATTTAAGAAAATTTTATAAAACACACTTTTGGATTTTTAAAAAAACATTTCAAAATTTTTTTTGAAAAATCAATTTTTTAAAAACGGGTTGGTGAAATATTATGAAATCTTGTTTTTATGTGTAAATTAATTATTTTTTTCAAAATGCCATACAAACTTAGAAGAAGATTTTTATATATAAAAATTGTTTTTTTAAAAAACGGCTCCAACGATTTTCAAAAATTTACTTTCTAAAAATTCCTTTTCATACAAGTAATCAGATAGGATACTCTGTTTTGTGATCAAAATCATTAAAAACGGTGTTTCATTAAGTATAAAAACAGATTTTATGTATTTTTTTACATTTTTGGAAATGTTTTTTATAAAAGCTTTGAGATAAGAGGTACTATTACTATAAGAGCAAGTACGTGCGACCCAGTAGTCGTGCGTTTTATTTTATTTAATTGAATTTTTATCCACTACAAGATAGTTTTGCAACTATGACTTTCCTTTATCGCTTTCTTGATAACTTTCAAGGTGTACCTGTATAAATTTTTCTGATAATCTCTCCAAGCTTAAAAAAAATTTGGCTTGACAGGCTGACGTTTTCAAAACTAGCACTCCAACTAAAATGGTTTAGACTTTAGAGCTTATACATTAAATACTTATCGTAACAAATTTTTTGATAGTTTCAATATTGTTTGAACTATTTTCAAAGATTTTAAAATTTGTTTAAGGTTTAATTTTCGGAACATGGTTTAAAAAAATTATTTTCAATAAGTAAAGGACCACTAGGACGGTTTAATTTTTTAAATACTCTTAATATGAGTTTGTTGTGTTCCGAACCAAACAAATCGAGGTCTCAACCTAAAGCAACCCTCTCACAAAATTTTTGAAATTATTAAAATTTTCACATTACTTAATACATAGTTCTAAGAACTTTTATGAAAATTTGTGCATAGTGTGATTTCAATGCAATGTTGTATGCTGCATAGTGCTGTCGTGTTTTGAAAAAAAAATTGCAACTATTATTATTTTGTTTTTTTTTTTATTTTCAAAAATGTACTAATTTATTTCGTCAATTAAAAGATTATTATTAAACCACATTTCTATTTTACAGTTTTTTTTTATAGAAAATATAATTTTTATTTTTGCTTTATCTTTGCCTACAGTGAATTTCAAGGCAAGAGAATCATTCTTTCCCGAACATTAGACTTTTCACCACCTACATACAAAAAAACTTTTAAGTAGCCTTGACCCAAGCCATCGACTCCTGAATTGAAAACTGGAGCAAAACTTCAGAAAAATCCTCAATTCACCTAAAAAGATATTCACCTTATCCTGTCAAAAAATTTAATTTAATTAAATTGATTTTCCTTCCTCAACCACAACAACTACAAAAAAATTAAGGGCTTTTAAAACTTATATCTACTGTCTACATCTCTGTGCATATCAATTTTAATGATCAACAATGAGCTGCACCTTCATCCACTTTATACAGCAAAAAACAGAAAAAAAAAACACACACAATTTTCATTTCCAAGGTTGATGCAATACACATAAATTAAAATAGAATATAATTTTTTTTTTTCCCAAGAGAAAAATACTTACACACAATAAAGTACTTTTTTTTCTTCCTCGGGAAAATTCAAAATCCACTTGAAACAAAAAAACACACACTCTTCTATCTACGGGGGTTCCTTTCCACCCTTTTCCTTTTTTTCACACAAAATACTTAATTTTTTGTTTCAGTTCATCATTTTTACACTTTTAAATTTAATTTCACAAAAAAAACTAATTTTTTAAGTGGAAAACTTAGAAACTCTCTCAAGGAAACCCCACACGAAACTAAAAACTACAAAATTGCTGGTTGGGAAAGGACAACAATTTTATATGAAATTATGAAATTATCACAAAAGCAAGAAGAGGAATACTAAAATTCGAGGAGAGTGAGAAAGAGAGAGCGAGTAAAATAGGGAAGCTTCGGGGTAGTATTTTGTACTCTTGTCCAGAATTTCAGTTCTCTTTCCATTGAATTTCGCAAAAGAGAACCTAAAACTGCAAGTCCAAAATGCAATAAAATGAAGCCAAAAACAAAAAAATGCGAAGGATTTCTATCATCATCTTCGTCATCGTCAACATCATCTATCTCGTTCTTGCACGAACATTTACACAATTTCGAATGAAAATATTTTGCGACGCAATGTTTCAAGTGGCGAACGTCCTTGGAGCTCTGGGATACAAGATACTACCTAGACAAGACAATAGGTATTTTTATACTTAATCATTACAACAGGATGTAAATGTAAACGTGGGTGGGGGTTGGATTTTTGAGAAGGGTTGGTTGAGAGTTGGGTTGGGGGTTGTTGTGGGTTGAGTTGGTAGGAAAAATATGGGGGTTGTTGTTTATTTGATTGTATCTGCACTTGAATGTTGAATAATCCGCTTAGGGATTTGTTTTATTTATATGAAAGACAAGGATATAGACCGAGTTGAGTGTACTGGGAATATGTCATTCAACATATAGAAGAACAGAAATGTATGCCCTAGAGCCAAACACGGACAAAGACTTGTTTTTGTGTATCCATATCCATATTCATCCACCTGTTAGAGAGGAGTGTGTTAACTGCGCATTAAATTTGGCATATACATAGAATCCTTGTTTTCTTTTTTTTTGGTTCAGTATAATTGGGTATGAATTCAATTAAGTGTGTCACTTGCATTCATTTAAATGTTTGTCAATCAAATAGGTAAGTAGAAGCTTTTAAAAAAAAATATCTAATAGATGAATTATAACATTTCTAATTGTACCTGTCACAAAATTTTATAGAAAAGCAATGTTTTTTGCATGTGACAGGTATAACATTTATCCTTGACCTTTTTAAAAACATGCAATATGTTTTAATATTTCATTTATTGATCTTTAGAAAAAAAGCATATCAATAACATTAAGTAATGAGTTGGATAGTTATTTGAATGCATTGAAACTTTGACTGTGACAAAATGAAAGTAAAGATTTTAAAAGTAATTACAGTCGATTCCCTCTAAGTCGAAATTTTGTTGGGATATCAAAATTATGGTTAAAAAGAAATTCAAGTGAGAAAAAAATTGGAGTTGGAGGAGTTGACTTTTTTTAAATTTTTATCAGGGAAAAAGTGAAGTATTATTATTAGAAATTTTTTTTTTATTTTTATAATATTAATGTGTCAAGTCCACTTCTCTACAAGTTGCATATTTAAAGCCGTATAAATTTAGTATTTGTTTTGTCTCAAATAAAATAAAAGAAATGAATTCAGGAAACAAGGCTATTGGTCCGTAAAACATATATTTCAAAATTTCGTCTAGTTTTTAAAACAGAGCTTTCAAAGTTATTCTGAACGCTTCATATAGCGTTTATACATTTCGTTATGTTACATATTTATATTATCAGTTAAAACCTTATAACTTTCATTTAATACCTGATTTTAAAAAATCAAAGAGAAATTATATCTTTTTATATAAAGTGGGTGACTGTGGTGTATGCGTAACATTTCTTTCCTTAGAAAAATATAGTTATTTATTAGTGTTGCCAAATTCCATTTTTATTTACTTTTGCAATACTTTTGTGGATTAAATTGGTTTGCAGTCTACATGCGAACTCATTTCATTACATTCTTGTGTTTCAATGTTTTCAGTTCTTATGTGTTGAATTTTCTGAAAAGTTTTCTTCGGGGAAGAATGAAACACCTTAGATCATAATGTTTACTCCACTGTCTTAAAGAGTTAATGCTTCTCCTTCAGAACTATAGTGTGTTTAATATTTAAGATTTTATAAAAATTTTTTTAGCAAGTAAAAAGAAAAAATAAACAAAATAAGTAGTATTTAGCATTAATGAATGCTATTATGTTTTATTTCATTTCATTTAATACTTAAATTTCAAAATTCAAAAGAAAAATTTTAACTAGATATTTCGTCGCCCTAGTATTGAAGTGCCGTATACGTACGGTGACCATATTTCTGAAAGCGAAACCTGGGACAGATAAAAAATTCGTTGGATTGTTTTGAAAATATTGATTTTTCAAAAAAAAAAATTAAATTTTTTTAAATGAATTTTCCTAATTTGTCCTTATTTTGATATCAAGATTGCCTAAACGATTTTATGGGAGCGTTTTTGTTGAAATCATTTAAGTCGCATTCGAAATCAGAAATCAAGAAAATGGTTTTATAATAATGTCTGTTAATAACTTTTAAAAAAATATTTTTTTAATCAAAATCGGGAGAGCTGTTTTTACAATTTTCATACAAAACCAGCACAACGAAATCGTAAACGAATACGCAGCTTAGGCAACGAAATTCTTACTTGTGCTAGAATGTATGGAGAGTTTTCAATCGTTTGTCACTCCCACTTATTTGTTCAGGCAATTTTTCTTGCACCAAAAGTTTTTTGACTTTGGAGAAAAATTTTCGTTTTGCTTCAGCAGCGTACCAGGCTTAATGCTTTATCCGAAAAATTAGAAAAATTTTTATTTCAGCCACTGTTTTCTTGTTTTCCATACAAAGCATTTAAAATATTGAATATAAAAATCAGAGAATGTGCAATACGGGACAATCACGGGACAAATAACAAAATACGGGACACTTATACGTCCCGGGTTTTTTAAATAAAAACCCGGGACAAGCTCTAGAAATACGGGACAGTCCCGGGTTAACCGGGACGGATGGTCACCGTACGTATACGCCATTTTTACATTTTTGGGAAATCGCATTTAAATGTTCGGAAGATAATTGCGAAAGAACTAACCGCTGGTATTTTTTGATATTTTAGTATGATATATAATTAAAATGTGTCTTTTATATACATGTTATTGGACATCTGCAATTCGATTAGTTTTCAAAATATTTAAATTTTTGTCCAAAATGAGTTTGCCGTATACGCCATGAAAATCAGAAGTTTCTTTTATTCATATACACGTACGTCAAAAAAAAACATAACGTACGTCAAAACAATTCTCAAAAGTTTCTTACATTGCATGAAAAATTTGACGTAAATGCCAAAATTTCTTGTTTTTGTCAAAACAATAGCGAATATCTCGGCAACGAAAAAAGATAGAAAAAAACGGATAGCAGATATGAAAAGAGCAACTTCGAAAACATAAGACTGCATACCTAGCTCAAAAAATGCAATTTGGCGTATACGGCACTCCAATACGGCGACGATTTGTATGTTGAATTTGGCCACTATGGCGTATGAGTACTATTTTTCTGAAATAAAAATATTTAAAAAGTATATAAAAAGAAATTCTATCGTTCACGATGCAAGTTAGCTTTCTTGTGATAAAATTTTTGCTCTATAAAGATTGACGTTAGCTATCAGTTTTGAAATTGCTTACAGTGCCACTATTTTCATAGTTTTCATCATCAAAAACTTGTAGCACCAAACGTTCTTTAAATTTCAAAGATTTCTCCTAAGATTATACTTTCCTGTATCCATCGAATTAATATTTCTCACCTTTTTCCCAAAATTTTAACTTAGTTTATTCCAACAAATTACGAATTTTTTTTATATTTTAAAAACTTTGACAAAATAAATATATAATTTTAGCACGGTTATTTTTTTTTTTTAGTATAAGTGGTTAGTGCAATAGACTACTCTACGCCAAAGGTGTGGGTTTGAACCCCACCGTTTACCACTTAAAAATTTTTTCAGCGGTACTGGACTGCATCTTGCAAGAAATTGGCAAAGACTGCAAGAGTATCATTGTCATAAAAATGTACTTCTCGGCTTAGGCATTCGGACTTGACGTTAAATTGTAGGTGCTTTGCATTCTTGCAAATTAGTTCTACGCACATAAGAATATTTGAGAGTTGTTTTGTCACTAGGCATTGCTCCTTCATGGGGTGACGTGCCCCAATTTTTTTTTATTTAATAGAAATTATGTATATTTTTAGATAAAATCTATCTTAAAATGTATTTACACAATGTATAAACGAAATACATCTTTTACGTCATGGCAAAGCATTTATTTTGATTAAATTTAATGGCAAGAACTTTTATAGTTTCTTTAATTTCTTTGTTTTACTACAAATCTAGTAAATCAACATTTATTGCTCATTTGTTTAAGTAAACTAAATGTTTCTCTCATACCCCAACTAATTTAATATGACATTGTTAATGGATAGCTTGACGTCCGTCTACTTCGAATGTGCATAACAAATTTGTTTTATCAATTACTATAAGCAAAGTGGCTATTTATGGTTACAAAATCAAAACAAATTGAAGGGTTGCATTGCAAATTTTCTTTTAACAATTTCATGTTAATTTTTTAGATACAGAGTATTAATAAATCAAACAAAATCAATTTTTTTTTAATTATAAATAAAATAAATAGAGTAAAATGTTATTCAAGGTGGTTTGTATAGTACATGTAAGATGCATTGAATTTAATAGAGTTCATAGTTTAGGTGAATTAAAATACAAAGTAGTTCATATTAGATAATTTTAAGCATTTACAAGATTCTTTAAAGGTCATAAAAGCTTTGGAAAATTTTGCTCACTTTTTGCTTTTTATCGTTATTATTGAAAAACGAAAAAAGAACGACATTCTAGGAATTTTTCGATTGGAACTTTTTCTCGCTAACACATAATTGTATTGAACTGTCACGTACAGACAAAACTGCCTTATTACTGTTCATATGTATATTAGGCTGGGTCACAAATGTATGGAGAAATTTTTTTTGCTGATTTTTTTTACGGGCACAGTGATGAAAAGGTGCCAAATTGTAAATAGAACAATAATATAAAGTTTGGTTATAATCAGACTTTATCTTCTGCCTCCGGTTGCCCAGCCAAGTTCTCTATGAACTTTGGTCCTACTCTTAGGAAACAACCCAAGCCGCTTTCGAACCATTCTAACTTTTGTTTCAATAATGTCAAACATTTCTTACTCGTTTTATTTGTTAACATAGTCCAAATCAAGCTCCTCAAAAACTTTCAGCTACGTAGGATTATTCGTTTCTGAGAAAAAGGCTTTCAAAAATCGCAAAAAGAGTAGCTGATTTAGTCACTAACATACTAACTAACAAATGATAAAAATTATGGCAAACTTCTAGATTTCATAGAAACTTGTTATGGTAATGGATCTTGAAGTACATACAAAAAAAAAATCGAAAAATTGAGATTTTACATTCATTAAATTATTATTAATATCAATTATTAAAAAGTATACTTCTGAATACCCTAAAATCTTGAATCTTGGTAGAATTGTCGTTAATGCAAAGGAAACATATTCAAACTTCAGATTTTCTGCCTTGGAGGCGTGGTATCCCCTTAAAAATAATAAAAGATACATATATTGTTTCATAAATTAATTAGCAAGTCTTAGCAAAATGTAGTTTTGGTTTTTTTTTTAATTTCTCAAAAACGACAAAACATTTTTGCATCCGGTTTTCTGTTTTTGCTTGAAAAAAAATAAGAGCATTGAATTTTGAAAACTTAAATAGTACTAATCACATAAAATTTTGAAAAAAATTAGCTCGCAAATTAAAACATTTTTTTTCAATATTTTGATTTTGAAAATTAATTTTTCAAAAACTGTTTTATAAAAGAGCTTTATTTGAAAGCAAAATAAAAAAGAGATTTTGGGCTCAACAAAAAGGTATAACATGTTGTTGTAGGTAAAACGGTTGATTTTTAATAATATTATTTCCTAATTAAATCATTTTTTTAGAAAATTGCACGCTTAAGCTTTTTGGCACATCCTCTTGAATTAGCTTGTACAAGAAATGAGATCATAATAAATTAAGCAAAGCGTATGTGGTTTTTAGGCAAAAACCTGCTTTTTTCAAAAATAAAACCACAATCCAGAGGCACTTAGGCTTAAAATAATGAAATGAAATTTTAATTATAAGCTAACCGAACGATTTAGCACCTTTTAATAGCTGAGCCTTTTTGAAAATCCAAAAAATTGTATTTTGACCCACCCTAATGTATATTCAAACTATCTCGTTTGAAGTAATTCCTATACCTAGATTTTAGGTCGAAGGCATCATTAATATTCGTCGAACCAAAAATATTGTACTCGTTACATATTTTACTACGATATTAAAATTAAATCAAAGGAGTGTCACGTACAGACAACCAAGGAGGTGTGCTACTCACTCAAAATTATACTAAATAGAATGCTTGTTATGGTCGCGTCTCCTTTTTAGAATCAAATTTTTTCTTAAAATCTTCCGAGACACTGAACTGAAATATCCGCCATATTATGTTTAAGTAAGAAGATAATATAGCCCAATTATACTATCTTCCCAGTAAACAATTGCATCCCCCAAGAACTATGCATTATGCTTTTTACTGACCATCCCTGGTTTGTATTATCTTTCTTGAACCCAATGGATACAGATATACAGACAAGACTATAAGATACTTCGTTTGTGAAATCAAATTGTGATACACTCAAGTGGAAGCGAATCAACGAACTGCTTACAGTTCTGCTCGTTAAATCGTTCATCTAGAATGCATTATGCACTTCCTTTCCATTGAACATAATCTGCTTTTCTCAGAAAATCTAATTTCATAAATTAAAGACTGTTGTTTTAATTAAAAGTTTTGGAACTTCAAATTAGCACATTGAACAAATTTTATGATTTGGAACTCGTTAGTAGCTTTGTCTCTAACCTAAAATTATTATGAATGCTGTGTTGGCGGATACAATAAATAAAAACCTCAAACTGGGCTAAATTCAAACACCTATGATGGTTAAGTGAACCACAAACAACGTTTATCATATTTATTTGTCAGCAGGTGTTTAATGAAAAACCAACAATATCCAATGATTTAAAAAAATAATAGTGACAATATTGTTATAAAAAGCTCAGTCAGATTTTTAGATTGTTTTATGATTCAACAAATTAAATGTGCGGCATAAAATATTCGCATAACACAAAAAAAAAAATTAATAAAAAAAAAGGAAAGATATAAATTCGTATGAATGAGCAATTTATCAAATAATATTCATTAATACGAGTGATGCCACCTCGGTTGACCTTCAATTTATATTTTCCCATCACAGCTAGAGTGAAGATATAAATGTTTTATTACCTACGATGCCGACAAATAAATTTATATAAATTAAAAATGAAATCGTATCGCAAGTATAGACGACACAAGATTCTACACTGAACCAAAACCTTACGTAAATACAACGAAAAAATTCGTTGAGCCAACGAAGATTTAATTAATTTTCAGCCGATGAAAAATTTAATTGGCTCAACGAAATGGCTTTCATACGTTAATGAAGAACTTCATCAATCAACGAAAACTATAGTATTTTAATGAAATTTTTCATTAACATTTTTGATCGAGAATTAATGAATTTTTACATCACTTTACGAAATTTTTTCATCGATTAACGTAAAATTTAATTAACCACGGTGATATTTTTCGTTAGTGAATGTATTTTTTGATTAATTTGTGAAAGAACTTTCGTTAGCTAACGAATTTTTTCGTAAATTTTATGAATATTTTAATTAAATTACGAAAAAATATTTGTTAGCTAACAAAACTTTTCGTTGTATTAATTACACTGTGTTCGAAAATGGAACTTTATTTTTCCGACAGAGGGCTCTCATGTCTACTAAAAATAATTCGAGTATGCTGAACACGATGGCGTACTCAGTTTTTCTGGATTAGGTCAAATAAGAAAGATTTTTGCGTTTGAAATTTTGTTTGCACATGCCAAAAATGAGGATATAAAACACCATATATTTTCCAATTTTTAATTTTTTATCGATGTAAAATGACGGAGAATCTATTTTTTGAGAAGTATTATTCGTAAAAGAAGTTATCGAAAAAAAATCTGTCGAATGTCATTTGAAATCATTATTTTATGGCAAAAAAACGTCGATTTTTCTTCAAATTTTCTGGTATTTTTCGTTTTACTTAAATTAAAATGCAGAACTCGGTGGCAACGATTTGATCTTGTGTTTCGGGATAGAATATGGCTTGAGAGTGAAAAAGTAGCAGTAAAACCATATTTTTTCTCAAATTTTTAGTTTATAAAATAAAAAAATTACAAAATGTTTAAATGCAATACATATGTAGGGGTAGGGGAAGTGGGGGGCAAAATCGTTTTCTTACTATGTTGTATGACAAAAAAAAAAATAAAACTGGCAAAACTTGCAATATGAAAAAAGGGGCTTTTGGTACGATCGGCCATGTCTGAAAGTATGAGCAAGTTTTTTTGAAACTCCGAAAAAGTTACGGCAACTTTTGTGATTTTTCAACAAATCATTACAGTTTATGTTAAAAGTAAGTTGCACTTTTAACAGTGAGATAGTTAAAGTTTTTAACTTATTCTTTTTTATAATGAAAGTTAGATATTCAAGAGAATTTTTTTGTCAAAGAGTGAATCTCAAAGGTATGAACCTTAAGAAAAAAAATAGTTTTTGAACTTAAAAAAAATTTAAATAAAAATATTGATACCATGCCTGATTTTGTAATTAAATATCTACATCTACATATGTATAATATTCCAGAGTACTAACACATAAAAGGTGTGTACAAAAAAATTTTTGAATTTTCGTATAAATTTGTACCTTTATAGTTAAAAAATTTAAGAAAAAGTGAAAAAAAAGTCGACGTCTTTTGCCATAAAATAATGATTTAAAATGTCATTCGACAGATTTTTTTTTCAAATACGTATAATCCTTACAAAAAATAGATTTTACATCATTTTACATCGATACAAAATCAAAAATTGGAAAATATATGGTGTTTTATACCCTCATTTTTGGCATGTGCAAACAAAATTTCAAACGCAAAAATCTTTCTTATTTGACCTAATCCAGAAAAACTGAGTACGCCATCGTGTTCAGCATACTCGAATTATCTTTAGTAGACATGAGAGCCCTCTGTCGGTTTTTTGAACTATCACAGTGTTATTTTTTTAGTAGATTATAGTACCTATATATTTATTGGACTTGTTAAAATATTAATTTAATATAGTCCACACAAAAAATTGGCGTTTCGACCCGGTGGAGCTCACTTAAGTCAACTGATGAGTCCGACTCATGGTGAGACACCTTGTCAATACGCAAATATTTTTTATATTCAGCTCAACTTACATAGATTTTTAAACAAAAACCTAATGTGAACTATATAAAGCAAGATTCAATTTTTAATCATTAAAACAGAAAAGCACCCAAGTCTAGGTTTTTTTTTTTTTTTTCGTAAGGCAATCATTTTTTTTCGTTAACTGATGTATTTTTACTTGGTTTCGTGTCAAAAAAATAAACCGAGGTTTTAATCAAAACTAACATTACGATGATGGAGAATTCCGAAAAGTGGTTTTCGTCATGACGTCCGTCGGTCTGTGCGTCGGTGCGTCTGTGCGTCGTCAAAAAAAGCTGTACAAGAAGCTGCAGCCTAAACGGGTGACGAATTTTCTTGAAATTTGGTACAGATGATTATTTCGTAATTTCCAAGGTTGGTTTTTTTTTTATTTTAATATCTCGCCTAGAACGTATACCTCCCATACAAACTTTGCGAGGTGTTGCAATTTTCTCGAAAACGGCTCTAACGATTTTGATTAAATTTGACACAAGTAATGCTGTACGTATATCTAATATAACTGCTAATATAACTTAGTTTTTCTCAAAAAAATACGGATAGTGGAAATATGACAATTTCTTTTTTTTAAATCGCAAATGTCGGCTCTTTCCGTGTATCTTTAATGAGTTATTGCAATTTTCTCGAAAACGACTCCAACGATTTCGATTAAATTTGGTATTCGTTATAGTTATAGTCATAATGAGTCTAACAAAACTGCGTTTTTAGTTTTTCACAAAATTTTCGGAGAACGGTATGGCGTTGCCGTTTTCTGCCAAATCAAATCATCATCAAAGGCTAAGCCAATTTTATTCAAAATTTGCAGACAGATATTTCTTGTCATTTAGAAGTGTAAAATGTAAAAAAAATCAAAAAAGTTTTTGAAAAAAAAATTTTAATGGAATTTTTTACTTTTATTTTTTTTTTTCAAAATTTAACGAAAATCTTTAATTTCCAATAGTTATTTAAGATAAAGATACTTTGAACTACAAGAGCAAGTACGTGCGGCCCCAGTCGTGCATTTTATTTCATAAGCCAATGTAATATTTCATTAGTGTATGAAGAATTTTCATAAGCTTATGATGATTTTCGTTAGTTAATGTTGAATTTCATAAGTTAATGAATTTTTTCCTTACTAAATTAAAACTTTGATAAAGTAAGGAAAAAATTCTTATTTTTATTCTTTAAAATGAGTATGAAATTTTTCGTTAATTAATGAATCTTTTCATTGAATTGTATTTTTTGGCACTAAAAAGGGAGAAAAAGTGTATGAAACGTTTTCATTAATTGATGAAGGTTTTCATATTACGAAAAATTACATATTTTTGTTGAGCCAACGAAAGTTTCGTTGGGCCAACGAAAATGTAGTGTATGAAAAGATTTTCGTAATTTTACGAAATTTATTATTTTCAGTGTAGAATTTAATTTTTTTCAATTCATTGTAGTTGATTGATTATTACTAATTTTATGACAGCTTTACAGGGTGTCCTGGAAACTATTCATCAGATACTTTAGACAAGTTCTTGATATAAAGAAAAATACTCAAATCTTCATCCATAAGGATCAAAGTTCGCCAAAAAGTTTTGAGTAAACAGAAAAGCATTGAATTTGTGTATTTTATAAGCACTCTCTGAAACACCCTGTAAGACACTTTATACAAAAACCAAACAAACCAAAATACAATTTAAAACAAATATAGGTATATCGCTCACATTAAATAATTACTTTCGAACCTTATTAAGTCAACCATGGAACTTAAAAGTCTGCCGTTTGCCATTTGAATTGACATTGTGTGCAATGTGATGCAATGTGATGCAATCTTTTTACCCTTATTTGCACTTACGCAATATTCATCGCGACAAAAAAAAAATATAAAATTAAACCTGTGGGTGATGATTGAATGCACTCAGTTTCTGTTTAACGACATTTTTGTACTGCACCCGACCCGCCACGGTGCGGTGGTGTGCTGCTAGCTAGTGCTAATAAAAGTTACGTCTGATTTGTATGCACTCTATACATTGTACTCTCTGTACGTACAATACGTACATCCATCAGCAGGTTTCGATTGAATTAAGTTGCATAAAATCTATCTGGTATCTGCAAACAATTTCGCAAATACGCGGTTAACGGTAAGTCATGTGATTCTTTGGTTAGATGGGAAGGTAATAAAAAAAAAACTAAGGCAAGTCTACATTGTAACTATAGAAAAGGATTGTGTGTGTGTGTGTGATATACCTACTTCAAAGTTATAGGATAAATTTATAATAATTGTTGTTCATCAAACCAAATCAAGAGTACTTCTGGTATCATGACTTTGCTGCATACAATATTTAAATTGATTTTAAAGAAATAAAAATAAGGGAAAGAAATCACGTTGTCAGGTTTAAACTAGATATATATTTGTCTTTTAATTAAGGAGTTTTTTTTTTTTTTTGAGGACTTTAAAGTTTAATTTATTTAAACTTTAATGGTATATTATTTTAGATGCTTGAGGCTTGACATGCTTTTATTTTTGCTCTACTAAACTGAAATAATTTTTAAGATATTTATAGACAGTTTACAGTTGTGTTTAAAAAATAGTAACTAGTTAGTATAAAAACATTGTATTTATGATTTTAGCGGTCTAATTGTTTCGAAAATTTAATTGCCTGGATGCAGAGATCTCAAATGATTTACTACTCATAATATGAGTGTAGAAAAACTAAATTATCTTAAAATCCGAAACCGGCGGAAGAAAAATAAAAAAAAAAACTTTATAGAAGACAGATAGTTTTCAAGGAAAAATAAGTGTAATAACTTTGCATTTGGTGCCGTGAAATAATGCCGAGCGAAATTACGCCGAGCGAAATAATTCCGAATTCCAAAATTCGGCCTTATTTCACTTTGTCTATAGGTGAAATAAAGCCGAGTCCCAAATGAGAAACAAGGCCAAATGTTAGAAAAGTGAGGATAAAAGCAAACGCAAGTTAACTGGTATGTTAACTTTTTTTTGACGCGATAACGTCTTATAAATCGATGAACCATGGCAGCCACCACAAAAAAGTGACGCCATTTTCTAGCGTTACACTCTCGCACTTTCGCAGTGCCACAAAAAATTTAAATTCAAAATTAAAAATAACCTATTAGAGATACGAAGGATTTTTAAAAATGCCGTCATTTAATAGGGTAAACAGGGGTAAAACGAAAAGATGAAATTTGGGCTAAAATCTAAACGCGTGGTTGTAGAGAGTTGATTTGTTTTGCTATAGATAGAGGAGACTGATTTAAGGATAACTGCATTTAAGAAAAAATTCTAAAAAAATTCTGGAACTCCGCTATAACGTTTTGTTTGAACGTTGATCAGGTGTTGTGTGTATGACAAAATGTTGATTATGGGTAGGGGAAATTTTGTTTGACAATTCTAAAGGTGCCAGGTGAAAGAAAAAAAAATTAGGGGTCTAATACGGATTTTTTACCAACACTCTGCGTTTCGAAATATGAATTTTTGAAATATACCTACTTATTTAGGGGTATTTTTGGGTAGTTTTTGATTTTTAGCTTTTTTTTGGAGTGTTCAAAAAGTTTCAAGTTTTATAGGACATGTAGGACTGATCAATGCTCATACATGTGCAAAAAATTGTAATCGTTAAAATAGTTTTGACTGAATACGGAGAAAAATAAGTTTTAAAAAAACAGGTTTTTTGGCCGTTTTTAACCGATTTTCATCGTTTTTTTATTTTTATCTTTTTTTCTTTAATAGATAGAGGAATATTATATATGGAGTAATGATAGACCATGATCACGACTATATATTTGCGAAATTTCAATCATTTTCGTAAACACAATTTTTAGATAACGGTAAGATAAAATTTTAGAATTTAACAGGTTATAACTTTTTACCAAGAGCATATAGAAATTTGAGTAAACATTTACGAGCATCCTGATACAATTAACTTTCATTTGGTATATCACACATAACGCTAGACTAACTACAAGCCACACAATATTAAATCAAGAAACTTGCGAAAAACCTCAAACCACCAGTGGAGATCTGTTGCGCCATGAACAGCCACCAGTGTGGGAAGTACCGTAATCTCAGTCTGGAAATTCCACATGGTTCTTCTTCTTCTTCTTCTTCTTGAAAGGTGAAGCAATAAGCTTTTACATGGTATAAAAATTTTGTATAGGTTGTTAGGGAAAAAATTCATTTAATAGCATGAGAACATAAAAGTAAATGTTTTTTTTGCTTTTTTTGATGAAATTTCATCGAGTTTAAAAAATTCTAGCTCTTTTTGTAGATGTCTCATAGACTTGATCTATATATATATTTGCTACGACAATAAGCTTTCAGATGGTGTAAAAATTTTTATAGATTGTTAAAAAAAAATGGATTTAATAGCGTGACAAGTTATATTTACATGTTTTTTTTTTTGCTTTTTTTAATGAAATTTGATCGAGTTCAAAAAATTCTAGCTCTTTTTGTAGATGTCTAATAGACATGATCTATATATATATTTTGAGCTGAAGCAATAAGCTTTCAGGTGGTATAAAATTTATTATAGGTTGTTGTATCAAAAAAATGAGTTTTTGGGTGAAGTGATTTTTTCACTTTTTTCATAAGAAATGATTGTTTTCAATAAATTATTTTAATACTTTTTGCTCATTGTAAAAATTTAAAAATAGTTTTATTACTTAGAAGAAATATTTGGCTTTTTAAGGGTATAATTGTTTTTGTGAGCTTTTAAAATAAAAAAACTAATATAATGAGTAAAGAAAAAAGGTATTTTTTAGCTTTTTCTTGTAAATTATGATTGTTTGAAATAAATAAACGCTTCAAATGGCTCATTTTAAAAGCACACAACCTGTTTTCTTACGACGTTATCACGTAAAATCATCGTCCGTAAACCGGCTTTACAGACAACCTCTTTTTATTTTCAAAGTCATATGAGGCCCAAATTAATTAAGTAACAGTGGCCCCAAAGTCAATTTGGGACTTCATTTATTTTCAGTTCATTTATTATTGATTAACCTAGATGAGTTTAAAGAAGTGATTTAAAATGTTGCGCATGTACACAAGGCCCAGGGACATAACGCCCATTTTTATTTATGGGACTTATGTTCGACTTGTGTGGACCGACATATAATTTAAGGACTTATTATCTTAGTGGGACATAAGCCTCACATATTTTTTATTAAACTGAGACATAAGCACCACATTTTTTGAAATATAAAGCAATAATGTACAACAATTTTTGATATTTTATTTTCACATTTTATTCCAGATTCTTTAAATACAAAAGAAACTTTGAGTACGCACAACCTCGAATGATGAGCGCGGGTCATTTGTAGAACTATCTCGCAAATAGAGCGTTCAAATTAATCATAATTTCACAAAACAAAGATTAGAAATAAATAAATCCCACATTTTTTAATTGGTGAAAATCAAAGCGGAAAATTTTTATTTACTCGTACATGAGAATATATTCAACGCGAAGCGGAAAAAAAATATTGTCAATTTCACAATATGACAATAAAATACGTTAAAAATTCCCCTAGTTGTGAACCCAAGACAATTCTTGTTGAATTTATAGAAAATGAGTCAAGGCAAATTTCGCAACCCCTACTCCAACGAACTCAAACTAATCGGCTTGGGAGCTGTACTTAATGTAATCATATGGAGCGTTTGTTTCTCACACACTTCAGATCAACAATCTGTCAGCTAAATTGCTGATTTTGGAATAAATGCTTTCAATAACCTGCGGGTTTTGAAGTGAACATTTATAAGAGCTATCCAAGACTCAAAACCTAAAACTGATATATCGACATACCGATGGATTGTAATATAAGATCGCCAGAAAATTTGCTCACACCCTTTTTATCTTTGTTATGGAAACACCCTTGCTTTAAGCTTAAAAAATAGTAAAGTCTATTCCCAGAAGAAAACTCTATCAAATTCTAAACCTTCAATATTTCTTTGAAACTAATATTGAAGTCTTTAGGTGACGTACAACAAACACACTTTACACAACTATTTCGTTTTTCAAAATAAAAACCCTTCGACACATCAAAAACCATAAAAAGTAAAATTAAAAATTCAAAGCACGTTGGTGTGAAAGCTTTCAACCTCTATCAAGCGATAACTTCTTCAGGACTCCCAGGAGCAATAGTTTAAAATTTCCAAAATATATAGGTATATTCACTAGAGAAGAAGAAAAGTGCTTTCACTTTTCACAATGCAGACGTCAAAGAGTGGGTTAAGATGACGACAACGGACACAGGTACACCATCCCTTAGAAAATACCGAAAATATTCGAAAGAGAGAAGAAATTTATATTTTCCCAAAAATCATTTCTCCCACACACAAAATATAAGGAACGATCTGTTGAATTTTTCAACTTAAGTAAAATTCCCAATGGCCTGAAATGCTAAAGTGCTATCAAATCTGCAATCTTACATTGACTTGGCCCTGGGTAATAAGCTTTTCAAGGTTACATTGCAGGTTTATTTTGGGAATCCAAACAATGACTTTTAAAAAATAAATTCGTCCTTCTGCAAATCTACTCTATTACGTAAAAAATTGTAAACACTGGTATGAGGGCTACGACATGTTGTTTACTTTGGGTTCCTTAAACTAAACAAATTATTGCGCCTTAAAAATTTATTCACGCCCTTCCAATATTATTTTAGCGTCCTTGTTTACATTGTACGGTTTATTACGCCGTTGTCATTTGGCACTTGTTTTGCAAAGTCATTCACAAAAAAAAAAAAAAAAAAACAAGAACAAGAACAAAAAAACTAAAAGAGTCCTCTTAACACATGTACCATGGGCATTACATCTATCTACGTTACTATAAAAACTCTCTCTTACACCGTTACATGAGTATATTTTTGGTGAATGGCGCCATTTTATTCTACACATGCGCTAGATTTTATTGATTTTACAAACCTCTCTTTGGGTTTGAGGTCGTTATTTGGGGGGCTTCTTTGGCTTTGGGTTCATGGGTTTGAGGTTGGGGTTGGGTTTTTGGCGTTGTTGGGTTTAAGGAAAAGAGAGATGTCGTCGTTGTGTAGTTCTTTATTGGCTTTGTCATAAAATAATCATTTATAAAATGTTCCTTGAGCCGTGCCGATGCCGTGATGGCAATAGGAGAAAGTTCGTATAATTCGATTCAAAAGGATAAGCAATAAAAAGGCTTTAAATATAGGTATGCTATGCAAAATAAAAACCTTGGCATGAAAAGGAGGGGCAATAAAATTTCATCCTGTGCCAAATGAATCTGTTTTATTTCCACGAACAAAAGAGTTGAAAGATCATGGTTGGCAGTTCAAAAAAGTTTTTTTCTGTTTCTGTTTTTTTTTTTTTTTTTTCTTAAATATTCGGTGTCATATTACTTTGTCTCAAGGCTGGAACTTGGAGCAATATACAGTAGCGAGCAAAAAAAATGCAAATGAAAGAAGTTTAAAGAGTTTTGAACAAGAACTAAGTTACCAAATTTGGCATATTGAAACTGTTTTATTTTCATTAAACAGAGTCAATTTGTGGAATATTTTACTCCAAAACCATTATTTGGTCAAAAGTCTACCTAATTATGCGTTTTTAGACGAGCAAAAAAATGCAAATGTTTTTATTGTTTGCATTTTTTTTGCTCGCTACTGTAATTGAACCATGACGCGAGGACAATTGAAACTATGCACTTGATAGAGAAAATGTACAAGCAAACAAAAAAAAAACAGAACTTGAACTGATTGTTAAATTGTCTTCCTGCTAAAATAATTGGACATTTTTTTTTTAGCAATGAAGTGTTTTGTTTAAGTATTTAAGGTTCATTTTATAGGCTTTAATTTGTGCATTTAATTCCTTCCATGATTCGATTTGAGTCAAATTTTCTCAAATGGGCCACCTGAAACCGACTTCTCAAATTTGATACTTGTTTTTGCATATTTATATGTTAAAAATAATATTCTAAAGTATTTTTGAAAATTTTCAATTTTGTTAAAAGTTATAAACAAATGAAATTTTGTACGTCTTTTTGCTTAATGAAATTTGGTACATATATTACCAATTATTACCAATTGTACACACAACAATTTACTAAAAAAAAATTTTTTAAAAACAACAAATTATTTATATATAATTGATTTTGTTATAAACAATTGTATTTTTTACTAACTTCTGGAGTATGTAGGGGAGAGTGGGGCTAAATGTAACAGGGGTAAGAATTAACAGCTAAAAAAAGCGATGTTCCTTTCAATATTAAGAAACGCGTAAAGGAGAAAAATGCTCAATTTTTGAATATCTACCGGCACATTTTCTTCAGATGAAGATTAGACGACAGGGTGAGAAGTTACACTAGTGGTGCCCAAAAAATGCATGTTTGTAACTTTTTTTTTTAATTTTATTTTTGGTCTACCTCTTTACCCGAAAAAGATAGAGTGCTAAGTGTTTTTTTGTTATATGCAACCGTGTTTTGGCTCAAATTGCGTGTATGTGTTATGTCTATATCAGTTTCGCTTTTTTTTTAAATTGATTTTATGTGCCAAATTTCATGCTGGGGCTAGTTGTAACATTTTTCCGGGGCAAGTTGTACCATGTAAAAACCTACCTATACTGAAAAACTGTTTACCTAATATAATTAACAACCCTGAATATGAATGCTTGTAATTGAATTTGTATTTATTTTGAAATTGGAAACACATTTTTGAACCACCATTTGAATTCATAAAGCTTATAAAACAATTTATGAATTCGAATAACTTTTATTTAAGACTACTGTCAAATTTTCTCTGGAAATCTTGGATTTGCTCCACTTTTTACAAATTTGCACCAAAATTTCATGACTAAGATTTGTTTTTATTGTTATTAATTAAAAACAAATAAATATAAACAAATAAAGGTATTTTTCTCTTATTTTTAGTTCTTGGTACAACCTACCCCGGTATGTGTTACACTTTGCCCCGTATGTGGGGTAAGTTGAAACAACACGATTTTTTTTTTGGAAGCTATATTTTTCAACATTACCGTTATGTTTTGCTAAATTTTTATGATGGATCTTGGAGCTAAAACATGGGTCTTTAATTTAAAAAAGGTCTGGTTGACCCACTTTCAAATTTGTAGGAGAACCATCGATTTTAGAAAAAAGTGTTACATTTGGCCCCACTCTCCCCTACTAAAAAACCATTTTTCTTATATTCGATTCGAAATATAAGCTTTATAAGCTTTCATTATCTAAAAGAAAATTTTAGTGTGAATCATAAGAAAAAAAGTTATGGACGTTTGAACATTTCAAAATTTTATTTTTTTTTTTTTACAATGGTACGATTTAATTGTGTGAAACTAAAAATATACGCGGGTGAAAGCCTAATACGTTTTGTAGAGCTTGTTACACCGATTACAAAGGGCATTTAAAAATTAAGGCCAAAAAATTAAGGCTTTAGAGCTTCAAAGAAAGTACGTCTTTGTAATAATTTTGTAATAAAATCTCGAAATAGGAAATATTCAAAAAAAAGGTACATTTCAAAAGCAGTGTTGAAGTAGATCAAAGTTACGTTTCGAGTGTGATAACGTAAAGAATTCCAAATCCAACTTTACTCTTTCTCACATATTATCTATACATTGACATAGCAGCCAAATGAATTTGTAATAATTAATTGCTTGACTTATGTAAGTATGGATGCCAACACCTCTTAAAAGTCATATATTTCTAGGCGAAGAAAAGAAATCCAAAAGTTTGAATTTTTAGAAGTACAATTTATTAAATGCTTTCATGAGATGGTTAGAAGTTAGAACCCAGTATTTGAAACCACTTTAAATTCAACTAGATTTCACGTTATTACCAGGAGACGTGGTTAACAGGACACGATCTGTTATGATAAAATAGAGCAAATTTTTGCGCCTAGTAGTAATCGTAAACTAGAAATAACAACAAATTGGTACATCTCCAATCTTCTAGTTGATCCTGTCGTTTTCCTTGCCTGATTTATTGCAACAAAAAAATGGTTCTAAGGCACGTTAACCTTCGATGCCACACTACGCGGGGAACTTCCTTAAGAAAGTCGGTAATGCCGCGATAAACTGAAGCCTAGCCCAAGTTTGAACTCTGTCCAGCTTTTATAAGAAAAACTTAAACAAAGAGTTAGAATTGAATCGTTTACTTCAGAAACAGCATAAGTCCATTTTCCCAAAAAAAAATTTTTTGCAGATTTCTCATTTATGTATAGTTATTCATCTTCTGGAAAAAAATGAAGTACGTCAGACCCCCTCCTAAATACGAAAACTTAAAGAAAAGGGTTCAAAATATGTATATGGAAATATTTCACCCGGTGACAATTGACACGCACACCCTTTTGTTGCAAAAAAAAAAAAAAAAAAAAAAAAAGTTTTACTAACAAAAATTCGTTTATTTCAAAAACGACATAAGTCCAGCGACTTTAAAGGCTTAAAAACCCGCTAAGACTTAAAAAAAGGTTTATATTTTTAAGGTTTTTAAATGCGTCTTTAGCTAGATTATAACTGGGCATACTCTAAATTTGAAGTGTTGTGGAGTTTTAACATAAAAAACAGTTTTTTGTTGCTCCTGAAAAGTTAGTGCTCATGGACTTATGCTGTTTCTGAAATAAACGATTCAATTAAAACTCAAGCTCCATTGACAGTAAATGGAATTAAAACTGCAGTGGTAAAAGAATGGACATGAATCTCTCAGGATACAGCTAGAAACTCATCAAATCAATGAATAAGAAGCTTGAGTGGCAATACAAAATACTAATCTAATAATTTGTATGTACTTTAATTTGTTCGAAGCTTTCGGCGTAAATCGACTCATGTAAACGTAAGCAGCAGATGACTAAAATCGCTATCTCCATACTAAAGTTGTTGTCGACATTTGCCGGGCGGCTTAAATCGACTCGTGAAAAGTCGGCATTATTTAACAATTTTGCCAACATTTAAAAAAAAAATGTGAACTTTATGGTTGATGTAAATAATAAATTATTTGGGAAACCGACGAAGTTACGAATACCAGAGTTACGGGCGACAGAGTTACGAAAGTCAAAGTTACGCGAAACCGAAGTTACGAAAAACTAGGGTTACGAATTCTAAAGTTATTTTAAGCTATGACATGTGATTTTTGGGTTGGCAACAGTTGCGAGGAACGATATGGTATATGGAAATACAAACAAGAGATTAACATTTTTCTCATTGGTCAGAACTAAATGAGTAAAGCGAAAATGGGTGTTATTTAATCTTGTAAAATTTTTATTGGATAGGTATATTTATACATATATGGTTTTGTTTTTGTGAGAAAATCGCAAAAACGTTGAAATAGAAAAAAAAAAAAACATAAGTATACTTATGTATGTTTGGGGGACATAATTGAAATTAACTTCTTATTTGTCCAACTAATATTGCACCTACGTATCGATATTCTCTTATTTATGTTTTCATAATTCCATATTGTTCCTAGCAATTGTTGCCAACCCAAAAATCACATGTCATAGCTTAACATAACTTTAGAATTCGTAACTCTAGTTTTTCGTAACTTCGGTTTCGCGTAACTTTGACGGCCGTAACTCTGTTGCGCGTAACTCTGTAATTCGTAACTCCGTTACCATTTCCAATTATTTAACTTTTAAGAAATTTTATTTTTTTAATAATTTTATAATATACTTCGGAAATCCTTTTTATTAACATTACACTTCAATCCCTAGACAATAGTGTCCTTATTTTCAACATTGCTGAATTTTAATGCCCATAAAAGCTGAAAAGTTTCGAAACTTCAAACGAAACAATCAAAAAAAAAATATTTTTTCAAGTTTCAAGACCTTTTCTTTATGATAACCAGTGCCCATGTTCTGTAACTTTTATCACTGGCGATAAATTATTTGAATGACTTTAAAATACATTTTATCACATCAAAATAAAGAAAATTTCGTTCAAAATCATAATTTCTTAATTCATAAATTCTGAATTTGAAAGAAATTTTATTTTATTTTTGAAAGACAATGGATTTTAGAGAAGTTGGAAAACGTTTCGGAACAGGGGCCCAGACGCGACTTAATTTTCAAAGTTTTCATAGAAAATATCGATAAATTACGGGTAGTTTTGAAGTGTTTTGTTTCAAAAAATTTTAAAATATTTTTCTTGTTGAAGATGTTTACCAATTTTGAAAATTTTCTATGAAGATAAGCGTCCACAAAATTAATTGGCAGGCCTTAGTCGTTTACGAATTAACAGTTAGTATAATAATTATAAAATCATCTTAGAATTATTGAGACAAATTACTATAAAAAGTAGCGTGATTTCTGGGGAGTCAGCCATATGTATTTTTATGTCAGATTTTCCCAAATTTTTGCAAAATTTTGATAGTAAATAACAAAAAAAAAAAACTAGAACAAAATTGTAGCAGAATATTTCTTGGATTTTCACTGGCAAATATGATTCCATTGAAGTTGTAAAATAAAATCATTTCAATACACATTTTTACGGCTGTTTAATCCTGGTGGAGGTCAATTGGACTCATCACTGACTTATTGTGAGACACCTTGTAAAAACGCAAATTTTATGCTGTAAACAACAAGAAACGATTACTTTGTTTTAATATTAAAATATTATCTGTTGTTGAAGAGTCAAAAATATGTTAGAAAAAGAATTTCTCAAAGCACAACAAATGAATACTTTTGTATTTTGTTTATCCTTAGCAATCATTTGTTGTTGCTTACCGTGGTTCATTTTACTGAACTAGGTATAAGATGTGAACTACATTGTACCTAACAAATAGACCTTTGACTCATGCATTATGCAACAAATGAAGTGAAATTTTTGCTTTCTTACTGAATCAACATGCGATATTATTCTCTCGGAACGAATGAACCTGTCAAATAGTTTCTACTTTCCAAAAATCAATTATATTTTCAAAATAGAAACATTTAATAAATCAACAATATCAATTAAAATTTATGTCAACATGTTACATTTTGCACTTTAACCAAAAATAAACATTATTTACCCAAAAAAAAAATCCCCCGTGCACTTTGGACTTATTTAGAAATAATAAATATATTAAAAGTTTGGTATTCTGCATAAAGTTTTGTAATATACAATTTTGTATGCCATATTTTGGCTAGACAAAATAATATTATCGAAATTTTACTGCGCATTTAAAAGAAATTGAAAACAATTTCTATTTTTAATAATCTCGCACGTTATTCGATGATTGATGATTTTGTTGTTTCACGAAATAATAATAATCCTATCGAAATTGTATAAGCTCGTTCAGAGCGTCAGAAAAAAAATATTGGTTGTTTGGAAACACACCTAGAACAATAATCAAAATTTGGCTAAGATCCAAAATTTAAAGAAATATTGAAAATGTATTCAATGTGAGAATTCTTTTCTTGAATCTTTTGGGAATAAAATTAATTTATAAAATTAAAGTTCATTTGTTTGATTTATTTAGTTTTATCGATATAACGTTGTTAAACATGGATAAAAGAAATTGATAAAAAAAAATAAACCAAAACAAAGCTTGGCCATTAGAACCCATTTTCAACAATTTTCATTAAAAAGTTTTCCTTTTTTATGTCCTTTTTTTATTATTCTCAAATTAATTTATTTATCATATCATTGAATAAATTAAAAAAAAAAAAAAGTTGACATCATTTTTAAGAATTAAACAAAATTAAAACATTTTCACACTTCATTAAACTGTTTCTAGTTCAAGTTCATTGTAGCAGAAAGTATATTCATTTCAACAATCGTGTAGAAGATAATTAAATCAATCTAGCTTGCATATTTTTCGTTGCGGTAATGTTAATTTGTGCAATTAATATTATGATGAGATAATTATATTTGCTGGTAATTGATATGTGGTAACTAAAAAAAAAAAATTGGTTGACAGTAATAAAAGTGACGCAGCAGTTCTAATTGATATATAAATTGTTAGTTCATTAAGGTATAGCTACCTTATTAATAGCTATTAGCTAACTATATTTAAGTGCATTTAAAACTTTTTTCAATGTTTGTAAAGTTTTAACGCATAAATTAGAGGTAGTAAGAAAAGAGAATCTTTATTTTTCATATTTGTGAAAATAAGTTAATATATATTAAAAACTGAGTTTAGGATAAAAATGTTTGAACTTAAATATTTGTATGGCATTTTAGATTCTTGAGTATTACGATAATCGAATCATTGATGCCAATTTTGTATGAAAGTAATAACATTTTCAAAGCTGTTCGTCCATTTTGACTTAAATTTTGAAGCCGATAAGCGTTTCATATGAGGCTCTGGCTGATAGTAAAATATAAAGCTTACCTTAAACCATTTCTAAATACTTTGCTGTCCAAAAAGTTAGACCTACACCGAAAAAAAAATTGATAATAACAGCTATCAAATTAACATTTTTGAGTGATAAAAGTCATCCAACAATTAAAATATCAATTTTTATATTTTATCATATCATTTTGACATTTTTTTAATTTTAGGTGGATAGTGAAAATTTCACTTTGACAATTAAAATATCAATGTTGACTAGATTTTACGTTTTAGTTTATTATAATGAAACCTATTTCTTTCTTTTTCTTTTTTATTATTTTTATTAATAAAAGTATTTTCTTTCTTTTTTCAAAACATTACTGAAAGTGAATATTCTTTACAAAATAGTGGTGATATTATTTTTTCTTTTATAGGTGATTATAATTGTTTTGTTATTTTCTCCCAAACTATGTGAAGTAAAATCTTATTGCCGATCAAATTTTCTCAGTAAATCATACATTTTACTTTGAAAAAACACACCTTTAAATTAGTACACATTATTGAAAAATATTTTAGAAAAAATTCTTAATTTGGAATGAGAAATTGATATGAAAAAATGATAATAAAATATCAAAAAAAATTTCCAAAATGTGACATTTAAACATCATCCTGATAATAAAAATATTGTTTTAACATTTTTAATATCATAAAACACATTTTATAGAGCATTTTTGGCTGATATTTAAAAAATGTTAAATTTATATTGTTTTTTTTCGGTGTACTTGCTTGCACATTATGTTTTTTTGTATATATTATTAAAAAAAATCATTAATATAACAAATTTTCAACGCACAAATGTGGATTCAGGAGTAGAAGAACTGATTCAAAATCAGTTTCTAATGACTTTGAAGTAGAACTGCAAACACCAGTGTTCACAGAATATTTTCGAGGCAAGGAGCCGATTTTGAAAAATCTTGTAGCCAAAAATAGCAGCTTTCAAAAATGGTCCAAAAATATGCAACAAAAATTTTGTGGCATGAGATTTAAAATTTATTTTTGTTTTTATTTTCAAATAACTTTTGCTTATCAAACTTCAAGTATAATTATTTTCTTTATTTTGTTGATATATTCTGGTTTTCATGCTCATTTAGGGGCGTAAAATTAAATTTAAATGAAAATCAAGTGAAAAATTGGTTGTATGTTCACATTTTTAATGGGTTTTTGCTGTAAAATGCTTTGATTTTAAAGGAGCCTTAAATCGCCAATTCAAAATTAAAAGAGCCAAAATCCGATACATCGAAAATCAAAATTTTAAGGAGCGAGTTAAAAGTTTAAGAAGCCTGTTTAGCGATAAATATCCGGACTTGGCAGCACTGGCAAACACAAAGAACGGTGAAACGCCAAAAATATTGCTCAAACAATCAAACGCAGTTGAATTTTGGAAGAGATGGCACATGAATTAATTTGCTACAAGAACCAAAATATACTTCTGACTTCGGATTCGAGTTCAGCACTCCTAAATCCATCAAAAAAGTATATTTCGGTTCTTGTGGGAGGTTTTAGGAACGTTTATAGGTAAGACGTCAGATGGGCGTATCTGTACGATACAGATGATTTTTATGTTTTTGAAGGCATTGCAATTTTTTTTTTTGAAACGGTTGTAACTGGGCATAACTTTATTAACTTAAACTTAAGATATGTTATCAGATTTAAAACAATTTTTGGAAGAAGAAAGAGTTTTCGAAAACGACTGTAACAATTTTATTTAAAAAAAAATCCGGTGTTATCTAATGTTATCTACCTTTCGATGAAAATCATTATTAAATGATCTAATATAAATTTGAGAAGAAATTTGAATACAAAAATTATTTTTGAAAAATCAATTTTACGAAAACGTCATTTTTTTTTAAATTTTGGTTTTAATTTTTGAAACATAATTAACTTAGTAAAATTATTCAAGTTGAGTAGTTTTATTACGAGCTCCAACTATTTTAAAAAGTTATTTTCATCCTTTGAAGAACATTGTTTTTTAACTTACATTTACCAGGTTTTTACAAAAAAAAAAAAAAAAAAAAAAAACAAGTTTGAAAATTTGGCAACATTAAGAGTGCGACCCAGTCTTTCATTTTTTTTCTATTGTTTTTTTTCTACCATGGCAGTATTCCCCGAATGCTGTTTTGAAACAAACAAGAAAAATGTTTTAAACACTTTACAAACTCTTTACGAAATTTCGAGGCATTGCAAAATTTCCAGTGTCATCAAATTTGAGCTGATATTAGTATTATTTTACATGTTTTAGAAAGGCATTTAGAGCGTATTTTTGAAATTTTTGATTTAAAGAACAATAAAAATCGGTTGATAAAATTGACAACACTAGAATTTTTTCAATTGATAATATCAAAAAAAAAATGCCTGTGAATTCGATTTTGGGGGAATATTAAAAAATATGTAGGTAAATAAATAATTATTCCGTTTTAATATGTTCAACAAGCCCTATAAAATGTACTAAGTCCCAAGAAATGTATATATTTCTTTTTTTCTGTCACAAAGTGTCGTAATATTTTATATTAAGAAGGTAAACGGGAATGCAGGTTAAAAGTTTCCTTTTATGTTTTAGCTTTTCGGTCGGAATTCGTTTTATTAATTTAAAGGGCTTTTTATTTTTATTTTATTTTATCAATAAAATGGATTTGTGAAATAGAGATGAAGAATCTTTTTGGTAGGTAATGATATTGACATCTCTTAAGAGACATTTATATCATTTTCTGCAAAAATTTCTGTTGATTTGTTAGACAAATATACATTAAACATATTTCGAACTCCAGTCTTATTCAAAACTTAAAGCAATGGCCAAATTATGTGAGTTTTTTCAAATCAGTGAATTATAGAAGTTTCTTATTGATTTTCCCAGATGCATTTTTTTTTCATAATTTATTTTTAAGAAAGTAATATGCTTTTTTGTATTTTGAAATTTAATGCATTTATAATAATATCAAAATAAACTAACAATTTCATCATAATCTCAGATATTAAAAAAATATTTTCCGGCTAACTCAGTCAGTAAAACAATACAACATAAATTTATATTCACCCACCTTAAGTAACACTCAAATAAATGTAGAAACGATTTATTTCCGTAAAAAAATATTCACTTCTAATCCTACTTAAACCTTTTCAATAAATCTCGCAATGGAAGAAGAGGAGATCCCATCCAAAATTATATTCATGTCTTATCATGTCTTTAGCACTTTTTTATGTTTGTATATGTGTGTGTATGTGTATGAACTGACCTTATGTAATACATATTAACCCTCTATGCCGTTATCATTGCGCACCGAATTTCGTGACTGTTTCTGAAAAAAAAAATGCATCTCTACGCTACTAGTGGAAAATTTCCAAAAAATTCTTTCAAATTCTTTTTTATGACTGTTTTTTTTTATGAGTTCTGATTGGGAAATTTATTAATAAGACCATTTTTTTGTTACATTATTAACATTTTGATAATTAATTATTCTTGTAAGATACAATCTAGTAATTTTGTTGGTAGATAAGATTAATTTCTGTTTATAAAAGCGGAAGTTATAGATAAATAAATATATGCTGCAGTTGCAAAAAAATTAATAAAAATGATTACAAAGCAGAAAAGAAAGTTATATCAATCATTTGTCAATGTAGGAGGTAGTACACATTCCTACTTACATTTTATAGGTATATTTCTATTTTAAAATTTCCAATTGGAAAATTTGTAATTTGCCTTTTCTTCAAAATTTTATTTTGAGATTAATAGGACTTACATCAAATTCATAGCTAAACGATGAATCGTTTAGCAAAACCGGCACGTTTTCACTTTTATAAAACAGCGTTTATATCGAGTTTTTTTTATTAAATTTTCTATTCGAAAAAAACTATGGCAAAATTAATATGCACATACAAATTGAACCTATCGCGGTTTTTCAGATTTACAATCCACTAAAATTGCAAGACAATTTTTTTTTGTTAATCGTGTAAGAATATGGGTTGAAAAAGAATACACATGTGTATACTAACAAAATATTTTACTCCAATTGAGTGGAATTTTTTTGTTTATACATTTAGGTCGCTAGTGTTGGTATAGTAAAAAAGACTAGTTGAAAAGAGATAGAAATATTGTTATTTCTTGGATTATGCTGTTTCGTATTGATTTGTTTATTTTTTTTATGTAATGCGCGCTTTTGAGTAGAATGTCAAATAAGAGTTTCTGAACACTTTCCAAATAAAGTGAAGCCAAGTTCAATTTTCCTCTATCGATTGAATTTAAATTTATAGCAATTATCTTGCAATTTTTAAGGATTCAAAATTCGAACATTTTAAAAAGGTACTTACCGGAAACCGATTTTTATAAGTTTGAATTAAATGTTCACGTTCACGCGAGAGTTTCGAGATCTTCAAAAGCATGGCCAGATGGGTCGTCAGCCAAATTATAGCTTTGCTAAATAATTACATTTAATAATCTGTAAATTGATTGATTTTTATTTTTAACTTTAATTTTAAAAGGCTTCTTTTATTATTTTGTTTCTAAAGCTTAATGATATTTTAAAATTGCGATAGTTGGTGCCAGTTTTTTTCCTATTTAAA
This sequence comes from Episyrphus balteatus, assembly GCF_945859705.1. NCBI lineage: Eukaryota > Metazoa > Arthropoda > Insecta > Diptera > Syrphidae > Episyrphus > Episyrphus balteatus. Next base: position 171,551,454 of record NC_079134.1, read on the forward strand.
ATTGCTAGAAGATCAGCTTCCTCGAAAAAGTTTTTTTTTTTTTTGTCAAAATTGGACATCTTGCGATGAAATGAACTATATTTTCCCTTTCGTTTGTATTGCTCCTTATGCATTTCAGAGCTAGGTCATCGCGGTGCGGTAAGAATTTTAATGATAACAATTCTCCTCTTGTTCTGAATATGAAGGATATTTGTTCGAAAGTAAAGCTGTCATTAAAATAAGTGCCTTCATATAGATCGTACTTGAGTTTTGAATATACTTCCCTGTGAAGTGAACTTCTCGCCTTCTCTACACTGTCATCTCTTGCATTGGAATGAAGTCTTTCAAGTTACAGAGAAATAGCTTCCACACTCCCACATTATCCAAGGTTTAGCTAAACGGCATTTCACACATATCTGCTAAATTTTTCCATTCTTCAAACCAAGAACTTCGGGACCTTATAACAGTGACTGCAATTTTCCTAGCAATTTTGTCGCTGTGGCTGTTCATAAGTTTGACAATGCAGTTGAAGTTGAAATGTATCTTTAATGATGTAAGGTACAGTGGTGATAATCCGGTTTCGATCAGAGGCATGTAATTTGGCGTTGTGTCTGGTAGACGAAACTGTCGCTTTAAAAGCATAAAACATGATGGATTGAAAAGTTGCGATAAAAATTTGGTATTTGGTAATGAATGAATAAGTCGTATTTCCGTAGATATTTTGCCATACTGTACCAATAGCGTTTATGGAAGCAAAAAGCTTCTTCTCCAAGTGTTTTTCGGTATTTATGTTACTTTTTACAGTTTGGACTTTAAAACATACAAAAAAGGCATCTTCCTCTAAACAAAAATTCTGTACAAACTGAAACAATAAACAAATGCTTACTATTGAAATGAGCCTTTGACACGAATTGAATTCTACCTTTTATCAATTTGATTCTAGCCTATTAAACTTTACGTTTAATTCGTTCTCCAATCATATGTGACCATCTCAAAAATCAGTTCCTGCAACAATTTAGTTTGATCTACTATCCAACAGGGTGCCCATCGGCATTTCACATACAAATTTTGTATACCTCTGTCCTGCAAAAATTAAAAGAAATATTTTTATAATATAATAATATATAATTTTTTTTTAATTAACTGATTTTTTAATTATTCAAAAAATAATTTCATATAGTAAGAAAAAGTATTAAATTTTTTTTTCTCTCTTTTCATGCTTTTTTTTGAAAAATGAAATGCTAAATCAAAAATATAGAGAAAGCCACCAATCTTTGTATTGAGACATTACATAATATGACTAACCAGAAAACCCGTGATTTTATTGAGACGACTCGTTGTTTTGATCAAGAAATCCGTGATTTTATGGAGAATACTAGAGATTTTACCCGAGATACCCATTATTTTACAGGGGCTATTCGGATTTTATTTATTCGTGAAACCTACGATTGCGGGTGGCACTGGTGCAATGAATGTAGTGCTTGGCTGCTAACCTGGGGGTGTGGGTTCGAGCCCTACCTCAGGCAGCAGTCTTTTCTTTATCCCCCAGCTTGGTAGCCACCCCTGGGATTATATGAGATAATAATCATCTTATTCTCAATTCACTGTATCAATATCAACACAAAATTCTTTCCTACATCTTTCTATTCCTTTTAACTAGTACCGTGCAGTATGCATTTAAAAGACCTTAGTTCATATAGTTAAAATTATTAAATTATTATAAATTCCGCATGCGAAAACGATGGAAGCTAAGCTTTTTGAAGATTTTTGATTGTATGTAGGAAAAAATAGAGACATTTATATTTAATACGTTTATCTTTAATCCTTTTCGTAATTGAAAATCCATAAACAAAAACCAGTCAGTATATGTAAATTTAACACAGTCCAAAAGTAAAAACATACTGGGAATTACTTTGGATCAATTTCGTAGAAAAAATTTCTTTACTTTGCTTAAATCTCATAAAAACACAACTAATTTTCAAGTTTTAAATTGTAAAAAAGAGCATGGTAGTACAGGAAAGTTAGTAAAAAAACAAGCATATTGTGGAACGAAATATAGGACGGCTGAATTTTTCAAATCTGAAAGAGGGATATTAGAAAAGCTTAACTCCTGGTTTTCGGGACGCCACCCCCCTGGCGAAATCCGCCATTTTGGAAAACGCGAATCGCTCTATATCTCCAAAACTATTTATCCTAGAGAAATGATTATCAGACCAAAGTTCCTGGAAATTTAATTATCTTTTTCTTTGTAATACATTATTTTTCTGAGCGGGCAATGGTTTTGAGGTTATGTTGTTTTAATTTATTTTTTTTTTGTTTTTTTAAGATTTTATCATTCCCGGTAGTAGTTACATAAATTTTTAAACAGTTAAAGTTATAGACCATTAAATTTCCAATAATTTGGTATATTTTTGAAAGTCATGCGATGTATGAGTCGAAAGTTATTGATCTGAAAACTGCGTAGTCTAAGTACACGAAAGTTAGTAAAAAAACAGACATTTTGTAGAACGAAATATAGGGAGGCTGATTTTTTCAAATCTGAAAGAGGAGTATTAGAAAAGCTTTAGTCCTGGTTCTTGGGACGCCGAGCACCTGGCGAAATCCGCCATTTTGAAAAACGTGAATTGGTATATATACCTGCTACACTATTGACTTGACCGAATAAGTTACTTAACCAAAGTTGTAGGTAATATGAATATCTGTTCTTGTACATGCACTGTTTTTCAGCGAGGACAACACTTTTGAGGTTATGTTGTTTTTTTTTTTAATTTTTTTATTTTTCACGGTCTCTATGATAGAAACATAATTTTTTGGCATCATAAAAGTTGGATGTTTGACTTAAAACACAAAATATGTGTACCACAACATTCTACGGTTTACCATAACCCACCATAATAACTAACTTCCTCTCATATCATATGTTTCTTGTTCTTACATTACGTACACGATTAAGTATTTTAGGTATGAACCTTATGCAAAAGCATATTAGTATATTTTTAGAAAATATTGAAAGGGATTGCTCTTAAAATTCCGTATCTTTGGTTTGAAAAATCATATAATCTTCAAAAGGATACCAAATTAATGGAATATTGATGTTCTACAACTTTAATCAGAGAGAAAAATTAAAAAAAACCGAAAAAATAAAAAATTAAACAACATAACCTTAAAAGTGTTGTCCGCGCAGAAAAACAATGAATGTACAAGAAAAGATATTTATATTACCTACAACTTTGGTTAAGTAACTTATTCGGTCAAGCCAATAGTTTAGTAGATATAGACCAATTCACGTTTTTCAAAATGGCGGATTTCGCCATGGAGTTGGTGTCCCGAGAACCAGGACTTAAGCTTTTCTAATACCCTTGTTTCAGATTTGAAAAAATCAGTCTCCCTATATTTCGTTTTTTAAAATGCCTGTTTTATTTACTAACATTCCTGTACTTAGACTACAGTTTTCAGATCAATAACTTTCGACTCATACATCGCATGACTTTCAAAAATATACCAAATTATTGGAAATTTGATGGTCTATAACTTGTACTGTATATAAAATTATGTTACTATTACCGAGAATAATAAAATAATAAAAAAAAAGGAAACAAAATAAATTAAAACAACATAACCTCAAAACTATTGCCCGCTCAGAAAAACAATGTATTACAAAGAAAAAGATAATTAAATTTCCAAGAACTTTGGTCTGATAACCATTTCTCTAGGATAAATAGTTTTGGAGATATAGAGCGATTCGCGTTTTCCAAAATGGCGGATTTCGCCAGGGGGGTGGCGTCCCGAAAACCAGGACTTAAGCTTTTCTAATGCCCCTCTTCCAGATTTGAAAAATTCAGCCGTCCTATATTTCGTTCCACGAAAAAGTCTATCTTTCCTGTACTATGGGAGCAAAATTTTACTTATCTTAATCTCACCACCATCCCTGATATCTTAAAACCAATTGGTCTAAACACTTGTCAAAATCCACACAACAAAACTCGTCTACCACCTTCAACAACATCTTCCTCTCCCACCAAGATAAAAACACACACAAAAAATCCATCCCACATGCCATCAGCCAGATGTCGCCACCAGTTAATGAAACCACCACCATACAAAAAAAAAATATTCTTGCATTCAGCACAAATTTAACTTCAGAAATCACAGAAAGACAACAAAATACCTGTGTGTGGTGTGTTAACCAAAGAATTTTTAAATCATTTTTCATCAAAATTTATCAAGATAAATTTTGAAATAAAGAAAATAAACATTTTTCGACTCCTTGGAGGAGTCCCATAAAAACATAAAATGAATTAATTTAAAAGAAAAACTCCATCCGCTTTAACAGTAGGATTCTCTTTCCTCAAGAAAAGTTCACCCAAAATGGCATTCCTGTGTCCCGTCAGAATACGTCGGGGAAAAAAGAAAAAATGTGAGTGAGAATATTTATTATTATTCTTCGAGCACAAAATTAAACCATCCATGAAAATATTTCCCATGAGATGGAAATAAAAAACAAAAAAAGAGAAAAATTATAAAAAATTTCTTCTATGAAAATATTAAAACGAAAGAGTTCATGCAAAAACTTGTTTTTTTTTTTTTCTTCTTATTTCCACACCACATTTTCCCCCTTGACAACACCAACAACAATAGCTATTTGGTGCAATCAAGTGCATCACCTGTTGCTATACGAATACAATGTAATCATTTTCTTTCTTTTGTATCACTGCAGCTTCCAATAACGACGTGGATAAAGAACTCTCTCGACCGGGATCGGGACTTGGACTTAATCATGGAATGGGACGCATTACTGGCTCGGCTAGCATTGAGACTCTAGTTCGAGTGGGAATTGAAAAAGAGCACGGACTTAGTCCAGACTCGAAAATGGTTGTATTGCATGACTTCACCCCGTGTGTTGATGATGAGCTGGAAGTGAAACGAGGACAAATAGTGAATATACTTTACAGAGAAAATGACTGGGTGTATGTGATTGGACAGGACACTCGACAAGAGGGTTTTATACCACATTCATATTGTGCCCCCTACAATACTCAGCTCGCCGACTTAGCCATAAAAAAGAAGCTACCCAGAGATCAGAGTCTGCCGAATGATTTGACCGAAGGCATTCACAGTGATGCAATAAAACTGGAACTTTTAGACGATCCAGTGCCACAATTGGGTGGAGGCGGTGGTAATGGTGGTAGTGGAGGACTAAGCAATGGAATGCAATCACCGTTGAAGAACTCACAGGCAAGTTTAAGCTCGGAGCCAGATTTCTTGCCATTTGCCAAAGATCCCAGTGGTCGATATATCGTCCTGTATACGTTCATAGCTCGCGATGAGAATGATGTCTCAGTTGAGCGTGGAGAATTTGTGACAGTTCTGAATCGAGAAGATCCCGATTGGTATTGGATTGTGAGAAGTGATGGTCAAGAAGGTTTTATTCCGTCTGGATTCGTATATCCAGCTGATAGTGTATTACAAAGCAAGCCGATAGGTGGACAAAGTCCAGCTAAGCATCTGAATCCAGATTTGTGTGCAAATAATGGAGTAGTGGGTAACAATAATAATAATAATCCCTTGCAAAATGGTCAAATTGGACCACCCAGCAACACAGCAAATGCACCTGCTGTAGGAGGAGGTAATGGCCAATTGGCACAGCCAATGAATAATAATTGTGGAACACTACAAGCAGCCGCAGGAGGAGGTCCACCTCAACAACTTGGTGTTGGAGCCGATGATTTGCGTTATCATGGAACAGAATTGGTTATGTTGTATGATTATAAGGTTAGTCTATTTCTCATACATATTTCATATGATTCCATTGAATTAACTTTGATTTCCATTTTACACAGGCACAAGCACCAGATGATTTATCAGTTAGACGTGGCGATTGGATTTATGCTGATCTGAATAATCAAACTGTAGACGGTTGGTTATGGGCATATGCACCGAAAACCCGTAAATATGGTTTTATACCAAAAGCCTATGCACGTCCGCCAGCCATGACAAGTCTTTAGAGACTAAAATTAATCAAAAAAATTATTTAAGTTATTATTACAAAAAAAAAAGAACATAAGACAAATTTATTCGAATAGGATTTGTATATTTAATTCTAGGATTCGTTTTCCTTAAATCTTCCATTCGCTTTAATCAATCAATATGAATTAGTTATTTTATAGCAATAAATAATATTTTTATTTCTTATCAATGAAGTTGAATAAAAAATACTAAGATCGTAGTTTATCAAGCAAAATGCTTAGAAAATAAATTTTAAAGAAAATTTAATCTTACAACTGTAGTTTTTTTTTTACTTACTTTGTATATTCTGTAGGTCTTAAAAGAGAAATTTGACCTTGAATTTATGATTTTAACTAAAGTGCTTAGGTAAATATCAGTATATTTTTACGGAAGCTCATATTCTTCTTACAAAAATATCTTCATATATAATATATGTATGAAGCAACCTGCGTTAGACAAAAATTAAAAGTTTCGGTACATCAATGCATTATATCGATGCTTTTCCAAATCTTAGTGAGGAATTTTTGCCAGCATCCCGTGTGATTCAAAACCATTCACAGTTCTACTGCCAAAATGAAATCTCGATACTATCCATGCCCTTGTGCCATACAGCATGATCGGGATCATAGCGGTACACCACTGAAAAGTTTGTTTCTATATGATCATAATAAGCATAAGCAAGGAGGAGAACGGGCTTTTTTATTGACTTTGAATTGCCTGCATTTGATTTAATAAAGAAGTTTAAGAACTAGATGACATCCATCATTTTTTAGACTCATTGAGAAGAGAAGCACAAAACCGCCAGCTCACTTAGAGACATTGTGTATTTGGTTTCTACTATGTCACAATGACATCAGTGCAGAGATAGCGAAGAAGAACACTTGCCAATCGATATTTCTTCGGGCAGTAAAGAACCAAGGAAGTACTGTTAAAAACCCTAATCAATCCATTCCTACTATATGGGGTAGAGCCATGGACATTGACAAGAGCGGATGAAAACCTTCTTGAATGGTTTAAGAGACAGATTCGTCGGGTAATGTTCGGTCAATCGGTGGAGAACAGAGGGGAGGAAAAGATACAACTACTAGCTATATGGACTTTATAACGATATAGACCTTCTTAGAAGCTCAAAACGGCCTGTATACAACCCTATAAGTCTCAATCAGCAAACAGTTACTTCCTTCAGATGTAAAAAAACGTTGTATGAACATTTGAAAGTGTATACTTGCTAACTTTTATTTATAGACTAAATTCTCCATTCACATCTTAAATTTTATTCTGGTAGAACATTCTTTGTTCAACTCGAAATAGGAACATCTTTACTATTACCTGATCACGGCCGATCGACCTATGCCAAATGAGATTTAAAAAATACTGTTTGTCGCCAATTCGTTTACATATCATCGATAGCGGCAGACGAAGCAGCAAATACAAAATACGAAATCCGACGAATCCATATATCTTCAATATCATAATTACCTAATAGTTTTAAGACAATCTAAAGACAAATATTTTAAAATACCTTAAAATGTTGTCTTTAAGCTTTCCCGACATCAAAGGAATTAACGTAGCGAGAGTTATTCCATGGTCATCATTCATAAATGCTAAGCTGGCCAAAGTTTGAATTTTCTCTTCTAGCTTTTTAAAATATTCAAAGCGTCTCCTTTTTTGAGTATGGAGCACATCCGCCTTATGTGGTATCACTTTTCTGACTTCTTGTAGCTCTAGTAGGCGGATAATCTACTCAAGTTCTTCCAAATAAAATAGTAAGTACTTATCCTCATTACCGCAAGTTTTTTTTCTGAACTGGTATCCTTAGGTAAATCATTTCAATTTTTGATCGAACTTTACTACTGCCATAGTTACCTTCATTAAACTCGACAGCTTGTTTCTCTCTTCTTTTTTTAACATTTATCTCAATGAGTATCTCCCTCAGCAGTTTTTATCCATCGATTCAAGTATATTTTTTATCTAAAAGTTAAAAGTAATATTATTATATGTTGAAAAGCTCTCGGATTAGAGTACTTCAAAACAGACATCGAGGTTCATTAAGAAGTTTTTTTGAAAATTTTAAATAAATACAAACAAAAGTACATAAATACTTAGAGAAAAATTTATATATTTATGTTTTATAATAAAATACGATTTAATTTTTATTGCTTTGTAAATTAGGTTTTATTGATATATTTCTATGATATATATTGAGAGTTTCATTAATTTGTTTTAGTTCTTAAAACTATAACCGTGTTTATCCTTCGAATTTCTACAATCCCATTCTCATAAAAAAAATTTTAAATATTTTTTATAAAACAAAAACTAAAACTCATATACAATAAACAATTCAGTTATTGAATTGAGTTTCCTGAAAAACCTTAACATCATTCAATCAGCTTGGGTTTGAGTTTTTAGTTATTTAATCATGTAATTTCCTATCTGAACAAACATATATGAACTTTAAAGCAGAACTCAACCTTACTATAATATCGGATCTGTTGATGCAAGAACTCGTTCAAGAATTCAATATTTTGAAAGCAGACCAGGACCTCGACTGGCGGATTTTTATTAATACGACTATCCTATCCTGCTAGTGTAAATTTGCACTTTTTATGAGAAAGTTTTCTAGAAAACCCATAGCTTGTTGTTCTTTTGATAAAAATCACGGCTAATGTAATAATACCGAAAATTGAACTTAAAAAAATATTATATAAAATTAGCATGATTTTAATAGTAACATCCACCTTTGTTTTGATTTTTTTGTTTTTTTTTTTATTAAATTTAACTACAATTAAATTGAAAATATTTAAAAAAAAATAATTAAATTAATTTATCTTTGTTAAAATAGAGTTTTGAGAATGTTGTTGTCATCAATTATAACCAACAACAAGAGTCTTTGTCTTTATGTATTTAAAAAAAAAATTATATAAATATATTTTTATATATAATATAATATTTGTATATGAATGTATGTAACTGTTTTTAATAAACTTAATAATTCTAGTTTTTTTTTTATTATTGTTGTTTTATAAAATATTGAATTTATATATTTTTGTATTGCTTTTGATTTCGTCTTCTATATAAATACGAAAAGCAATAATTCTTTGAGAATTAGTCTTTTCATTTTTGTAAACATTAACATTTTTTTTGTCATCATCATTAACTATATAAAAAAAAATATGTATGTGTACTAAACTACTGCATTTAACATGATATATATATATGTGTAATAAACGTTGCTAATAGCGTCTGGATATTAATTTGTGACCTTGTCACTGTGTTATTGTGACGCTCTTGGCAGTTGATTTGTTGCAGACCCATTTGGGGTACACTTGGGACATCCAATTGAGATTTTTCTGAAAAGTAATTTTGGTTAGTAAAAAATTCCAATAAAATAATAATTGATATAATTTTTTTTAAAAGAAAGAAGTGAGGGAATATAATTCAACAAAAAGCAAACAGAGATACTTTATAAGAGTGGATGAAGCGTTCTTCAAAACGATACCAGAATGCAGTATGGTAGTAGAGATGAGTCGTTCTTCGATTGATCGGTTGAAGTGTAAAAACATGAAAAGGTCAAGTGTTCAAATATGAAATCTAAGTTCACTTATTCAAACTTTGATATATAGAAGTAAATACAGGCTTAATTTATATACCTCAAATTGAAAATCGAAACTTCATCTCCAGTAATATATCTGGCGATGACGTGGTCAATGGTCAACACTTTTTATCGATTTTAAACCGACTTCTGATAACAGAAAAAGAAAATAACTATACAGTCTTGTAGTATATCGGCATTCCTGTGAATAAGTATAGTACATCTACGGAGATATTTTACTTCTGAGTCAATGTCATACAGAACCTGAAACCTTTAATAGCAAGAACAGTAGTGGATTCCGCTTATTTCATTTGTGGTAGTTAAAAATCGCAGTGCATTATTTGGGTATTAACAAAAAAAAAAAAAAAAAAAAAGATATGTAAGCACGAGAAAGAAGACTAGTCAAACTATTTTGGGCAGGCATTCAATTGTAGAAATCATACTCTGGAAAAATACAATTGATTTTCTACCTTAAAAAAAAAACTTTTTATGTAGTGTTGGAGATCATCCACATGTAGATCACTAGTAGTAACTTAAGAGAGTTATGGTCTCCTTGACATCGAGATCAAAACAGTGTTGAATAAAGAAAGAAGAATAGGATTGGAGACCATCTAAATAACTATTCAAAATTTAACCGTAAGTTTTAAGAACTGAATAAGTCAATTTTGCAAAATTTTTGAGAAAACGCAAACTTCTAGCTTCTATATTTTACTGTTTTCAGATGTTTGACCTTCAGGTAAAATTTATTCCCGGTAGAAAAGTAGATTTCACAAACGAATATAGTTTAAAAAAAAAATATTTACTGTGGTCTATTTTTTATTTGAGTAAAACAAAAAATGGGAAAATAAAGATAGGATCGAAGTCATTCTTCGGTTAATTTTCAATGAAAAAAAATTTTGAGCCCAGCGTTTTTAAGAAAATTTAGTCTTCTGTTTTTATTTAGAGCAATGCATATGACTATCTCAGCCCAAAAAAAAATACCGTTAACCAAGCAAAAAAAAAATCAAAAAATCGTTTTTCTTGACTTTTTTTTATGTTCTTTTGGACTATTTTGGTATGGAAATTTTTGTTTTCAATTTTTAAAAAAACATTTTTCCTATATTAATTTATCCGATATAATCAATATATTAAAATTAAAATCAAAAAGAGGGCTTTTGCACCCCTATCTTCAATTTTCGCCCACTCATTTAATAGCACTCCGCAGTTTTATCTTCTCTTATAACCCATGCAACGTTTTCTGCAATTCTGCAATAAGGCTTAATCAATAGCCAGGAATCCTGGCTGTTCTTCAAACTTATAAAATTTTTCAACCACTGTAACTAAGAAACCCAAAATAATTTTTTTGTTTTTTTCAACTTAGAAGATGTGTCTACTCCTAAAGATGCCATTTGCATCAAAAAGTCAATCACTTACGATTCAATTGTAGTTGTTAAGAAATGTTGTTTGAATTTTGTTTTTGTTTTTATTGTTGCTTAGACTTCGAAGGAATGCCGTTTTGTGGGAAAGCCAGAGGAAAGGAGGACGTGTCGGCAAGATGAATGGGTAGGAAATAGTATTAAATTAGAAAAGGAGAAGGGAAGTGTTTGGATAGGGACGGAAGGAATAATAAGTTCCAGGAACGTGGGTTGCTTGCGATGCACGGCATATATCTCGCCGAAACTTATAGACCAGGGTCGATAATTTTTGAAACCAAAAAAAATCATAGTAGGATGAAACCCATTGGAAAAGGAGGTGAACATGATGAAAATTAAAGGAAAAATAAATTACGGGCGAGCCGAGTTCGGGAAGTGGGTGGGTTGAGTTTTTAATGGTAAAAAATGGTATATCTCAATTTCCGGCAAAACTACAAATCCTATAGAAAAAAGTTGTATGGCAAAGTTGTTGGTAATAAAAAGATCTACAACTTTTGTATCAACAATTTTTTCACATAACCTCAAAATGTATGTGAAAAATTAAAAAAACCGAGTTTTTGGTTTTTTATTTTTATCTTTTTCAAAAACAAAAATTTTTCTACGAAATTTGGTGAAAACTTACCTTATTATGTTCCAAATACACTGTAATTTATTTGATTTAAAATATTAATTTGTTTACCTTATTTTGACTTTATACCAAAAAAACACCCTAATTTTCAATGGAAAATTCACGTGTCAAAATATCAGCTTTTTTCAAAAAGTCGGTGAGCATTTCGTTCATTAAAATGTCTATTTTCTGATGGTGTAAAAAAAATTTTACATTAGTATACTATAGAACATGTTCTAGTAAAATTCAAAAAATGAAAAAAGCTTGAATTCGAAAAAAATTTTTATCATTGTTTACAATTTTGGCCTATTTATTTAAATTTACACTTTAATTACTCAAAAAACGTAAGATTTCATGTAACATTGATTAATCTTAAGTTTTTTGAGTAATTAAAGTGTAAATTTAAATAAATAGGCCAAAATTGTAAACAATGATAAAAATTTTTTTCGAATTCAAGCTTTTTTCATTTTTTGAATTTTACTAGAACATGTTCTATAGTATACTAATGCAAAATTTTTTTACACCATCAGAAAATAGACATTTTAACGAACGAAATGCTCACCGACTTTTTGAAAAAGCTATTTTGACACGTGAATTTTCGATTGAAAATTAGGGTGTTTTTTTGGTATTAAGTCAAAATAAGGTGAACAAATTAATATTTTAAATCAAATAAATTACAGTGTATTTGGAACATAATAAGGTAAGTTTTCACCAAATTTTGTAGAAATATTTTTGTTTTTGAAAAAGATAAAAATAAAAAACCAAAAACTCGGTTTTTTTATTTTTTCACATAAATTTTGAGGTTATGTGAAAAAATTGTTGATACAAAAGTTGTAGATCTTTTTATTATCTACAACTTTGCCATCCAACTTTTTTCTACAGGATTTGTAGTTTTGCCGGAAATCGAGATATACCATTTTTTACCATTAAAAACTCAACCCACCCACTTCCCGAACTCGGCTCGCCCGTAATTTATTTTTCCTTTCATTCTTATCATATTCCCCTTCTTTTCCAATGGGTTTCATCCTACTATGATTTTTTTGTACTTTTTAATGTTTTTGAAGGCATCGGCACTGGTCTATTAACATCGCCCGCAAACAAAATCATATATCACGCCATATACAAAAATTACCTAAAAAAAATCATTTTTTTGACAGAAGAAACAGCAGACGGACATAATCCTTCGCTGATGTTAGTGCAGTGTGTCCTAAACTCCCCCAACCATGAAAATCCCCGACCATGTTAAGATTCCTCCAAACAAATAAATATTAAAATTGACATTTAACAACTTACTTTAAGCTCTCTCTGAGTTGTTCATTCTCCGACAAAGCAGCACTTAATTTCTGCTGTGCACTAAGTATCAAATCATTTTTGCTACTTATTTGCATTTTCAAATGTGCTATCGTTTCTTCTTGTGCTTCAAATATTGCCTAGAAAATAAAAAAAAAAACATTAAATATCTAACAATCAAATCAATATAAAACCACAAAATAATACCCTGCATTCTTCCATACTCTCCGAATACGTAGGTGGTTCATCCAAACAAAAGAATTCTCGCACCAATTTAAACTTCCGAAGCTCTTCTTTAGACATAATTGAATTAACAAACATCTGTAAACCCTGCACCCGATTATCCAAAAACACCGAATTGAAATTATCTCCAAATATCTTCTTCCTCGGCAGATGAAGAGTTAGAGTAGGAAAAGCCTGCTTTAGTTTGTTATTCAAACGGACAAAGTCAGTATAACGACGAAGAACCAACCAACAATCATTTGTAAAAGGATTCTCTACACGCAACTTATAGACAGTGAATCTAGCACGTTCTTCCATCACTTCATAGCCGATTATAGGAATGCGAACAGCACTTGTATCAGTAAACCCAGTTCGTTCACCGAACTCAGAGGAGGCCACACTTCGACCAAAACGATTCGAAATGCTGCATTCACTCATTCGTCGTCTAGTTTCATTGAGTGATATGCTATTTTGTGAAGTGCTTGTTGCTCTACTCTCGGCATAATTTGATCTCGACAAATATCGATCACTGTGAGCACCTTGAAGTGGCATTGTGTCGTTTCTTCCAGCTGAACTGACACCAACGCCACCTCGAGTGTTATTGTGAACTGTATTATGCACAGAAATTGTTTTTAAACAAACTTCTGATTTAGCACCAAGTAAATTTGTATTGCCTTTGAATGAGGCTGCTAATTTTTGCACATCACCGTCAGATTTCGAAGATAATCTAGACGAGTACAGAGGATGACCAGTATCTTCTGGTCTCGATATGTCCGGATAGGATCGAGATAGTTTACGTAATTCTGGTTGTGATTCGGGGGAGAATTTACGTGGTCTAGAGCCGGGGAGATATTTTTTATATGGTTTAGAGCTATCGCGTTTTTTTATTGCACGTAGGGACATTTTCTTTCAGTGATGGCTACCAAAAGACTCCAAAACCAAAATGTTTGGAATGTTTTTTAATTTCTTTTGTTATTTGCATACTATTTATAGATTATGATTTTATATATATTTTGTATTGTTTTGTTTGAAACAATTTTGATTTGAAATAAAAAATATATTTTATTTTTGTGCAACAAGAGAAAAGCAAAAAATAAAATATAAAGAAAAAAGAAAAACGAAAAATCAACAAGATGAGCAACAAGCGAAGTAGAAAATTATGACAAATGATGGGATGGCAGATTGATGACAGGTGGATATAAATTTCGGTTGCTGAATGGATTCATTTTAGATCTGTGCGATTGAGAAATTGTTGATGGGATTTTTATGGTTAAAACACATTTTAACGACTGCTCATGCCAAAAAAAACCGCATACGAAAAAAAAAATACGCCAACTTTTCAAAATTAAATTTTTGCTGTGCGACAAATCTTTGCGGCACGGCATGGGAATCTAATGTCGAATTCCCTTCAATTTTTAGAATCGCCTCAAAAAATTCGAATTTTTGGTGTTAAAAAGGAACATGAAAACAAACCGAATTCTTTTGCGATTGTGTGTGTGTCATTTGACAATAATTTTTACACGTAATAACGTCAAGCTGAAATCAAAACAATTTCTGTAAAATAAAACCAGAGATTCTTTTGATCAATAATTTTGTTTATTTCCTTCGGTAATATAAATTTAATTTAATCCAAATTAATAGGAAATTGCAGATATTATTAAGATCTGAGTGAAGATGAAGTAAAAATTTAATTTTTTTGGCCGTACACTGTGGTTTTACAAAGAAAAAATTTCCTGAAGACAATCACGAGAAAAAAAGTCACAGTAATTTGACTTTTTCACAAGAACTATGCCAAGAAAAATTATATTTTGATCGCACATTGTTTTTTTCTATTTATTTCATATTTTTGCGCAATAAAAACACGATATTCGATTATAATTTACTCATTATTTGAAGTTGGTATTCTCAGATAAACAAACAACACGAGGGAATCTTTCAGCTTGACGTTTGAGAAATGTCAAATGTTCCAAGTGTGTGTGCAAATCCGTGTAAATCTCTCAAAAAAAGAGGGATTAAAAAAAATTCGAATTCTGCTTCGTTTGAAACGAATTTTTTTCTATGGAACATGATTTTCAGAAAAAATCGCTTTGAGATCGACGAAAATTCGATTTTTGCATTGAAAGGAATTCGCCATAAGCCGCAGGTAATTTAATTCGCAATCCGTTTTTTTTTTGCAACGAAATGAGCAGATAAATGTTATTTCACGAACGCACTAAATTCTTCATTGGGGATAGGTCAGAAAATAGTTCTGCATACGAGGGTAGGAGAAATATTAAAGATTCGAATACCAGATATTTATGAGAAAAACAGTCGGTTTGTGAAAAAATTATTTGTCTAAAAAAATGAGTTGATTTTTAATAAGAACTCTTTTTGTGTCCACTACCCAAACCAACGTCGACAGTTTTTTTGTATGAACAAAATTCTACACCTGAACGTCGACGTTCTGGGACTGAATTACGGCATACGATTACGATCATATATTAAGGCCCAACTATAATAGACGTACGGGAACGCAAGCTAATGTCAAAACCGAACCAACCGTTTCTTTCCGATTGTCAAATGCATCCGTTTACCCATAATTGTTTTAAAAGAACGAAAGCCTTTGTATGTCAAGTTGTTTTTGCTTTCGAGAATTCATGTTTCATTTTCTTTCAGACTTAAGGCTTAACGACATACACCACTTTTTGAAAAAGTACAAAAGTTAAAATATTTTTTTTCTGGCTAGCGCAATTTTTTCTTGAAAAAGGGTATACAAATTGTTTTTTAAACCAAAAAATAAGCTTTCTGCATCATTTGTTTTAATTTTCCAGCCCGAAAAACTTTACAAAAATGCCTTTGAAAATTTTCATTTTTGTACCTTTTCACTTTTTAAACAATGTAGTTAAGGCTTTATACTTTATGTAAAAATAAAATAGAAAAAACACATTCTAACACATTCGCTGCTTAAGCGAAAAGAAATTTTCCATACAAAATTTCGTTGACGAAATCCTGTACGGAAAATTTCGTTTTGCTTTTCGTTTTTCAGTACGCAGCTCTAGCGAAAAATTGGAGAGTTTTTACTCATTTGTCACTTACTTTTTACTGTCCTGTGCATTTTTCTTGATTCCAAGAGCATTGTTGACGGTTTTTTCACTTTTAATTCATTTATTTCTTGTTTAAAAATTATTTTCTGTTGATTTTTCTTGATTTGAAATTGATTTTGAATTTTTTTATTTTGACTTTGACAGAATACTCGATGATATTTTTTTCGTTAGCATTTTCGCTGTCGACTTTGGAGACTTGAACATTTTTCGTTTCGCATCAGCAGCGTACTAGGCTTTAATCCTCTCCAAATTGTTTCTTTCTATTCGCAGAACATGATAAGATTAGCTAAAATTCTTGTGCGATAAAAAAAACCCTTCAGGCTGTTGTCGCATTGGTATGGGTACTCTCATATGCCTATTCTGAGCAAAATTTGTTCATTTGGTTAAAATTTGCAATGGCTTTAAAAATTCCGAGTGAAAAAAAATGTAAAAATACTACTTTTGAGGTTATGCTTTTATGTGAAGACATTTTTCTTTTAATATAAATTATAATCATTTATATAAGAACTATTTTCCTTCTTTCTAGATCTGTTTAAATCTTTTTGATATCTTTTTTATTGTTCGAGATATCTTCAGTTTTTTGGCTTATTGTAATGTATCAAACAGATATCACGTTTTCATCTCCTTTTTAGTAAAAACACACTTATTTCATCTTAAGATATCTCGGACAGTATAAAAGATATTGCAAATATTTAAACAGGTCTTGAAAAAAGCTTCAAATTGTGTCATAATATCAAAATTGGTAAAAAAAAGTTTTTTTGTTTTACATTTTCTAACGGTAATATTTCCAAAACGGGAACTGATAGGATACTTTTGACTTCAGATTCGAATTCAACACACCGAAAACCTTCAGAAAAGTATATTTTGTTTCATGTGGGGAAAATCTTGTTAACTTCAAAATAAGTCAAAAAACGATTTTTTTTTTTAACTTTCTAAGGGTAATATTTCAAAAACGGGAGCTGATAGGATATTTCTGACTTCAGATTCAGAACATCAAAAACCTATAGAAAAGTATATTATAGTGTTCGCACCAAAAAAATAATTAATTTTTGTAGACCAGTGTAATCTAATATTTTAAAAGCCCGATTTTGTATTCTATCTAAGAAACTCAAATCTCAAATACTTTATCGGAGCACCTGCCCAGATGTCAAAATTGTATTCAAGTCAGGGTTCAGACTTTACTTCGATCGAAGTAGATTTAGTTCGATTTTGGGAACAAAATAAAATCTACTTCCCTACTTCTCTTTTATATGATCTACTTAAAAAATAATAATAAAAAAATGGTTAGAAAAATAATTTTGTTGGAAATAACTTTTTTTTTAAATACATTTTTGTAAATAAATGTTCCGAAATCTACTTCCGAAATTCTACTAAACGTTTTTAAGCGTTTTTACCGACATCCAATATGTGTTCATTCCACAGAAGGTGGTTTGTTGCATACCGGAATGGAAATCTAAGTTTCCTCGATGCCCCTCATGGATATTGGCAAAGATAGAGGGTTCGATTTTAAATATAGTAAGCAGCACTGTGTTTTTGAATCATTTAATTCTACGCATTGGACGATGCAGTCGAGATCAGAATTTAATGAGCTTATCATTGATTGATTGATTGGTATTTGGGGTGTAAGATGCACTGCGACCTATAAGATCTATTGTACCCCCCTTTTAAGCTATCTGAGTTAGTTCCTCATTTTATAGCTGTTTCTCTAACCTAATTCCTTTCGGAAAATTGAGTGTTTGGGTTATTTTTATAGAATGTAATTTTTCCTCTTCGACCTGGTTGAAACGTTCTTCTTCTTGGTTGTAGTTCCCGAGAAGCATTTTCGCTTGTCTCAGTTTTGGTAGTTCTGTCCAGGTTTTTGATCTCATGGTCTCCTCGTCTAGTTTTATTTTATTTTTAATAACATTTTCTCCTATTCCGCAATACGGTTCGGGTCCCATTAAATGGGAATTTGCTCCCGTTTTTTTGCTAAAGAGTCCGCCTTCTCGTTCCCCTGGACATCAACGTGCCCAGGTACCCAGTGGAGAGTGTCTTTGTTTATTTTGCCAAGTTCGTTAAGTTTTCCTATACACTTCAATACTAGCTTGGAGTTGATTTTGTAAGATTTAAGGACATTTTTTTTCACTCGGAGTTGAACATAACTTGAGAATTTTTATCCTCGGTTTTGTTCACTCCAAGTTGACGTTTTCAACTTTTGATTTTAAACTCGAGAGTTGATCAATTTTCAGTTTTCTCAACTTCCCTAAAAAGTAGAAGTTTGCCGACCAAACTTGAAAGTTTGCTTCAGATTTTTTTTTTAATTTTTCTGTCAAAATTTGGTTGGCATTGGCAGTTATTGTGTCAGCGAATTAATATTCCAAAGCAAACAAAAATCGAAAAATTAAACACAAAAAAGATTACAAATATGCTATGGATATGACAGATTCAAATTTTAAATTAAATAACTGACAGTTTTTGTTTCATATTTCAACTGGAGAGTTGAGAAAATTATTAGTGAATAAAAAGAAATTACAACTTGCGTTTGAACTCTCGAGTTAAAGTCAACTCTCAACTTGGCAAACTCGAGAGTTTGCTTCAAGAGCAATAGTGAAAAAAATGGCCCATAAGTGCTTTTAGGCCAGCTTGACTATCAGACATAATGGCAATGTTTTTGCTTCGGTGATTCAATTCGAGGTTCATTTCTGCACATTTTACAATGGCATTTACCTCAGCTTGAAAGATACTTGGGACCTATCATACTTGCTTATCATAACTGCTCATTTGAAAAAAAGCTTAATATAAAAGTTAATTCATTCATTCTATTTTTATTTTAACCAGCATGAAATACCTTAACTAGATTTAACAACTTTCTCATCTTCTTTAACCTTCAACTCTTCCAGTTGCTTCTTGACAGCATTGATTTCATCTTCACTAACAGTCACCGCTAATTGACATTCTTGCTGTTCCTTACGAATGAATTCTAAATTCTTGATTTTCTCTTCCAAAAATGGAATTTGTTGTGCCTGCAATTTCAAACGATATTCCTTCAATTTGTCATGTTGAAATGTTCTACAATGAGTGTTGGTTAATTTGCGCAAAGATTCTTTGCGGGTAATCCAGTGAAAGTGGCTCGGTGGTGATTTATATTCCAAATCTAATTTCTCAAGAATCCATTCGAAACGTTTGTAGTCCCAACGTCTTAGATACTTGAGGAACTTCTTACGTTTGTCAATCATTTCTTTGAGTGTAACTTTCATTTTTTTATTGCGAGGAAACTGTTCCATACGCTCTTGGAAAATACGAATGGTAGCCGTCATTTTGGCCACTTTTTAAGCAATAAATTCATGAATTATTGAAAGTGAATATTAATACGATCGCTACTTACATTTAGCTTCCATTGAACCAAGATCTAGAGGATGTCTTTGTACTTCTTTGACAAGCATTTCTCGATAAAGATTACTCGTGAAGATTTTTGGATTATTTTCAAGTTGAAAAAGTGATTTTACTATGTCATCGGCCCTGAAGAAGGTTTTATATAAATTATATCTATTTTCAAAGATTTCATATTCAAAACTTACTCCTTCAATTCTTTGGAATCACGAAAATCGGGTAGTGGATCTTTTTTATTGATAGTAGGCAATTTGCTAAGGTCACCGCTTTTCTCAGGCAAAATGCAAGAAATCTTTTCTGGTCGATTCCATTTGATCTTTAAATCTGACTTGAAGGCATACTCCCGGACTGATTGTCGGGCAATTACATTAACCGTTTTTAGGCAGTTCATAAAATTCATCTCGATTTTTTATTTTTATTTTATCCGAGAAAAAAAAATGTGAAGAAATTTTTGTAGGAGGAAAATAAAAAATTCAACTAGGGCTAGCAGGTTATGTCATTTGTCAGAGAGAAATGTCAAAAAGTTTGAGAGAGTACGTTCCAGGATGGAGGAAAAATTTTATTTTCGACCAATTAAAAAATAAGTGAAACCAAGTGTCATTTTTTGTAAATTGTATTCATTTTTTATAGAAAAAAAAAAAACACCACTATTAAGCATACAGAGAGACAAAAATAATCATTTTTACTATTTTTTTAAAACTATTTTCATAATTAAAATCGGGATAACTATTTTAAAAAGTTAAATATAGTTATTTGTGACTATTTTAATAGTCAATCGAAGTATTTTCCAAATTAAAGTCTAGTACGCTGTTGATGCGAAACGAAAAATTTTCAAGTCTCCAAAGTCGACAGCGTAAATGCTAACGAAAAAATATCTTCGAGTATTCTGTCAAAGTCAAAATAAAAAAATTCAAAATTAATTTAAAATCAAGAAAAATCAACAGAAAATAATTTTTAAACAAGAAATAAATTAATTAAAAGTGAAAAAACCGTCAACACTGCTCTTGGAATCAAGAAAAATGCACAGGACAGTAAAAAATAAGTGACAACCCAACTAGCACAACAGCTTCTATAAATCGAGATCTTGCAGGTACTACTTTTTATACAGCTTGTA
This sequence comes from Episyrphus balteatus, assembly GCF_945859705.1. NCBI lineage: Eukaryota > Metazoa > Arthropoda > Insecta > Diptera > Syrphidae > Episyrphus > Episyrphus balteatus. The sequence continues at coordinate 171,572,128 of NC_079134.1, forward strand.
TTGAGCTTGCTTCAGAATTTAATTGCTTATATAAGTTCGAACTTGTTTAACAACTTCTAATAAGTTGTTTAAATACTGTTAAAGAAACTTAAACGAAAAAAAGCTTGTTTTCGGAAAAGCCTGTTTAATGAATTTATAGAAGCTTTATAGAAATTACCAAGTTTAAAATTTGATTTTTGGTTTTGATATTGAATAATCTAGCTGGGACACTTTTTGGTTTTGACATTGAATAATTTAGCTCGGACATTTTTTGTTTTGACATTTCTGCTATTTGAACTGATTAAGTTTTTGACTTCATTAATTAATATACTACGATGGCCGAGTGGGTAGAGTGGCGGACTGCCACGAAGCAGATACGCAGTTCGATTTCTGGGTGTGGCAAAAAAATGATATACTTTTAAAATTATTATCAATACGTATACTAAAAACTAATGGAAAAATATATATAATTTCAGATCAAAAGATAAAATTCATGATTTAAAATCAAATAAAAACCAGTTAAAAAAGAATTTTTTTTGTTTTTGTAGTTGTTTTTTTAATTTCGATAAGACATGTATTAAAGAGCTATACAAGCTCTTCCGAAGCTATCTGTCAAATCTCAAAGCTTCGGTAAAGCTTCGTTTAAAATTCTTATAGAGGGTCAAACTTGTATAACGTTCTCCTTTTTCCATGCCCAACAACCTTACTAAAGTTTAAAAGAAGCTGAAATTTAGCTTTTGTAATACCTTAACCGAAGCTGAAATGTTAGTTGGGAAATGAGTAAAAACTCTCCAATTTTTCGCTAGAACTGCGTACTGATAAACAAAAAGCAATGAAATTTTGTATGGAAAATTTCGTTTCGCTTCATCTGCGTACTAGGCTTAACAGAGTACTAGGTTATTGCGAGCAAAATTCATTCAAATCATTTTATTTCTTCGTGTAATTTTTGAATTTGTAATTTTCCTACTAATTCCAATTCGAGGAAAACAAATGCAATTACCTTGGATTATATCTTCTGTAGATAAAAGTTTAAATAGTGTATCTGCTAGATTTTCTGTCTCTTTTCTGCATTTTGTTATTAAACAAACGGTTCAGGTACATGAATTAAAAAGTAATTAAAATTGGGAATTTTCACATGACTCTCAGGTAGATAATTAGAAAAAACAAGTATAAATAAGAATGACTTATTTTTTTAACTTATCATAAGTCCCAGTGAATTACTGTGCATTACATAAGCTTCTGTTCTCTTAAAAAACTGAAACATAAATATTATTTTAAAATAACAAAAAGTATACCATTCACAAAAATAAATTAAATATCAAAAAACCACATTCCTGGCATCACTTAATACTAAATCGTCTAACTCAAATTTGACAGTCAAAAGTCATTTCTGTGGCTTTCTCGTTTTTCCCAAAAATCTTTTATTTTTACAAAAATATAAATAAAGTGAATTTTATATTATATTCTTCAAATTAAAATAATAATAAATCGATCTATAAAAGGTAAAGGCAAATAAACTCTACTAAAAATGTCTTCACGTGGCCGAGAAGATCATCCACAATCCTCCAAATTAACACTGGCCGAAAAACAAAAATACATCGAAGATTATGATTTTCTTTATTGCGATGAATCTGGAAAATATGAAAAAGTTGCAAAAATTGGTCAAGGAACTTTTGGGTAAATACTTTTTAAATCAAATTAAAAGAAATTGAACTAAATAATCCATTTAATTACAGTGAAGTATTCAAAGCAAGAGAAAAGAAGAGTAACAAAAAGTTCGTGGCTATGAAAAAAGTCCTAATGGACAATGAAAAAGAAGGTGTAAGTTTGTCTTTGTCTACAAAGATTCCCTAGGTCAACTAATTTATAAACTTTTTATTGAATTCTAGTTTCCAATTACTGCTTTACGTGAAATTCGTATATTGCAACTTTTGAAACACGAAAACGTCGTCAATCTGATAGAAATCTGCAGAACAAAGGCGACTTTACACAACCAATACAGATCTACGTTCTATTTGGTCTTTGATTTCTGTGAACATGATTTGGCTGGTCTCTTGTCAAATATTAACGTGAAATTCAGTCTGGGAGAGATTAAGAAAGTCATGCAACAGCTTTTAAATGGATTGTACTATATTCACAGCAATAAGGTAATAGTTAGTTTTATTTTTTAATTTGTAGGTTTATTTATTTATTTATTTACCTTAAATTCAAATTTTGCTACTCTGTTGCCTAGCAAACCTCGTTAGTGAGAAAACCTCGTATACCTTGTTCGTGGTTAGAAATACTCGTAACTTCATAAATTCAGTTCAGAAAACCTTGTAACATAAGATGAAAGTATTAACTCTATCTGTCAATAAATTGTACTTCATGTTTTTTTAAATGTTGAATTTTCCAGATACTCTCTGTTTCATTTCAGCGTTATCTGCCAATAAATTGCACTTCATTTTTTGTAATGTTAAATTTTCCAGATACCTACTCTCTGTTTCAATTTTAGTCCTTTTTCCTTACTTACTTCATTTGGGTATGTTAATTGGATCTATTATAAAGTGAACAGATTTTTAAGTTCATTGATTCAAGTTTTTCAATGGTACCATAACATTCATGTACAGTAGGTGGCCACATGATTATGACCGACGAAAATCTTCACAAATTCTTTAACTAGAACGCTAAAAAATATGTTTTTTTTTTATTATTTCTGTACAGAAATTATTATTACGGTTGTGTAAAACATTATGCCATTACTAATTTTTTTTTAAAGAGGTAAAGTCAAAAAAATTGTTGACAATAGAGGAGAATACCCTTTTTTTAATATTTCGTAACTTTTCTTTTTGTTGCAAAAATTCCTTTATTCTTTCGGAAACTCGTGAATGAGTTGTTCTTGTGTGCTTGTAATGATCCAGCCACTCAGCACTAAGCCTTTCCACCAGTTGGTTTAAGGTTTTCTGCAGCTTTTCGCCAAAGAATCCCCCAAGTGCGTTATTTGCGGTGTATGGATATGGCATAAAGCCCGCCGTGCAAGAATATAGGAGCTTCTAGCTTAAAAACCAGATTTAAAACTCGTGAAATCAATAATTTGTCAAGCAACTTATTGTTTTGGTCCTGCCTTTGGTGTTTCAAAGAAGGTCTAATACTTCCCTGGGATCACAGAAAAACCAAACGTTGATTGAGGATGTTTAATTTGTGGAGTAACGAACTCTGGTTTGATCTGCTCGCATATTCTTCAATGCACAGATTTGTTCAGTTCCTTGTATGGTATGGAAACCTAATTAATCTAAAAAAAATGTACAGTTTTTGGTCTTGTAAGCAGTGTTGCCAAAAACTATGATTTATCATAGTTTTCATGAATTCTGAACTCAAATCATGAAATCATGATTTTTTTCTCAAATCATGATTTTTAAAAACTTTTTTTATTTCCTAAAGCCTGGTACGCTGTTCGCACTAAATTTTAGCGAAGATAAAATTCCCATTCATGTTAACTTTAATTTGTATTTGATTCATTTTAGCTCGGCTAAAAATTTTCGATAATTTGTATGGAGACTAAAATTTGAATAGGATAAACTCCAGTCTTTCTTAAAAGCAGCTTAGATGTTAAAAATAACACTTCTCAAAACTAAAATTAGAAATAGACTTGATACTGAATCACCAAACGAAATTGTCAAAAATCACAATTGCTTTAATTTTAAAGTAGAAAAAATTATAAAATGTATTGGGCTATATTCATAGTTCTTTCATAAGCTGTTATTTTCTTGCTTCTAAAATATACTGAGGTTTATCTTATTCATAGACAATTTAGACCCACTTCATGATTTTTCTTTGGAAAAGAGCTTCTTCTAACCTGGGTAATAACTTTGGACTCCAGACTAAGTTAGAACCGCTTTTAAAATATGGCTATGAATATGGCCCATTACTCTTATCTATATTGTTCAGTACCAAGTACATTAACGTAAACATAAAAACTGAAAAGTACAAACTAAAAAATATTTTTAAAATTTTGACTTAATGTTAAATCCGAAACACGTTGTTGTTGTTTTACTTTTCCCAAATTTGGTCAATCATGATTTTTTTCTCAAATCATGATTAAAAATCATGATTTTTTATTTTTTCATTCGGCAACACTGCTTGTAAGCAAAATTAATGGTTATTAACAATTTTTTATTCAAAACTTCGGTCATAATCATGTGGCCACCTAGTGTATGTCAATTACATCCTAATCAAATATCGTTTTTACAGAACGCAGTTTGATTCCATTTGCTCCTAAGTGTAGTAGAAACACCTCGTAATTCCAACAAAATATAGAGTATTATAATTTTCGTTCTAACACCATTCTAAGATTAAGTAATTCGCACTGTCATTTATCACGCCATTATCGATATTTAATAAGTTTTTTTTTTGCTTTAAGCCAAACATTAAGATATCTAAATCGAGCTGCATTTCATTATTTATTATTCATTATTTGTTATAACACTGCCGATATCGTTGATATAAACATTGAAAAAAATGGTCCTAGGTTATATCCTTGTTGTACACCAATGTCAATAATTATTTCATCCGATAAACTATCGTTCAATTTTTGCCTCTGTCTTCGATCAGATAGGTACGAAATCATCCATGATAATGTTTTTTTTCACGAACTCCATAGTTTTCAAGTTTTTCGAACAAAATCAATCAGTCAACCGTCTCAATAGCCCGTTTCAAGTCCATAAAGACACAAATAATTTTATTTTTGGCATCTAGTTGTTGCTTCCAGTTTGCTATAACCATATTAAGTGCACCTTCTCAAGAAAGCTGCTTTCTTAACCCCGACTGGTTTTCAATTATTAACTTATGAAAGTCAAAAAAATGATTCCAATTCCAAGAACCTTCTCATAGAGAGGGAGGGCATCAATTGGTCTGAAGTCTTCACATTTTATTGAATTCTTAACTTTTGGAATAGGGGAAATTTGGGAGGCTTTCCATGAGCTGGGAAAAACAAACCATTTTTTAAGATCAGAAAACTCTATTTTTCAAAAACTAAAAGAGGCAGGATGCAGCAACCGGATTAACAAAAGGAACATATATCACTTATTTCATGTATACTATCCACAAAGTATTTATTGAATTTATTTGGCAAAATGGAATTCTTAATATGCGTTGTATTTTAAAAAGTTACTTTGTTTATTTCCAGATATTACACCGTGATATGAAAGCTGCGAATGTCCTAATAACCAAGCATGGTATCCTTAAACTGGCCGATTTTGGTTTGGCGCGTGCATTTAGCATTCCAAAGAATGAACAGAAGAATCGTTACACAAACCGAGTCGTGACACTTTGGTATCGTCCACCAGAACTGCTTTTAGGTGATCGAAACTACGGTCCACCCGTCGATATGTGGGGAGCTGGTTGCATCATGGCTGAGATGTGGACACGTTCGCCAATAATGCAAGGAAACACTGAACAACAACAACTCATTTATATCTCACAGCTATGTGGCTCATTTACACCAGATGTTTGGCCTGGAGTCGAAGAACTGGAACTCTACAAGACTGTTGAATTGCCAAGAGGTCATAAGAGAAAAGTCAAAGATAGACTTAGACCGTATGTTAAGGATTTGCATGGCTGTGATTTGTTGGATAAACTATTAACATTGGATCCAAAGAAAAGAATTGATGCAGATACCGCTTTGAATCATGATTTCTTTTGGACTGACCCCATGCCAAGTGATTTGAGTAAAATGTTGTCACAACATTTACAAAGTATGTTCGAGTATTTGGCTACACCAAGGAGATCAGGACAAGCACGACAATATCAACAGCAAATGGTTACGATGATGCCTAAGCCACAGGATAATAGTCTGATCGATAGGGTTTGGTAGGAGTTTGATTTTAGTTTTCCATGCGACCGACCCGAATACTTCGGGTACTTTTTTTTATACTTTGTTCGTCTATAAGGTGAAATTTTTTTCTTTTAGTTAAGACTCGTGAAATAAAAAACAAAAATAAAAAAATATAAATAATTTTATTTCAATTTATATAAAAGAAAAACTCAATATAAGTTCAAGTGACCTCAACTCCAAAAATTTATAAAGCGTTTCGCCCAGCTACGACAGTGGGCTCATCAGTTAGATCTGTCGTACCCTTACTAACACGCCTTATTTTGGTCGATGTTTACTTGAACTTATATTGAATTACATTCAATCACTCCACTTAAAATAAAAATAATTTTAATAATTTTTTGTTATTTTTGTCTTCGTTTTTGAAAAACTTGAACAATGGCCTTTTTCCCACCGGCTTTTTTTTTTTTTTTCAAAAAATGAAATATTTTCTAAGCAGGATTTTAGTTTTTATTGTAAATAAAAAATTGCAACTACAGCTGGTAGCGATCATTAAAAAATAATTAGCCTATCCTGTTACCTTTTGACATACGCTACTTAAAGAAGTTTCTCAAAATGGGCTAATACAAAAACAAATTTGATGCAACAAAAACTTTAACATTTTTGTTTTGTTTTTTTAATTTCAATTAACTTACTTACACATGGCTTTCTGCAGCTCGCTTGGTAATCGGTTTCACCGTCCGAGATATTTTTTTTTTTCAAGAACAATATTAAGAGTGTTATATGAAGTGTATGATCCATCTGTGGTTCTCTGCTTGTTTCTATAATTTCGAATAAGTACTTAATACTCTTCACGGAGCAGCCAGTATTAGCGAAACAAAATGTTTCAGTACTGCAGGGATACCTAAATAGGACATGAAAAGATACAAATCGATCGCAGTGTGAATATTTAGTTAAAGATGAATTTTCATAAGTTCATAAGTTGATTTTCGAATTGAGACGTCCACATAAAAACATTATGAAATGGCCAAAGTTAAAAAAAAAACCACAAAAAATTACAACTATTTTACATCAAATTTAGTTCGGTCAAAAAAGACATTCAACACAGAAATAATTCGCATAGATCTGAAAATTGGTACAGAGCATTTTAATGTAGATTTCTTATAGAGTCTCTCTCTTAAAGCTAATATCTTCTAAACGATGGCAGCTATGAAAAAGCACATCCTAATATTATTTTATGGAAAACATCATGGGTTATAAAATAAATATAAAATATATTTCAAAAACTGCATTTTAGAAGAGTTAAGTATAAAAAACTGTTATTTTTGATTTTTGTCCAAATTAAAAAAAAAATGTTTTTTAATTACAGCTCTGAGAAATAAAAATTGAATTAAAATATGCAAAAAACACATAATCTACATATGCTATGAAAATTTGTTTAGATAAACCAGTCTTTTGAACGATAAGTGTTACTAAAGCCTATCTTCAGCTATTTTGTGGAAAACGTTATAGTCTATGATATGAGTTAAAAATATATGGCAAAAACTCATATTTAGAAGAAGAAAATTCGCAATTTTTGATTTTTGACCAAATCAAAAATTTTTTTCTGTTTGAAAGACTAGTTTAACATAAAACACAAAACGTAGTTGTATCAAGGAGCACATTATCTACCAGTTTTTCACAGACATCTTTTCGATAGGACTTATCCTTTAAGAGTACATAATAGGAAAAAAACCCGTTATTTTCGACATTTGACACATTTCAAAACCACGATATCTCGTAGAAAAAAAAGTGTCATAACATTTAGAGTATTAAAAAACCTACAAAGAAGCTATCAACTTCTCCCGTTTCAAATATGAAAAACCTATATTTTCGACATTAAAACTTGAATTACTTTTTATGCACACATGGGAATTGTGGGGACTTTTGACATTTTACTTTAATCGCATTTACCTGTAACCCCGCAGTACTCTGTAAAATGCGCTTTAATTGGTCTAAATTCTCTGAATAATCCTCGGCTCGTAAATTGTGTTATGTTTATTTATGATATATTGTCCTACCATATTAAATGCCCCGATTTACTTTGTCTTTTAAATATTTATGTTCCAAGAAGAAATATTCGAGGTAGACAATTGTTTTATATTCCTTTGCACAGATGTAATAATGGGTTAAATGAACCATTTCTCAAGATGTATGAGATTATTTAATGAATTAAATTTTAATTTTGATATAAGTCTTGAAAGAAATGTATTTAAATTATTATTAATTGAAAATGTAAAGTAGGTTAAAATAAGCAATCTGTAAGAGTAAACTCGATAGATGAATGAAATTAATAAATAAATCGACATGCTCTGTACCAATTTTCAGCTCTATGCGAATTGTTTCTGGGTTTGCCTTCTTTTAAGTTTATTTTTTCTGGACTAATGTTGCTTAACGCTTTGCTATGAATAATTGAACACTTCATTGTTTCTTCAAAAAAAAGTTTGTTTTATTTCAAAGGTCAGATATTGGTTTATTTTCTAGAGTAATAAAATTAGCTTAACTAAAACTGAAAAGCTGCTGCTTCCCCATTGAATGGTGGCGGTCTTGGCGGGAATGGTGGTCTCTGGAAGCCTGAGGGCGGGGGCGGCCGCCAATTGGGTGGTGGTGGTCTTGGAGCGCCCGAAGGCGGCGCACCAGGCATTCCATTCGGAAAGCTTGGTGGTGGAGGTGCTGGTGCCTGTCCCCCCTGCCATGGTGGTGGTGGAATCATGCGTGGCGGTGGTGGAATACCCACCGGCGGAGGTAATGGCGGTTGATTGGCCGGCATTGGCGGCAGCGGTGGTGGCGGAACCGATGAAGGGAATGACGACGATTGCGGGGGTGGCACCGGTGGAGGTGGTGGCATCATACCGCCCGGTGTTGGAGGAGGTGGTGGTGCAATCATCGGCGGTGGCATCATTTGCCCTGGCATCACCGGCATCATCTGAGGAACTGGAGCATCGGCGAACAGTTGATGCGGACGATCAGCATGCGAAAGTGGATTCTGGGCTGCCAACAGACGTTCGGCTGCCGACCCATGCCGTTCACCTTTGGAATCCTTTTTGAATGCATATGAAACCGAGATAGGTCTATTGCAGAGATATTGTCCATTCATAGCGTCCATAGCCGTGTCGGATGCTTCGAAACTGGCAAAGTTAATAAATGCGAAACCTTTAGAGTTACCTGTTTCGGGATCTCTCATGATCTTTGGTGTTTGCAGAATGACTCCGAATGCAGAGAACGTATCGTACAGAAGTTTCTCGTCAACTTCCGGATCGAGATTGCCAATGAAGATGTTGGCGCCAACATCGAGGTTCTTTTGATGGGCAGATGCTTTGTTCACACGAATCGGTTTGCCATAGAGCTTTATCATGTTCATGATTTTGATGCCATAATCGGCGTCGTCTTCGCTAAGGAACTCTACGAAACCGTAACCCTGATGCATTTGGGTAACACGATCTTTGGGCATATGGACGTTTACTGCAATTTATATTTTATAACAACCACTGTAATTTGTATGGTGCACTCGTGTAAAACTTACCAACCGGACCGGCTTGTACAAAAAGTTCCCAGAGTAGTGTTTCAGTGACTTTGTCGTCCAAGCCGCCAACATAGATGGTAGCATCTTAGAGGATAATTTGAAGTATTTATTTTTTATTAAAAGAGGAACATTAATATTATTTTGGTTAGAGATTTATGTTTACCTTGATTTCTTTCAGCAATTGGGCCAGCAGCCATAATTTTGCTGGCGTATTTTCGTCAAAATAAATGAAATTACAAAATTAACAAATTTACAAACGTTTTGCATGAACACACTGTGGCTGGTTGACAGATTCGCTATCATTTAACCGCATCTGTCATTTTTTTGAAGGCGAATTGGGCGAAGTTGAGGAGTGTGTTCACAGATGTTGTACAATAACAAACGTATACTTGAAGTACATTAGCCCTGTTCCATTGGAGGTGGTAGTTTACTCGTGAGTAGAAATCTAGTACAACAACTACACATTCCTATCTCCTCGAGTGGAAGATCATGTGTTAATTCTAGTACTAGATCTACTCATGAGTAAACTACCACCTCCAATGGAACGGGGCTATTATTCGAATGGAAGATAGAATAGGTGTGTTTTTTTGTTTATCTATATAAGGGGTATTCACGATCCGAGGCAACTGGTCTTGTATCATTGCAAAAGTGCAAAAGTGTAAAATCTTGCAACACTACAACAACAAAATATATGGATTGAAATTTTACAATGGTCTTGCACTTTTGCTATACCCTAACCCTATTGCAAAATAAAAATACAATGGTGTAAAATTTTTTTGACAGATGGCAGCTCGCCGTCGCGTGTCGCCCATGATGAACATGAACAGTTTATCTTTTTTATTCTTATTCTTTTTTATTTTGTTTCTTTCGATGCAATTTGTGAAAATAAATTAACCCGAACACAACAAAGAATGAAATTATAAAAAAATTGAAAAAAAAGAAGAAGCATCGGTGGAAAGACAACTCCGTAAAAAAAAAGAGTGAAGCTGATATAATTCATATCATGGATTCCATTCAATATTTACTATAGATAAGAAGAGGTGCGTTCACGATCTATTGTAAAAAAATAAATTTTTACACTTTTACTAGACCTGTTGCACCAGATCGTGAATACCCCTATAGATTTTGTGCAAAAAAACGACATCGAGATTTTTGAAATCAAAACAATTTACGTGTTAAAAACAACAAAAACTTTATCTGTATAGATTTTTGAAAAATCCAGATAATTATCCAGATTTTACTTTCTCTCGATAAAAACAGTAGTGCCAAGGTAGTTTAATTGTTGTGTTCATACAGAAATATCTGAAAATATTAACAAAAAAAAAAAAGCGGAGAAAACGAGGTTTGAAAAAAACTCTCATAGAAAAAAATAATCAAAAATTTGTTTGACATGGTTGCATGGAAATGTTAATATCTCGAGATATACGCAATGCACTTTTCAGATAAAAGTCTTAAATGGATCCTGATAAGATTGTTGAACAGATATGTACATATATAAAATTACCAAAGTTTTTTCGAAAAATTAGAAATAAAAATAAAAAAGTTTTCACATTTGATTTTTAAAAAATCGAAAAAAAATTCAATATGGCTACCATCAAACGCTTATAACTACGGTGACCATATTTCTGGAAGCCAAACCCGGGACGGATAAAAAATTAAAATTTTTTTAAATGAGTTTTCATAATTTTTCCTTTTTTTGATATTAAGATTTCCTAAACGATTTTTAGGGAGCGTTTTTGTTGAAATCATTTAAGTCGTTTACGAAATCAGAATTCAAGAAAATGGTTTTTTTAATAATAGCTGCGTTCCTTTGGAAATATTTATCTACTTTTTAGTACTTAAAGCCGCTTTGAACTACTTTTTCAATATAGCAAAGTAGTTCAAAGTAGTTTTAAGTACTAAAAAGTAAATAAATATTTCCAAAGGAACGCAGCTAATGTCTGTTTATAACTTCTAAAAAAATATATTTTTAATCAAAATCGGGAGAGCTGGTTTTAACATTTTTATTTAAATGGTTTTGAAATTGTATAAACCTTAACACAACTTTTAACATGTCCTTAAAAGTTTTGAAACTTATCTGGGTTCTTTACTCTTCCATATATTGTTCTTTATTTGAAAACATCTTTCCTGGTGTACCAACCTGACAAACAGAAGCTGGAACTAAATACGAGTGGACGAACATTTAAAAAAAACTAAAGCCTAGTCTAGAGGCAAAACGAAATCGTAAACGAAAATTTTGCTTTTCGTTGCACAGTACGCAGCTTAGGCAACGAAATTCTTACCTGTGCTAGAATATATGGAGAGTTTTTTTTTATCGTTTTTTTACTTTGGAGACTTAGAAAATTTTTCGTTTTGCTTCAGCAGCGTACTAGAAAAATTTTAATTTCCAATCACTGTTTTCTTGTTTTTCGTACAAAGTCTTTAAAATATTGAATAAAAAAATCAGAGAATGTGCAAATACGGGACAATCACGGGACAAATTACAAAATACGGGACACTTATACGTCCCGGGTTTCTTAAATAAAAACCCGGGACAAGCTGTAGAAATACGGGACAGTCCCGGGTAAACCGGGACGGATGGTCACCGTACTTATAACACAAGAACGACGCAACTAATGTTAATGGTCATGGTCTTAAAATTCAGCTAAGAATATACAGATCATTTTTGGTTTTTTGTGAAAAAATTTTTTTTGAATCCAACATGGATGCCATGGCCATATGAAAATTTTTGTTTGCATCCAACATGGATGTTCTTCGGAGTTAAAATAAAAAAAAAACAAAAGCAACATTTTTGACAGACAGCTGCCAAAGTATATGTACAGTGGTGCCAAATGTTTGCATGGATTTCAAAAATCTCGATGTCGTTTTTTTGCACAAAATCTATATAGATAAACAAAAAAACACAGCTATATGAATTCACAAAAAGATTAGGGGTATTCACGATCTGGTGCAACAGGCCTAGTAAAAATGTAAAATTTTATTTTTTTACAATAGATCGTGAACGCCCCTCTTCTTATCTATAGTAAATTGAAGCATGAATGATGTTTTTTTTTCCTCCACCGTTGCTTCTTCTTTTTCCATTTTTTATAATTTAATTCTTTGTTTTGTTTGGGTTAATTAATTTTCACTAATTATTTTACATCAAAAGAAACTAAATTACTGGACATGAGTAGTGACAACCATTATAGACATAGACAGAATAAAAAAGACAAACTGTTTATCATGGGATACGCGACGGTGAGCTGCCATCTGTCAAAAATAATTTTACTCCATTGTATTTTTATTTTGCAATAGGGTTAGGGTATAGCAAAAGTGCAAGACCATTGTAAAATTTCAATCCATATATTTTGTTGTTGTAGTGTTGTAAGATTTTACACCAAATACACATACTAAATACACTTTTGCTATACCATCCAAACCTGAACGTAGACGTTCCAGTTTGGATATAACCGCACCGCTACCGCATACCCTTCCGGTGATGTGGTCTAGCCGTTAGAGTTTTAGAAACCAAAAGAAAACATTTTGCATCACCCTGTATAAAATAGGGCGAATTAAATCGACGCAAGCGAACAAAAAACGAACGTCTTCAGAAAAATACCCCAAAACAAAAAAACCCAAAAAAGGAAAAAAAAAATATACCAAAATCAACGAATCAACGCTCAAAGAAAAACATCAAACAAAATTTTCTGAAAAATTTTCCAGTCATCATCGTGGATCATTTTCGATCGTATAAATAATATTTTCTTATTGTTGTGGGTGATATTATCTAAAAAATTATTATAATCAATAAAATATAAATACAAAAAAACTCTAACCATGAAGTTTTCACATTTGTTGTAAATGAATATCCCCCTGCTTCATGTGTGGCAACTTATTTGTCGTCCAATCAAAATTATATCCCTTGGCTCTATCAACGAACTCTCAACTCGGAACGAAAAAGAAATAATAACATTTTTTTTTCCTTTTTGTTGTTGTTGTCTTGCCTCTGTGTTCCTTTTGTAAAAAATAATAATAAATAATACTGTCCCAAAAAAAAAACAAAAAAATAATTAACAAAAACAATGGATAAATTGTTTCAAGTTATTTTATTACTCATCGCCGTGTATTTAACAATTGCATCGACTAAATGTAAGATATACCTACGTCGTATTTCACACCATTCCATACAATTTCCCTCCACCTCACAGTTCCATTTGCAATTGGACACCTTTTTTTGTGATATATGTTCTCTCAACCCCTCTTTTTCACTCTCCTCTCTCTCTTAATCCACAGATCAATCGTGCAATATCCACAAATTGGACTGCCCCCCGCATTCAATTTGCTCGCAACTAGATCACGATGACGAAGGCGAGTGCAGGTGCCCCCAGCGCTACGAAATCAACCCGCATAGCACCGGGCCTTCTGATTATTGTGTGGAAGATGAGAATAGTATAGGCGACGGAGGGTCGGCAGCTATAAGCAGTAGCTTGGGAAGTAATAAAGGCAAGACAGTGGTTCATATACAACCGCCAGCCGAGTCACATCATGTTGTGATTGGTATTCTGGTGCCAATGATGCTGGTGATGGTGGTTATTGGGGCAGCATATGGAATTAAAAAGTTTCATCCAGTGCGGAGATTGAGGGAGTATGTGATTAGTCGGCGGCGCAATCGACCGCTTTATGAGGATGTGATGATGACACAGGAACTTGAAGATCCGCCATTGATGTAAAAGAAATAATAAGTAAGTATATATAGTTGTATTATTAGTTAAGTAAGTTGTCTCGTAAGTGCAGTTAAGTAGAATTTATTGGTTTCTTTAGTTAGTTAGTTTATCATGAGAAGATAGATTAAAGTTATCTTATCAAAGTTATAAACGATCGCATATTAAAAGTAGAGTTTGTTTATTCTTCTTTGTTTACTTAGTTGATATAAATAAAATTAATAACAGAGAAGCAATTCGTTGTTCTAAAGGCAATTTTTTACGAAACCATTTCGTTCTATCTTGTTTAGTTAGGTACACCCGAGAAATAACAAAGTGTAGGCTGTTCGTATGGTCGAATAATGCATAAAAATATTTTTGTTATATTTTTGGAACCCTCCATTTTTTTTTATTTACAAAAAACCATTTTTACAGACCTTACGATGTAATCTATCAATATTTCAGTCATTTTTTTAACAACTCTCAATATGTTATATGTTTTTGGAAAGAGGATATCGATATTCAAAAAACGTGTTCCCGATTTAAAAAAAAGTACTGTAGTAAATAAATAAAAAAATAGTTAATTATATAACTTTGAATACTACGCTTATTTGTGATTAAAAATGTATGTTTTTTAATTTTTTGACATTAAACGTGTAAAAAGCGATTTTTGAAAAAGTCTGAAAAAAATGATTTTTTTAACAAGCTAAATCTCTAAAATTATAACAATTAAAAATCTGAAAAATTTTCACATGATATCTACACTTATTAAATTTGAGTCTATAAAGTTTTAAATTTTTTGAACGAATGGTTTGGCTGGAATTTAAAATTGATCGAACAAGGTCCAAGAAACCCCATGTTATTCCCATAAGAAACTTCAACCGCTTGGCGGCACGGGTTAGAATTAAGTTAGAGACTTGAAACTTGGAAAATATTTTTTTTAGTTTATTTCCAACCATATAAGATCCTAGGAGCATAGAAATTCTTATTATTTTAAAATAATGAACACCCTATTGTGCACCTTGCAATTCACATCATGAAAAACCAAATTTTCTATTTACGAAAAAATAGCATAGATTCCGCAGTTTTGGTCAAATTCAATAAAAAAAATACGCCAATTTGTGCCTAAATGTATATTCTTTCAGAATATAACCTTACTTTATTTTTTTGTTTGTTTTATTTTGCAAAAAAAATTGGGTAAAGTTGAAAAAATTGGGAAAAAAATCACTTTTTCAAGATTTGTGGGATAAAAACCTACACTTAATTTGTTTAAACAATAGACTTATATACATCATTCAAAAGGAAATCTGGAAATCCTCTTTCCAAAAACATATAACATATTGAGAGTTGTTAGAAAAATGACTGAAATATTGATAGATTACATCGTAAGGTCTGTAAAAATGGTTTTTTGTAAATAAAAAAAAATGGAGGGTTCCAAAAATATAACAAAAATATTTTTATGCATTATTCGACCATACAAACAGCCTACATTATGTTATTTCTCGGGTGTATTTTTTTTTTTTTTATTTTGTAGCACAGTGTAATTATATTTCATAATATCTATCTTGTCCAATATCCTCAATCCAAAATTACTTCCTCTTTGATTTTAATTAATAATTAATTATCAAGGCTTCCAGCAAAAAATCAATACCAATTAAAAAACTTTCGAATATAAACAAAACTTTTCAATCTGAACTTTAAAAATCAATTTCCCAACATTTTGAAAAATGGATCTTAAACAAGATATTAAGAGCCCACAGCAAATTTTTGGAGTGGAGGTATAGCCAAAATGTGAGTATGCAGTTTTATAGCCTTATACGTTCTAATAACGAATTCCAAAGTCTGGCAGCTTTAAATCGCGGTTTTGTATTATTTTCAAGGGGTTGAAAAATGTGAGTTTTCAAATTCATATAAGTAGACTAAATTCACATTATTGCATGTTCTTTAATTGAGCAACTGATGCTCTGTCATTTTCCCTAAGCCTGAAGACATCAATCTTGACGATGCGATTAATAGAACTCAAGATATAAGCTTTTTAAGCGGCTTTGTTTTGGAGACTTTTCTATTTAATTTTTTGTTTGTTATTTTTAAACTCAAAACTCTCCAAGAAGAGAGTTGATATGGTTAGTTAAAAAAGCTTATATCTTTATTTCTATTTGTCGTATCACCGAGATTGAGGTATTGAGGCTTAGGGGAAATGACAGAGCATCATTCCTTATATTCAGAATGTAAATTTTTTGCTTCCTTTGCCTTCTCACATTAATTTGAAAACTAGCGTTGTTTAACCCAACTGCCAGACCTTCGAATACATTAGGCACAAGGCTATAAAACTGCATACTCACATTTTGGTTATACCTCCACTCCCAAAATTTGCTGTGGGCTCTCGGTCTAAAGATAGTAAAAAATAAATTTAAATTTAACTCTGTTTTACAAGTGGCCAAAGATTTTTTTTTCGATTGGGTCGTCAGTCTCTATCCTAAAAATAATGAAACCCAATTTTTGTTTTAAATTTACTAAAAATAAATACAAAACGTAATTAGATAAGATTTTGATGTAGTTTTTATGCAATTCTTTTTCTCTCCATTTTTTGCAATTTTGCTTTTATTTTTATGGCTATATATATATATAAATGCCTACAAATTAATCAAAAACTGCAAAGTGAACGAAATTGATCGTGTTCATTTAGTTTGTTGAAATTGTAATTTTATTTATATTTTAAAAATATTTAATATCCATTATAACTTGTCTGCTTTATATTAATATCCCAAAAGGTCAATGAAATGTTTATCTTTAGTTTATTTATATCCATATTTTTTTAAAAATTATTTTAAAGGTTGCCACACATCGCAAAAAATTTAAGATCAAGGCTACTTGAGTACCACCTCTATCAATTTTTAATACTTTTATTCTTAGATTAATTTTATGCTTCGGATCATTGTCCTGCACGAAGTTCAATATTAGGTGGCACATTGGCAGATATGATTTATTTGGGTTTTAAAAATATCAAAAATCCTTTGGAGATTCTCCAAAAAGTGTAGAATCTACACAAAGCATTATTTCACTTGAGAAGTTTTTCTTTTTTAATTCAGAAGAAAGACTTTGAAGACAATTTTCTTTTGCCAATTTTTGGTTTTTATACTGCCATAAATGAGTTTTACAACAGGATAAAAACCCAAAGCACTCGAGGAGAGTGTTTGAAGTCCATAGTTTGGCGTGCTCAGTCTCCCGGCTTCGATCTTTTCCAGAATCTTAGGATTGATACAAACGAAGAAGTTTCTAAGCCAAACCTAAAAATAACCGTACCGTGGTTGAGCAGGCTTGGTGATTTTTAACACCTCGAAGGTGTTTATGACCTCGAAGGTGTCTATGATAGGTCGATGCGAAGCTGTGATTAAAAACAAAGGTCATGGGAGCAAATACATACTAGTTTTTCTCAATTAAAATACCGTTGAATTGAACTGTTTGTGCTCTTGTTATATTTAAATTTAATAGAAAATATTTTGCTCGCTTTATTTTGAGGTTTATTGTATTATTGTATTTTTGGATTATTGATTAGCTAAATAGCAATAAATTATATTATTATTAAATTCCATTCTTACTAAAAATAACTTTCCCAAACATTAATACATTTTTTTTTGAGTTTTTGGCAAATAATTTACCAGGTCTATTGGTGTAGTAGTAAACCCTGTATAGGCCGCCGTTAATTTTCTCTCATTCTTTCTGTACATTGTGAATCTTGAATGTCAACCAAACGATGAAGATTTTTTTTTACAAACCAGAAAACTGCAGAAAACATGTTTGCTACGAAACAATAAATAATGATTAATATCTTTGTGTAAAATTTATTTACACAGTTTGTTAGCCACAATGGCACAATTTTTTATTAATCAGCTATAAAAAATGCTATCAAATAAAAATTCACAACACTCGTAAAATATACATTGTTTGCATATATCACGGAAAAAAGCAAAGGGTTTGTTTAAATATACAGTGAGCGTTAATGAATGCTAAATTATTTATGCATTTTTGGTTAGTTCAACAAATAGTATATTTATGAAGGTTTGTTGGTATTTTATTTTTATTCATATACATTAGGGTGTTAATATGTAATATAATGTATGGATTATATTATAATTGATATGAAATTAACAATGGCTCTTTCTTATGAATTTCACATCATAAATATTGTTATCTTCAAACAATTGTTGGGACAATACTAGCTGACCCGACATACATACGTTGTACTGCCCCTTCTGCTAGCTGACAAATTAATACTGTTTTTTTTTTAGCATACAGTTCGTGAAAATAGAAAGTAATCCCGTAATATTCATATAACGTAACAAAAACTTACTTTAAAAAACTGTAGTTGTGCTGTGCTTATTACTTCCTTACTTGTCCTTTTTTGATACCTGGCTTGTGCATTTTGGGTTTACTAACGCACATTATAACATATATTTCTTCAATTACTCTTTTACTAATCATTTTCACAAACAGCTTTCATTAGATCTCCTCATTTGAAGTGCGAACAAACTTAGGCAATCAACGACATACTACACTACACAGTTCTTGCCATAATAGAACTTAAAGAAACTTGCACCAGAACAACTACTCACATCTTTAAGAAAAAACAAAAGAAAAAGCTATTTCCAACCACAAATTCACCAAAAAACAAGACTGCATGTTTCCGCAACTATAAAAAAAAAAAAAAAAAAAAAAATACCACGTGGATCATAAAAAATGTCTATCAATGTAATAGTTTTTAGTTTTAAAAAGGTAGGAAACTTATTCAATTTTTTTTTTGTGTTCTAGTCTAAGTATTCTTCTTAAAAAAATTGAAGAAAATAACAAGAAAAAAAAAATAAATGGTATCGCGCATTCACCACATTATAAATTAATTTAAAATTACCAACTATGACGATGACCAAAACTAAATTAAAATTTAAAAATAAAAAAAAAATACTAAATTAATTTTAACAATTTTAACTTCTTATACATTTAGACAAAAAAAAAAGTAAAAAAAAAAATTTTTAAAAATTAAATAATTTCCCAACTTAATTGTCATGCTAATTTTGTTGCATCTACAATTTTACATATCGATTTAAATAAAAAAAATAAACTCCATGAACAAATAATTGTAAATAAAAAATAAAAGTGAATGTGTGTAATCAAGTAGAAAGTAAACAAAAAAAAATTATTTATAAGTTTAAATAATAAAACAAAAAAAAAAAAAACTCTTCTTTGTATAAAGTAAATGGTTGTAAAAAAAATATTTATTAGAAAACACATTATATGTCACATCAGTCTATAATGTGTCCGAAATATTTATTTGCGTCTAAACACTCTTTCTAAGAAATGATTTATCGTCTTTGTATGTTAATTTTTTGTTTTAATTTTTGTAAAATTTAATTATTTGTTGTAATCGTATTTAAATGAAATCTTTTATGTTTATGCGCAAAATTATGATAAAATAAAGAAAACATTCTAGTTGTAGTTGTTGTCAGTGAGACAAACTAGATGTAATATACCAAAGCTGGTACTAAATTATTTATATTAACAGAAAGCTTTATCTCTTCATAGTTTTGCGCTTTTAATTTAAAAAAAATATGTATTTATCTATGTTTTATTTTGCCGAAAACCGTTTTATATAAAATTGATAATTAACTTTGATTGTTTATGGAACTGAAATAATTAAATATAGTTTTAATATTTTTTTTGTTAAATTTTAAGATGACGAGAATTTGAATTCAAGATTAAAGATAAAAACATTTCGTAACAAACCCAGTGCAATGAAATCCTATTTTGTGGATACCTTTTTCTTTTTGTAAAATGCATATAAATATTATTTAAAATTGTTTTTTTTTTACAAGAAAATTGAAACAGTTGTGGTGCTTATTTGTTGGCTCCATGTGCAAAATTTAAAATAAAGTTTTAAATATTGAAAGAAGTTGAACTTTGTTGACCATTCAATCGGAATTAAAAAAAAACTGTAATTTATTTAAATTAAAATATGAATCTGTCTTATCGATAGCATATTTGTATCTATTTTGTGTTTAATTTTTCGATTTTTGTTTGCTTTTTCGATGTTTGTTTGCTTTGGAATATTAATTCGTTAACACAATAACTGTCAACAAAATCGGAAGCAAACTCTCAAGTTTGGTCGACAAACTTCTACTTTTTAGGGAAGTTGAGAAAACTGGAAGTTGATCAACTCTCGAGTTTAAAATCGAAAGTTGAAAACGTCAACTTGGAGTGAATAAAACCGAATTCGGAAGTTGAGGATAAAAATCCTCAAGTTATGTTCAACTCCGAGTGAAAAAAATGGCCCTAAATAGAGTAGCCCTACTGAACAAATCCAAGAAAAGGAAGAGTTTATAACCCAAGATTCGAGGAAGCGATTTTTTTTATTCCAAAGAATAAGAACACAAAAATTTGTCTTCTTGTTTAATTGCTTGAAATTACCAAAATTTTTGAAGTTAAAAATTAACCGTTCACTTTTACTTATGTGTTACATTTCTGTCTATTGGACTTTTGAATTATTGTTAAGTTAGTGAAACTAATTCGTTGCCGCCGATTAAATGAGAATAACTCTTTCCTATTAAAATAAACTGATCAAAGCTCACAATCTAATCGATTTTCATACATTACTCAAACTTAAAATCATTAATGACTTAACCCTTTTGTTTCTCATTTTTAAATACCTACCTTTTTTGCCTTGCACTAACATTTTTTCGTCTCTTTTTATAAATAAAAAATTGATCCAAAATCATATCAAAATAGTTTAAGATAATAATTTGTCCTCTATTATTTTTGTTTTTATTTTTAATATTCGATGTTTTCTTTTCATCGATTTATAAACTTTTGGTTGTAATTTCATTTCAAATTGACTTGATTAAAAATAATTATGTAAGTTTTATTTAAAATTTAACAAAAAAAAAAAAAAAAAATATATTATAAAAAAAGTTTAATTCAAAGGAGTGTATTTAACAACCAAAGAAAAGCAATAGAATATGAAAATTGTTTATTAGAACATTAGCTTTTACTGTTTCCCCTATTTGTGTGTCTAAAACATAAATTAATAATGAAACAAAATTATATACAAAAAATAAAATTTAATAATTATAATAAAATAAATATCATTTTTTTTTTTTTCAAAACGCATAGTAACAGTTTCAAAATTAAAAAAAAAAAAGAAAAAAAAAATAATAATTCATTTAATTATATTTTTTACGAATAATGAAACTTATTTATGAAATTAAAAAAAAATAAAAACAACAATTAAATAAATGTATGTTAGATAAAATTTTTATTAGAATATAAAAAACTTAAAAATTTGTTAAAAAAAAGAAGAAATAAAAATCTTTGCAGCAATAGTATATAATAACAAATTAAGTCGGAATTTTTTTTTGTACCAAATTGTAGTTAATTCTGCAACAAAAAAGTAAAAAAAAAAAAACAACAAAAGAAACATTTAAATAAATAACAACAAAAACGTATAAGTTGAACAAATAAATTTTATTAATATATAAATTTAAACTTAAGCTAACGAAAATAATAACAAAAAAAAAGAAACAAGAATTTTAAATAAATAAATTGTATATTCTGTGATAAAAGGCGTGTTTGTTTTTTTTTATTTGGAATTGCAGTAACAACAAATTTTACCAAAGGAACTATTACCTACTTCAATTTCGGACTTGTCCAACCAACAGTCAGCAATTTTTCAGCAGAAAACTCTCAGTCATGTTCTTCTATCCGGTTCATGTTAAAGTTTCAAAAAAGAAGAGTTTAAAATGAGGGTTAGTATTTCAAAAACAAGCACCAACATCGAGAGATGTTGGTGTTTGGTCTTCCCGTCGGTTTTAAGGCTAGAAGCGCTAAACATGAGTTTTTTGCGGGCGACAATTCATTTGAAGAAAAAGATTTTCAGTCTCCATATGAGTTCAACTTTGTCTATATCATACATGTTATCAAATGAGGTACAGAAATAAGACTGTTTTCCTTTGTTTAAAGTGATTAACTTTAATAAAAAATATTATAATAACTCTTGTAACAAAATATAAAATTAGAACAAAATAATCTTACATTTTATAAAATAAATATATATATTATGTCATTTTCAATATGGATCGTTATCAAGATTACTCACTTCTATTTCTTTGCCCTCATTTGGCACTTCGTCAGTGTTTTTTGAATCAACAGACACTAATCTTCTTGACAAGTCATTAGTATACCTTCCAATATTTAAATCTCGAAATTTTTTATCCAAATCCAAATCAATCTCTAAGCTCTGAGGTGAATAGTCGTTTGGGACAATTTCTTGATTCTGTTTCGGCTGATCAATGGCTTGATCACTACCATCATTGAGAAGGAAATAATTATTAATGGAATCATCGTAGTTTTCATTAGATTTGATGGAATCCATTGCATCTAAATTGGTTGAAAATCTATCTATCAGATTGTCTGTTCGAATTTGTAAATCTGTATCTGAATTTGAGCTTCGTTGTGGCTTTACTTCTGAGTTTTTGTTACAATTCTCACAGTAGATATCATCAAAATTGTGATTAAGTGCACTTGAAACACCTTTAATATATTGCCTCAAAAGGTCACGTTTCATTGGTGAATTTCTAGATCGTTTTTCGACGCCTGGTTCAACTTGGATATCTTCAGGTGCTGTTTCAATTAATGGTAATCGTTCATTTTCAACTGACGGTGATTCTAAGAATTCATAATAAGTTCTTGCTTCCGGGGATTTATATTCAAATTCGGGTGCCTTAGGTTCCATATTTTCCTTTGCTGTTTTCAGATACTTATCAACATCAAAGCTAAACACTTCTGGTGGTGCATTGAGGCTTGAAATAAACGACGAAATAGCTTCTTCGTCATCATTATTGACCCTGAACTGGATATCTTTAAGTTCATCGAAAGAATTAAAATCAGTTCCTTCTTTTGTATCATCTTCGAAGGTTTCAGATGGTTGAAAGTCTCTGCCGCTATCACTGTTCTTATGTTTGGGTTTCTTTTTGTTTCGTCCTTTACCTTTAACTCTACTCTTGATACGCCGTTTAGGGGATGCCCCTCCTCCATTTGCCAAAAAACTTTCATCATCATCTTCAGTGTCTGGGAATGAATAAATCTTCCCCTTTTTGCCAAAACTTGGTAAGGCTACTTCACGTTTAGTACTACTTTTAAGAGGCAGATCCAAATCACTTGGAAGAGATTGCTGGGAATCCAAAAAGTTGTCAGCATATGGTGTTTTCAAATATTCATAACTCTTATCCGGATATGAATTTACATCTAAGAAATACAAAGAGACAATTAAGCAGTCTTCAGTAAGAACTTTTAAATCTCACCTTGAAGAAATTTAGCTGCCAGACTTTGTCCTTGTGGTTCTTGATTGCCATAAGGAAGATCAAGAATATTCATTTTAGCTCGACCATTTTGAGGAGCTGTATTGATTTTATTCCATTCCAAGTCAAAAGACATATCATTTAAACGCAATGGTGCACATTGTGTGGTTTTGTCCCCACCCATTGTAACTGTAGATATTTTTTTAGAATTATCAATAATATCCTGAATTTTTGCTAGATCGAGTGGCTTATGTGGAGGTTTACCCACTTCATCGACCCTGTGATGGAGATGAGCCAAGAATTTAGATTTTGTAATGTATTTGTTTTTATCAGGAGATAATGTCGAAAGACGACTTGGAGGAGTTGTCGAAAGAATTTCGACGCATTCACATTTTGGTTGTGGAAGGATTTCTGCAAGAAAATTGCATTGAAAACAATATATCAGGGATGATTTATTCTATATTTAATTTGGGACAAAATTTTTACAAGATAACAAATCGAAATTGATCCGAATTAATTCTTAGATTCTTTAACTCTGTTATTTCAATGGCTCATCTCCCATTCCCTAAGCATTTATTTTTTTTCTCAAACACTCACCTTCTCCAGTTCCATTTTTTTGATTAATGTCCAAGTCAACTGTAAAAGTATCCTTGGCATCAGAAGTCTTTGAAGAAATATTTTTCGAAACAGAACCATTACTTTGCCCTTGAATTGTCTTGACGGTTATTGATGGCTCACTCCCAACGACTGTACATTCAGTTGTAATATTCACTGGTTTCGAGGTTGAAGTTACCTTCTTATCAAATCCAGATTCCGTTGACGTTTGAACATTTGGCTTCGTGTCCTCTTTTTTGTCATTATCTTTTGTATCCGGACTCTTCCCGGAAGTCGTTACATTCGACAAAGATAAGAATTTAAAATTGTTTTTATTTTCTTTGAACCAATTTATAAAACTTTTTATGAAATGAATCTCGTTATCAGTGAGATTGCTTAAAATGTTTTCATTAGAAGAATTCAAAGGTTTCAATGGTTTTTCAGGAATACTCCTTGCAAAAATCCTTCTATCTGAAAACTCATATTCATCATTGTAGTTTTCTAGAAACTCTGGATCTTCGAGGTCAAAATTTTCTTCCACCTGACCAGTTTTACTTTTATCTTTATGAGAAAAGATGCTTAGGAATTTATCTTTGACTTTATTAATTATTCCGGTGGTATCATTTTTGTTTTTTGATTCTTCAACTACGGGTGGTGATGGTGCTTCTGTTACTTCCGTATTTGGTGTATCCGGACTTGAATTATTTTCCAATAACATTATGGTGTTTCTTGTTCTTGGTTCTTTATTGTCAGGAAAAAAGAAATAATTTTCACCTTTTTCAAGATTCTTGTGCGGATAAATTTTCTTTTTAAGATTTTCTTTGGGTTCATACTGGATATTATTTGGCATATAGCCTCGTTTCTTTAAATAAGAAATTGGCGAGTGCCAATTGTTATAGAGATTTGTCATAACTGCCTTATACTGGGGTGATGGATTTTCAGCTTGAAGTGGAATTGTTTGGGGATAGTAGTCAATATAATCAAGGTCTTCGCAGCAACACAAGTGCAAAAGAATTAACCTGGAATTTTTGAACTATGTTGTTATAATCGTTTTTATCTTGATTTCTCTTGGAGAAAAGAATTCTTACCATATGACATAGTGCTTCATTAAAAGATTTTTGTTATTTTTTTTTCTTTGATTTATAACAAAAATTAATATTATAACAAAATAATTGTTAATTTTTTGACATTAATGTTGTTTTGATTTTTTTTTTTTTTCATTGTAATCAAAAATAAGTCTCAATAAATGTAAATTTGAATTTGAATTTTTAATTGAGTAATTTAATTTTCAACGAGGTTTTATTTGGTTTTGGTGTACCTATAAAAAAATGTTACTCATACACCACAGCGACCAACCTGCGTTCGCCCCTACTTGGAGGTGGATTTTGGTCGCGAACGGGAAATTTATGAGCCACCTCTAGAAGGTTTACTGGTTGTAGGCAAGTTATATTCACCCATTTATTTGCAAAAATTGATGAAAGAATCTATATCCAACATTTAAATATAGCAGTTGCGTTAGGGCTCTGTTATAGCTATCAGTAAAATCCATCAGTAAAAATTTTGTTTAGCTATTTTGAATATTTTAAACTTTTATTTTGAGCAAAAATATTTATGAAATAAGTTGGGAGCTTATTTTAACTAATTTTTTCAAAAAGAAGCAATGCATTTGGTGTTAAATTTTATTCAAAAATCCATTTTATAAATTTTACTGTTCAGTAAAATGAAATTTTATCAGTGAAATTTATAAAATGAATTTGTGACTAAAATATAACACCAAATGTTTTGCTTCTTTTTCAAAAAGTTAGTGAAAATGTGTTTTCAATTTATTTCATCAATATTTTGCCTAAATTAGTATTCAAAATAGCAAAACAGAATTTTTACTGATAGCTATAATTGAGCCCTAAGAGAGTAGAAACTTACATAATTTTTTAACGAAAAACTGTCAACCGAAATTAATTATACCTTGAAATGGCTGTATCTTTGTTTAACTTCAACCGATTTAAAATATTTATTCGTCGTTACTCAAGTATGAAAAAATCTTAAGAATGTATGAGAAAAATTTTCTGAGTGTAAGTTCAAGCATTAACTACAGAATTTTCTCAGCAAGCTAAAAGTTAAAGAAACGCTTTAGTTTACTTCGCGTCATAGGGAGCTTAAATAGCCAAATCCAAGGCTTGATTAAAATCTTGACTTCTTTTTTTTTTACAGATGAGGAAAAAAATCTTATTGATTTTTTGTTTGTATAAAACACAAAAATCTATATACAGGTTAATGATTATAAAATAAATAACTAAATACTTGTAAAAGGAAATGCACTGAAATTTAAAACCAACCCTAACTACAAATTTTTCTAAACTTGATTCAATGAACTATAGGAAGTCCAAATTGGGCCAGCTTCATATTTCCCAGCTCTCAGTTATAATATAAAGAGTTTTAAACTATGTAACTATAAACAATAATAGTAAAAAAATAATTATTGTAATGTTTAACTTTATTCATAAGTAGATTCCGTTTTTCATTTCTTAAAAACTAGCTTTTTCTTTTTTAAATAATTACAAAAAAGGCAACATTATCAATATAATTAATTGTTTCATTATTTTCTTTGATTAATAATTCGAATTTAAGGCACACTTTTAATTTGGTCATCAAGACAGAGAATTTGGTAAAGTTTTTTCTTAAATTTTAAACATTTCTTAAGTTAAACTTTAAAGAGAAATTATATAATTAAAATATTTAACAATTATTTTCAATAAATTGGAATGTTATCGAAGATAAATACTGTAAAAGCTGCACAAAGTATATATGTATTTTGTATGATTGAACACGATTTAAAGGAATGTATTTTAATTTTTGTTTTAAAGCAAATACAAAGTAGAACTATATTTTCTAAAAAAACTTGTACTATTTTTTTGTTTTTGTTTTCTCTTAAAATTCACTAGATTCGCTTTACATTTTTGTTTTAGTTGTGCATCTCAAGCAGAGGCAAATAGTATGGTAGAACTGCTTTTTCGTCTCGTCTAAATGATAATGCATGAGTTGGCGATGTTAAAACTTGTCTCACATTAAAGGCAACATCTTCAAAATCAGGTCTCTCGCTAGGTTCCAATTGCCAACAATTAAGGAATAGCTGATATAAATCACTGAATACAAAAGCTGGTTGTTCAGGACGCAGACCGTTTTTAATGCGTGGCAATAGATCTTGGCTAGTGATGTTAGCATATGGTGTAGCACCGAGAGTACAGCATTCCCAAGCTAAACAAGCAAACGACCATACATCCGATTTGGGTGAGTAGTTTTGGAATCGAAGAACTTCTGGGGCCAACCATCGAGATATGTCGACTTTTTTACTTTCTTCAGCATAAGCAATTGGTCCGAAAAGTGATACTTTAATTTTATTCGAATTTGTAACGTAGATGCTGTATGAGCATAAATGTTTGTGCACAACCTGAAAATAAAATAATATAATTTAAATGGTGCTTCCTCAATAATTTGATTCTAGTATCGCAACTAGATAGAGAGATGCAAAGTTGAAATACATATTTATAATTTAAAATATTAATTTATGGCTTGCGTTCTATATTCCATGTCCATTTTCATGAAAAACAAAATAAAAAAAAAAAAATCACACTACCTCAAATTGTAGTAGGCCCCGGCGAGATTCGAACTCACGATCTCCTGTTTACTAGACAGGCGCTTTAACCAACTAAGCCACGGCGCCGATGGAATCTCGGCTGTCGAATGTAACATTTGAAATTGTATGTGATTTTTATTTTAACAATACATTTTTGTATCGATTTGTCTAACGAAAATGAAATTATGAAGGAAAACATGTGTTGGTTCACTCGGGCGTATGCGTAGTTTTTTTTTTCAAGTGCAGGTTAAAGGTAAAGATAGGGGAAAATGAATTCTTTTTTGTTTTGTTTTGTTTGTTTGTTTTTTTTTTATAAAAAGGAAATGCTTTTGCAACTAATATTGCTCTTTATTCATTTTATAAAAAAAAGTAATTTGCCATGCAGTTTTAAGAAATTGTTAAGATGAGCTTTCCAGAAATAAAAGCCAAGCAAAAATTTCCAATTTCAATGTTTAAAATTAAATAAAAGTTGTTTTTTAATTGATTTCATTTTCGGAAATTGGATAGACAAATTAATTTATGTTTTTTTTTTACAAAGATAACAATAATATTGAAATAAAGTAGATTGATAACAGGTATACTCTTAGAATATGAAGCACCAAATACAAATGGAATAAAGGAGTCTGATGATCGGATTGGCATCCGTGAAACAGTGCTGTAACTATAGCCTTCAACACTTCGTGGACAACAAGATGTTGTTGTTATTGTTCAAAGATTATAATGGAATTGACGAAAACAGCAGCCGGACTGGCAGTATGGAAACATACGAAAATTATTTAATTTTCTCCACAAATATTAATGAAAATTCTTGTGGTGGTTTCCCATTACAATTAGAAAGTGCCGTTTCCGATCCTAAACATGCTTTTGAGTGCCTATGCAGCAGAGTTTAGGAAACATGACGTCGGTCTCATGAGAAAACCTCGTAACTCCCAAAATCAAAATTTTACAGGAGAGACGAAAGAGTAAACAAACAACAGAGTAGTTGGAAAGAAACGCGCTGTGCAAAATTTGAATTTAAGTCTATTTAGAGTTTTCGGAATGACCCCAAATTTTCTGGGTTGCTCCGCTGACATATTTTCTAAAGAATGGCATTCAAAAGTCATTTTTGAAAAGAAGTGGAGTTACGAGGTTTTCTCATGAGACCGACGATGATCTGGTTCACTGGGTCGTATGTGCAATTTTTTAAGTTTCACTATACACCAACGATGCAAGTTAAGGTAAACGAAAAACTTAATTTTTATTAACGTTACTTGATCGTGCACGCAAATATGCTTGCCTCAAAATTTGGTGATTTTATAGACAAAAGGAAAGACTGAATTAATAATTACTTCGAAGACAAATTAAGGAAAACTGCATTGTGTTTGGTGGTGTTTTTTAATTTTGATAATAGTTAAAAGCTTTGTTCAATTATGAAAAAAAAAATGTTTTTGGTGGTGTTTTTTAATTTTGATAATAGTTAAAAGCTTTGTTCAATTATGAAAAAAAAAAAAATTAAAAAATTCCATGAGAGCATAAATTGGCATATTTGTGTATGTTTTTCGCTCTTATTTATTTACCTATTTACTAGTTAAGTATTTTAATACATTAACACTTAGTATATTAATTTGTTTCATAGTTTCAATGTTTCTAATATTTAAAGTATTCTAACGTTTGTGCTGTCTGAGAATATCTTCAAATAAAATGTAACGGGTGTGACATTAGAAAGTAAGAAACTCAAGTCAACAGAAAAAACGCCTAAAAACACATTTAACAGTTTTCATGAATTTTTCGGATGCAACTGTACCATATTGGCGCCGTGGCTTAGTTGGTTAAAGCGCCTGTCTAAAAGTGTAGTAAAGTACCTTGGCATCTGGCTAGATCAATATCTATATTTCAATAGACATATGGATGCTGCTCTGGCCAGGGCTAGGGGAGCTTTTGCCCTGACGAAACGGCTGTTTTATAGCAGTCGGCTTGACACCAGGGTTAAGGTGATTTGCTACATGGCCCTCATCCGGCCGATGATTGTCTATGGATGCCCTGTGTGGTTCAACGTTGCTCCATCTCAAATGGAAAAGTTTCGGGTGTTTGAGAGGCAGTGTCTTAGACGTTGCCTTGATCTGCACAGAACACCCGAATCTGATTACACGCATTACTATTCCAATGGGGTTTTATACAATAGGGCCAACATAAATAGAATTGATA
The DNA here is from genome assembly GCF_945859705.1 of Episyrphus balteatus. Lineage (NCBI taxonomy): Eukaryota > Metazoa > Arthropoda > Insecta > Diptera > Syrphidae > Episyrphus > Episyrphus balteatus. The sequence continues at coordinate 171,601,910 of NC_079134.1, forward strand.
ACTTTATGCTGAAGCTTGTTCGTGGCCACGTTTCATGAGCGATGGCCTCTTCAAATAGCTACATTTTTGGGGCTTACTACCCTAACGACGAATACTTCAAGAGTGTGTGTTTAAGCGGCTATATTCCGCCTGAGGCATTCTTCTATTTAGATAGTCGGGGGCTTGTACAGGATAGCTTGGCAGTTCCGCTAATCTACCACGTCGGGCGAAGAACCGTGGACAGGCGACTGCTGTATGACAGGGACATCCTCGCATTAGGCGGAGAAGGGCGTCTTCGGTTCAGTAGGACTGTGTCCGATCGGGACCGAAGAGATAGGGTAAGGCAGGAGAATCAGTTTTGGTGGCTTCATAATAGTGTAAATAATTAAAGTGGTCTTTGTTTTTATGCCTTGGCCGGCTTACATAGTTTTAGGTGTTTAGTTTTAAGTAGGGACAGTCGGGGTGGCACAAAAAAAAATATAAAAAAATACAAAAAAAAAAGAAATAAAAAAAAATACAAAAAAGAAAAAAAAAATACAAAAAATAAATAAAAAAAAATAAAAAAAAAAAAAATTGTTTGCTGTGGCTGTTCTAGTTTTTAAGTAGTTTTAAGTAGTTTAAGTAGTTTTAATTAGTTTTTAAGTAGTTTAAGTAGTTTTAATTAGTTTTTAAGTTTTAAAATAAACAAAAAAATGATCAGAATCCAAGTTTTTTTAGAAATTATTTCTTGGAAAAAATAAAACCTTGAAATACTATTTGAATTAAATTAGTTTTAAGGCCGAAAGGCATTAGTATTAAGAAAAATGAAGAATAACTTAGAGTGCCCGTTAAGGGCCAGTAAGTTAGTTGTAAGTAATTGATAAGTAGGCTAGTTTTTATGAATTTTTGTCTAGCTTTAAAATAGTTTTAAGATGATGAAAAATAAAAATGAATTTAAAATTGAATTGAAAATAAAGCGCCTGTCTAGTAAACAGGAGATCGTGAGTTCGAATCTCGCCGGGGCCTTTTTGTTAAGAAACATTTGTTTCCATTATTTTGAGAAATAAATGTACTTAGTTATTAACATTAACTTATGGAAAACGTTCATTGCGAAGTAAACTACAATTTATTGAAAACGTTATATTTTTTAATTTTCTTTTTTCGTCGGTTACAAGTCGTTCTTTGATAACTGCCTTAATCAGTGAATATTTCGAGTGCGTTCATCAAGATTTAGAGAATTGTTAATAAATGCAAAAATAATATACTTATCTGTTACTCCTTAAAATGTTTTTTTTTTTTCAAAATATTTTGAAACTTTCTTTTTTTTTATTTTTAAAGGTTTTGATGTACATAACAACAATTGCATGTTCGAACTGATCGTAATTAAACTTCATTTTTGTTTTTTTTTTCTCAAAAATATATAGCTTTTGTGTTAGATTTATTATTAGTAAAATTATATAACGTTAAACATATAAAAAAAAAGAAATCCATGTTTAAAACTTAATATACACTTATCCCGTCTAAAAAGTTGAATACTGGTTAACAACAAGGCCCCGGCGAGATTCGAACTCACGATCTCCTGTTTACTAGACAGGCGCTTTAACCAACTAAGCCACGGCGCCGATATGATACAGTTGCGTCCACAAAAAAAGTCCTTGACTTTGTAAAGTGAGAAAAAGGACGAATTAAACAGAACTACGCAGAACCGTTTCCTAAACAAAGTGAAGAAGAATTCACTTGAGACTAAACAAGAAAAAAAAACTTCCATTTTTGTAATGAACAAAATTACTGTAGTACATGGTACATCCCAATGAACGAGTGATGAAAAGGGTAAACACAATTTATTTTGGGAACAAAATAAAAATCTTCTTTCTTTGTTTTTTTACCATGTAAAATTACAAATACCAAAAAAATTTCTGTTTCTAAGTGTATTTAACTAATCGGTCTGAACTGTTTAAATACATATTTAAATTAATTCATTTAATTTTAATAAACGCATTTTTAGACTAATGCATGAAAACTTTCTATTCGACTTTAGTGAAAGACAAAAAAGGTACAAATTTCATCAATTGTATGTATTTTGCAAATACAACTAAACAAAAGTATGACAACTGCGATTCCACACAAAATTAAGTCAATTAGAAAAATTGTAAGAAGTGCATATTGCTTCATTTCGGCCCTGTTTACTATCAATGAGTGAGGTACCAAGTTGGATAAATGTGAAAATAAAAAAATTATCACTACCTCATATGTAGTAGGCCCCGGCGAGATTCGAACTCACGATCTCCTGTTTACTAGACAGGCGCTTTAACCAACTAAGCCACGGCGCCGATATTTTACAGTTGTGTTCAATAATGTGTTTCCCAATTTTAATATAAGAATAACTTTTTTATTTTATTTCAAGCAAAAAATAACTTACCTTATTAACTTCTAAATATTCCATAGCCATAGCAATTTCATAAATCCACTGAAGAATAAACTCTTCAGAATATGTGCAAAACGTTGTAGTTTGGTTAGCTGCTGGAATTCGGCTCTCAATGAGTTTTTGTTTTAACGTTGATTTGTCATTTTCAAATATAAGATAAAACCAATCCACTGAAGCAGTGATGCCATAGAAATGTAAAAATTTTTCATGTGGCATTAGGCGGATTACATTTTCAAAATCTTTTAGGAATTGTGATTGAGTTTCTTGATTCATGTCATCTGAAAATAAAGAGATAAATACACAAATAATCAACGTTAATATTTTAGTAATTTAAACAAATTGAAAAAGTAAAGGTCATGTATGATATAAGTAAATTACTATAAGACCATCTTATATATAAAAATGAGTTCGTTTAGTGTGTGTGGCCGATAAACTCGCGTTTAGCTGGTCCGATTTTGGTAATTTTTTTTTTGTTTGAAACGTATTAATATGTAGAGGGTTTGTATCAAAAAAAAATAATACCTATTCTCGCATCTTTACATAGCTGTCAATTTGTACGAGTAAAAAAACACTCTCGCTTTTTAAAAATTTTAACTTAGCTTAATTTGTAAACAAATTTATTAAGACAAACTTTCAAAATAATTATTAGTAAAACAAATAATTTTCATTATTTACCTACATACATACGTACAGGTTCGCAGAAATGAACTTAATCATACTTTGTTGTGCCGGAGATTGTTTAATCAATATACTGTGGATATGTATGCAAAATATCCTCTGCAGGCTTTATTTCCCTTTAAAAGAGGCAATAACACCCACTTCAAAAAGGCATTAAGCCTCACGGTTGTTTTTTCATTCTGAATTTGAATAATAGGTAAGCACTTTCACTTGGAATAAGAGACCCACCCTAAATACTATAGTGTGCCCAAGCAGGGGGGTTGCATGGGGGCAGCATGTCCCCCATACCTTCCTCAAAGTGAAATTGCAATTTTTTTGTTTTTCGATCTTATAAAGTGGGTCAATTAAAACTGGGAAAAATAAGAAAAGGTTATAACACACACGGGTGAAATTGGCATATTAAAAAGGAAATAAAGCCTGCAGGGATAGAAATTAAAGATCTTTTGTTACCTGGATCGCCGACTGATAGGCATGATATAATGATATAATAGCGCATTTGTTTAAGATGAAATTAAAATCATTAATGGATTTTATCATTAAACATAAAGGTTTAGGGAAAGTACAATGCTGGATGTACTCAGTAGAGTGGGGTTACCGCATGCGCGCATTTTGATTTGGCTGGTGAATATAATTCCAGAAGATAATATAGATGATATCATATTAGCGGAGCTTCCTGACATTACGATTGATCCAGAATTGTTCGCGATTGTTGTAAAAAATGTGATTCATGGAGTATGTGGAGCAATAGGTAAATATATGTAGACCGAGAGCCAAAAACAAACACAAATTTAAACAGAAAAGTCTCCAAAACAATGCCGCTAAAACAACTAATATCTTGAGTTCCATAGATCGCATCGTCAAGGTTGGTGTCTTCAGGCTTAGAGGAAATGACAGAACATCAGTGTTTGTATTCAGAATGTGAATTTGTGTTAATTTAGCCGACTCACATTAATTGGAAAACTCGCGATATCTAATCTCCCGAAATCCATATAAGGCTGCGACAAAAACTGCCAGACTTTTGATTTCGTTATAAGGCTATAAATCTGCATACTCACATTTTGGTTATCATTCTATTCCCAAAATTTGCTGTAGGCTCTTAGACTAATAGTAATTCCCCATGTGGTTGATGAAAAATGTTCGAAACGTTATCCAAGAGCTTTGATATCAGAAACAGTTACTGGAAATGATGGATACCCTTTATATTAAAGGCGTTCCATTCAAGAAAATGGGAAATCAATGATCGTGAAAGTGAAAAATGTGAATGTTGTGCCATATTCACCGATATTATACAAGGCATTCAAAGCCAACATAAATTCGAGTATTGTAATTCTGTGAAGTCCATCAAATACATATGCAAATATGTGATAAAGGGCGCGATATATAGTTTGCGTTGCATTAGAATCTGTTGAAAGGAATGATGAAATCACTTTGTATCAAATAGAACGCTACATAAGCAGTTAGGAAGCAGTTTTGCGAATTTTTTCGTTTCAAATACGTGAAATTTATCCAGCGCAGCGGTTCTTCATTGAGCAGTGCATTTGGAGAATGTATATTTTACATCTGAAAATTCTGCTTCAAGACTCAAGCGCAGCGGAACCACCGCATGTAATTTTAACCGCATTTTTTTCGTTATACGAGAAATGTTGGATATCAAAAAGCATTAGGTTCTATAAATTGGTTTCAAATTATTTTCAAACAGGTTCAATTTTTACAAAAGTGCACTCAGCGAAGCGGGTGGGGGTTAGCTAGTTTCATTATAAAAACTACTATGATATATGTTGTTTTAAATTTAATTTTACTTTTAACACTTAAAAAATCCAATTGGTAAAACAATTTCTATAAAAAATTATCGGGTTGTATTTAAGTTTAGTTTTTTATTTTGCATAATTTTTTATAATTAATGAAAGTGGTATAAGTCCATTTATGGCATTTTAGTAAATTGTATGACATTTTTAAATTAAACATATAAATAATCTAGTGCCTAGTGCTTCATAAAAGTACTTATAAGTTATGTATGTTTAAGCATTTTGAGATAAATAAATCTAATCTAAATCTAATAATCTAAAATGCATCATCTAAATTCACTAACATTTAGCTATATTTTTAAAAACTTTAAAATGCAAACCCTTAAATATCGAAGTAGATGTTTTTTTCTTTCATTTGAAGATGCATGAGATGCAAAATGCACTTAACAACACTAGGCTGCGAACTTCCAAAACAAAATTTTCTTTAGTCCAATGAGCCTGCCTTATTTATAGAAATTTCGAATGACTTCATTGAGATCTACTAACTTCGTTCTTTTTTGTGAATTGTATATAGATACGCAAAAAACCTAAATTTTTAAAAATTTAAGTTTTTTTTAAAGTAGGTACTATAAGTACGGTGACCATATTTCTAGGAGTGAAACCCGGGACAAATACAATTCGTTGGATAATTTTGAAAACATTGGTTTTTCAAAAATAAAAAATTAAGATGAGTTTTCTAATTTTTTTCTAATTTTCAAATCAAGATTTTTAAACGATTCTATGGAAGCATTTTCGTTAAAATTATTTAAATCGTTTACGAGGAAGTCAGAAATCAAGAAAACGGTTTTATAATAAGTACCTACCTACTGCTAATATTTTCTAAAAAAATATTTTTTCAGTCAAAATTGTGAGAGTTCTTTTTTTAACATTTAAATTGTATTTTAAATGATTTTGAAATTTTTCAATACTCAATCTGACAAACACAACCTGGAACCAAATAATTGACGAAAAACTTTAAAAACTAATGCTTTTACTGGAAAAATTAGACAAACTTTTATTTTCCAAGCACTGATTTCTTGTTTTCCGTACAAAGTATTTAAAATTTTGAATACAAAAATCAGAGAATGTGGAAATAAAGGACAACCACTGGACAAATTACAAAATACGGGACACTTATACGTCCCGGGTTTCTATAAAACTACGGGATAGTCCCGGGTAAACCAGGACGGTTGTTCACCGTTAATATAAGGGTACTTTCAGCGAAGTGAAGAAGAGCAAAGACAAGGCAGACTTTTTGATATTTGACAAGGAAGATCCAGCTGAGTGCCAGCCACATTTTTTGTTTGATTGTTATTTGAAAAAAAAAAAAATTGAAAACTGCTGTGTTATTGCGCTTTTACTTGCAAATAACTTCCGAAACCCTTCATCGTCTTTAACATACAAATTAAAAAAATGTGTAGCAATGACATTCCTGAATAGTTGTTTCTTTCTTCTTCCGTTTTTTTTTTTTTCTGATTCAGTACACTGTTGAACATGCCAGCAGAATCTTTTGGTTAATATTTAAATGAGGATCTTACACCTAAATGAGCGATGTTATAAATTGAATCAACTGCGATACCTTTTGTGATATACTATACATACGTCGAGAAATTTTAACAATTGGCTTTTGGATTTTGGCATTTCGCGGTCTTTAAGATCTGTACAACTTCAATACGATATAGTTGAAATATTTTAATTATTTGTAACTAGCATGTAACCCTTTATCGCATGTGGTGTTTTTTTTTTTTTATTGGGGCAATACTTTTGTTTGGGTAGACTCTAAAAACCCAGTTTTTAGTTAATTTATATGTGCCGTGTTAAGTAAGACCATCATCTAAATAAAATTCATTGGTATAATTTTTGTATGTCAATAACCTATTGATCTTTTAAGTCAACCCTGACGTAACTCATAATTAACTAAAACCTCAACATTGAAATGAAAACATAGAACTTTTCCTCAAAAAGCATATTTATCATTTATGTAAATTTGTATGACACAATACTCAATAGCTTCTATTAACAAAAACAACAATGCGTCAAATATAGACAAGCAATTCAAATCCCAATTAAAAAAAGAAAAACTACATCTTCTTCATGCTCTTTTTCCTATGATAATAATAATTTAAGCGTAAATTGGCGTCTGCCTCATAAAAAAGAGCAACTTTTATCACATCTCACCCCTTTGTCAGATCATTCATATTCACACATAAAAATGTTTCAATTAGTGAGCATAAAATGCCAGCGCAAGTGCCGACATTATGTTCATTGAAATACAAAAAAGAAAAAAAAAAAAAATAAACCCACTCGAGTGATTGAACTTGAACAATAAGTGGCTTTTGACGTTCCTCTTTTTGATTGGATTTATTTTCTCTTCTCTGCTTTAAATCACATTTTACACTCAAAAAAGCATATTCAATTGATTCAGACAGATGTATCTATTTTTGTATGTCATTTAAAGATTCAAAGAGACGAATGATAACGACTAAATGCTTGTCGTCATCATGTCATATATCATTTAATAGACCAATTATGTATTTGAATTTCTTTTATATTCTCACCTGATATTATGTGAACTTGACAATCATGTGCTTCGGTGCTCGTGTATAGTTTTCCAGTGATAACTTCACCGAATCTTCCTTCAGCAATGATATCATCGATGTTCATTCGAATTGCATTTCGTGGTAACCTCTGTGTGTTGTCTACATTTTCAACCAATGCATTTAACTGCTCCTTGAATGTTCCTTTACGTCCGTTATCACCAACAAATCCATCATTTTCCTGCAAAGAAAAGAGACATTAATTTAAACAATTCTGCTATAGATTTAAATCAACTACCACTTCAACCATTGGTCCTTGTAGGGTTAGTTCATGTGTGTCGCTTGGAAGACGCTCCAGACGAGCTGTTTCATGTTTCAGATATAAGAAGATAATTATCGAAATGATCAAAAACAGGGCAAAAACAATGCAGACTATCGTTAAAGCTAGCACCGATTCTTCTCCAGCTGAAAGAAAAACAAGAATTCAGGGAATTTCAAACATGAAGGTGAACTTTCAACTCACGTTCGAAATTTGCGTATTGAAACTGTGTAGGTTCATGTTGATCATGCGAAGCTATCGCGTAACGCATTTTAGTTATACCATTCAGGGTGCTAACTACTCCTAGGGAAATATGAATATGTGCGTCCTTTGTTAGCGGTGCGTTCCAATAGCCACCATAGGTTTCATTATCCCCCACCATGAATGTTTGTGTAGTATTCTGGAATAAAAAGAAATTTAAGACCAGATTTAGCTTAAAAAATTGTATATTCGAACCTGATAATCCAATTCTCCAGCAATGTAATACAATGTTCCATCTTCCTGTGCTCGTTCAAAGCTTCCGAGTAAGTCTTCATCAAATGGTTGGGTTAGAGAACTATCAAGTCTCTGTACTATCACCAAGTAACTAGTCACCGGACCGTTATTATTCGCATATGGTTTGATATTTATGAGCATTGTTGAATCAGTTCGATTAAAGACTATCGGTTCTTCAGGTACTGGATCGGGTGTACCGACTTCGGTTGTGCCGGTTAAATTGTGACTACCACAAACATACTTTCCACACATGGCAGACACACTGATATTGTATTTTGTAGCTGGATGAAGGTCTGTCATTTCAAAACGATCCTCCGTACTTTGGACAATGAATTCGGGTTGAGGAAAGAATGGATAGCTTGTGAATGAATGCATAACTGTTCCTTTGATCATTAATTCAGTGACTTTTTCATCTTTGTTTGGTGGATCCCATGTTATGAGTATACTGTTTTCGGTAGTGTTGGAGATTCTTAAATTTTCTGGGGGTCCTTCGACTAGAATGAAAGAATATTTTTGTTTTAAATTGGTTTCAGAGACAAATTTTGATTTAACTTACTATTCGTTGAATAATAACTGTGGGCATCAACACCTCCACAATATTGAGATTTCGTATCACTGCATCTAGTATTACAGAGTTTGGAATCGAATTTTTCACTTTCGATTGCAATATTATCACAGTAGCACTTTTCGCCAGATAATATGGCATATCTGTAATGAAATTTAGAAACATAAGTTAACTTAGGTAACATAGTGCAAAAAAATCTATTTAGAATATTGAAGGTACAAAACTGTATCAGGTATTCTTTGCTGACTAAGAAATAGAAAAGGGTATTCCAATGTTTGAAGTACCTACGGACCCCTATAACATTTTCAAAATGAGAGTATCATACGACACGTTCCATTTCGGTTGCGAAGGAGAAAGGTAGCCCTTAAAATTCGGTAATGGAAAAATACCACCAGAATTTCATTATATCAAAACCGAAAGGATTGCAGATGATTTCCGAGCTTATTTCGGCAAACCCCAAAGACGGATCATTAGTGTTTGAAGTTTGAAATATGGTTTATGAAAGTTTTAAAAAATTATCTTGTTTATTTTTATAATACGTTGTGACTTAAATGTTTTTATTTTTAAAATGATTATTCTATTTTCAGTATTATGTAATTCATCTTTCATATGACACCAATTTTATCTTATAAGCTAAGTCATCTTACTATGTATAGACATGAATTGATAAACAAAAGCACCTTTTTCTTTATACTGTTTAGTATGAACGAATGTTATTCCAAGAGATAGAGTACAAGACTCAAAACATTCAAATAGTAAAGATATATTATATTTAAACAATATTTGTTTTGATAAAGGCACATTTATTACATTAGTTATAGTGGAGTCATTGGAGCTCAAAAAATATGAATACCTTGAAATCGGTTAACGGTGTTACTATTTGTATGACTTTTTTTTACAATTGTTGGTATTTAAATATACAAACTATCTTTTTTATTAAATTAAAATTGTTATGAGCAAAATATTTTTTGTTCAAAACTTGTTTGAATATTTTATAAGTTAATTGATGCTTAAAGTTTTGATGTACCAATTTTAGACAAAAATTCTTCAATTTCTCAATTTTTGAGAGCGTAGGTGCGATGTAATAATTATTTTTTGAAAAATAATTGAAAAAATATTTCCAACCGAGTTAATAAATATAAAATGCATGACTGGGTCACAAGAACTTGCTCTCAGATTTTTAGTTGCTTAAATGCTTAAAACTTTTTGGTACAAATTTAGAATGTAAATTAAAACAACATGAAATAAGGAGAAATGAACGCAAATTATTTTTATTTTTACTTAGAAAAAAATATTGAGATCATTTTTCAAATGATTTTAAAATCATAACGCTTTTGTACTTTATCCTTCTTGAATAATTGCAAACCAAACGTCTTTGGTATCTGTTAACATTTACGATAAATATGTGGTCCAGAAGGACCACAGGACTCAAGAAACAATTTTATTAACAAACAAGTTGTTAACAGAGAGACTTACATCGGAAGTTTTCGGTTACTAACGCCAGGAAATCTTTTAATACATACAACTTTTATAAGACTTCTTCTGGAATACACTACTAAAGTATGATCGCTTTGTAACCAAATACTTATTAAGGGAATAGAAGCAATATAACACAAATCTTTTCGTTTTGCCTTAAGAGGTCTTCCAAGGGTTGCTTCCGTATAGCAACGGATAAATCTTAAAAACTTCAAATGTTTATCATTTGTTTATCATTTCAAAAAACCATAGTCTAATAATTTTTAGCGAACATATTAAATATTTTTCGAATATTCTACAAAAGAAAAAACTCGAAAATTTTAATTAATTTCCCTAATAATTGTTACACTTTCATATGTTGCCGAAAATTGCCGAAACGGCGAGCAATCGTATATGCTATCGTAATCGTTGAAAAAGGAACCCAGTGCAAGCGATATCTGGGGAAATTGAACTAATCGTTTAAGAAAAAGTCCTAAATTAAAAAAACGGTTCATGGTGCCGTTAACTCACTGCGACAAAAAAAAAAGTGTGTTCGATTGAACCGACCCATATAAGCTAATTCATTGATTTCGAATTTGAAATCACATTGTAGTATGCAAAAAAAAGTTGGTTCGTCTTTATAAAAAACGGTGGTAATATCAAACTGTTTTTTGGAGACTCTCTAGATAGAGAAGTTTTTGAATTATTTTTTTGACACCAATTAAGGAAAAGTTTAATTTTTTCAAAAACGACTTAAATAAAATGCACGACTGGGTCCCACTTACTTGCTCTTGCAATTGAAACCACATTTATTTTAGTTTACTTGCAGATTTTAAAAGCTGCCTCTATATAAATTTTAATGAAATTTTGTTGATGATGAGGAAGAGCCGACATTTAGGAAAATTGTTTGTATGTAAAAAAAAGTTTTGTATTTGACTTTTTATTGCAATCGCTTTGAATATTACGTCTGCAAAGTTTAATTAAAATCTTTATAGCCACTTTTGAGTTGTTTGGGAGGTACACTTTCTAAGCGAGATATAAAAAAAAAACAACTTTCAGAATTACATAAAAATTTTTTGTACCAAATTTGAAGAAAATCCGTCCACCCGTTTAGGCTGTGGAAATGTGTACAAATGGACGCACAGACGCACAAACGCATAGACGAAATTGCGAGACTCATTTTTTCGGACTTTTCCATCATCGTTATGTTGGTTTTGATTAAAAAGTCAAATTTTTTTTCGACACGAAACCAATACTTGCCCTATAGAACAAGTAAAAAACTAGGTAAAGATAATAAAAGCGAATGTACCTATGTATATACCTATTCGACTGATAACTTTATAGGTACCTAAAACGGATAATACCCTTTAATGTAGATGCTAGAACAAGTTATCGCTATTGCCTTAATTGTTTGACCCTACTTAAATTCAATAAATCCACAGTCAATGCCCATTCAAATTGATAAGAAATTTTGAAGTGTTATTGTTCCTACAACTTTTAATTTGTTTAAACCTTGAACTTAAGCCTATTGCTTATCGTCAATATGAATTGATTTTAATTTAATTAATTGCATCTACGGAATTGATCATTCAAGCCTAAACAACAATAATATGTCAGTATTATTTAAGTTCTTATCGATTTTTTTTTTTTTTTTGGAAAAGTGAAGACTTTCTAGATACATAGCTTTCGTATCCGCAATTGTTTCCTTTTTTATTTTTATTTTGATTTCATAACATTTGTTTACACTTTCATCGAGTGGATATTTTTTTGTCATTTCATTTATTTTATTTTTGGGCATCTATCCAAAGAGGAACATACAGATGATTTGTGGCGCTCAAAATAAATCACTCATTACTCAAAAAGTCTGTAAAAGCACACAAAAAAAAAAATAAAACAAAAGGGGGACAGCAACGAATCTAGAACTAATGGAATGTAGTTCTAGGTAAGCACAAGCACACAGTCTATAGTTTTTTCTTCCTAATCCCTTGCTCCTCCAACACTTTTATTTATGAATGAATGATGGATGAATGAAAAAGGAAAAAGCGACCCTTGTTGTCATCATCGACAAACACCACACAAAACAACACAGACTATGAGGAAATTGCAAGCTGATTTAGCCTGCTGCAGCAAAAAACCAACTATGATTTGGTTGGTAGGTGAATGTAAAAATGCATAATTGATAAATTACACGCTTGATAGAAGGCACCATATTATTTTTGTGTAGAGCTATCATCCATCGTCATCCAAATGCTCTAAGCTATACAAGGCAATGAAATTACTCGTTTGGGGGCATGCGGATTAGAGGGAATCTAAAGAGTAGTAAAATTTTTGCACCTTGACTTACCGGATATTGGAATTTTCGCATAACTCGATGCATGTTTGTGCACTGCGAGCATAAACCGAATCCTTTAGAAGATCCGTTCGAGCACTGTAACATCCCAGATATTGATAAGGTCCTAAATCAGGGATTATTTCGGCAATGGTCGTCGTCAATGACAGAAGGTTAACAAGAATCACTAAAAGTTTAATGAAATTCCATAAAAAATAGGGGCGGTGGCACTTGTGACGAACAGTCATTGCTTCAAACAAACCACTTTTCGTGTCTTTTTTCTTTAAGACAACGATGTCAAATAATAATGAAACGCAACACAATTTCTTTGATATTTTTATTTTATGAATTAACAAAGTTTTCAATCGACAAACAAACACACATTACAAACAACAGACAATAAATTACAAATTATAAATAACAGAGCAGTTCCAAATGGCACACTTGTGAAGTGAATTTAAGTAGAATTTTTAATTTTTAATGCAATCTAGCTGAGAGATGATGAGGGGATTTGGATTCGGATTGATGAAGAAGACTAACTAATATCGTTTCTTTTTGCAGCGACACACACGAGACACGAAACACGATACACCAACTAACTACTCACAGATCTAATCTCTAATCTGTTCAAAAGACTAGGTGCTTTAGATTCGTTTTTGTTTGGTAGTGGGAACTTATTTTGAGTGGATTTGTTGTGGAGAGGAGCGGCAAAGATTAGCAAATTCTAATGAAATGAGAATAGTAGTTTGAAGGAGTGACGTGACAATAGAGGTGAGTCAATTTCGTGTTTCGATGATGATAAATATATGAAGAATATAGTGGAAAATGGACGGAATAACACAATAAAACGAAATAAACAAAAACCACAACAAATTGGTCAAACCATTGGATTCGGATTAAATGAGAAATATGGTGGACAAAACACAAAGGCGAAAGCAAAAGGCGAAAAAGGCGTTGAACTGACACCTGTTGATTTGACAGCTATGGGGGCATTGTTGGTACGATAAATGCCTACAAATTGAAAAGAGTTGCCAGCCATAATTTTTTCAATAATACTTTGTTAAAGGTAAGCTTACACAAAGTATTATTCTTAGACGATATATATGGAGTACTTGTTCCTATACCTAATACATTGTAACGCCATATACATGGATAGGGGTCGCTGCCTTCGTTTTTCAGTGCGAGTCCGGTTCCGCAGCTGTAAATAAACACGCTTGTTGATGACAGCCATCAAATGAAAAATAAAATGGAGGCATGCACTCATCGAAAAACTTAAAGAAACTAGAGCCCTCTTTAAAAGCTTAACGGAACTAACAGCACAAGCACTCCATATATTAGGTGTGTTTTTTTGTTTATCTATATAGATTTTGTGCAAAAAAACGACACCGGTATTTTTGAAATCCATGCAAACATTTGGCACCACTGTTCATATACTTTGGCAGCTGTCTGTCAAAAATGTTGCTTTTGTTTTTTTTTTTATTTTAACTCCGAAGTTTGAAGGCCATTACATCCATGTTGGATGCAAACAAAAATTTTCATATCACCATGGCATCCATGTTGGATTCAAAAAATTTTTTTTTTGCACAAAAAACCAAAAATTATCTGTATATTCTTAGCTACATTTTAAGACCATGACCATTAACATTAGTTGCGTCGCACAGTGTGCAATTTTCGCAATCTAGCTGTACTTTAATGAAAAATATATGTCTCCCATATACAACAAAATTGGTATCATATGAAAGGTAAAACCTCAGACAATAGAATGGCAAAAAAAAACAACAAGAAAATAATAAAATTTACCGTTCCACAGAATCACAAACATTAGGTGTGTTTTTTTGTTTATCTATATAGATTTAGTGCAAAAAAACGACATCGAGATTTTTGAAATCAAAACAATTTACGTGTTAAATACAACAAAAACTTTATCTGTATAGATTTTTGAAAAATCCAGATAATTATCCAGATTTTACTTTCTCTCGATAAAAACAGTAGTGCCAAGGTAGTTTAATTGTTGTGTTCATATAGAAATATTTGAAAATATTAACAAAAAAAAAAAAGCGGAGAAAACGAGGTTTGAAAAAAACTCTCATAGAAAAAAATAATCAAAAATTAGTTTGACATGGTTGCATTGAAATGTTAATATCTCGAGATATACGCAATGCACTTTTCAGATAAAAGTCTTAAATGGATCCTGATAAGATTGTTGAACAGATATGTATATAAAATTACCAAAGTTTTTTCGAAAAAATAGAAATAAAAATAAAAAAGTTTTCACATTTGATTTTTAAAAAATCGAAAAAAAATTCAATATGGCTACCTTCAAACGCTTATAACACAAGAACGACGCAACTAATGTTAATGGTCATGGTCTTAAAATGTAGCTAAGAATATACAGATAATTTTTGGTTTTTTGTGAAAAAAACAATTTTTTTGAATCCAACATGGATGCCATGGCCATATGAAAATTTTTGTTTGCATCCAACATGGATGTAATGGCCTTCCCACTTCGGAGTTAGAATAAAAAAAAAACAAAAGCAACATTTTTGACAGACAGCTGCCAAAGTATATGTACAGTGGTGCCAAATGTTTGCATGGATTTCAAAAATCCCGATGTCGTTTTTTTGCACAAAATCTATATAGATAAACAAAAAAACACACCTAATATATGGAGTGCTTGTTCCTATACCTAACACATTGTAACGCTATATACATGGATAGGGGTCGCTGCCTTCGTTTTTCAGTGCGAGTCCGGTTCCGCAGCTGTAAATAAACACGCTTGTTGATGACAGCCATCAAATGAAAATAAAATGGAGGCATGCACTCATCGAAAAACTTAAAGAACCTAGAGCCCTCTATAAAAGCTTCACGGAACTAACAGCAAAAGCACTCCATATATTATATCCTCTAAGGTATTATTTAAACAAATGAGGGGCTATAAAAGCTACCCATTTTTTTCTTTTTTCCATGCCCAACAACCTTACTAAAATTAAAAAGAAGCCAAAATGTAGCTTCAGTAAAACCTTTAACGAAGTTGAAATGTTATTTAGGAAGGTGATACATTATTATGCCAACTCTTTATAGCCTGCTTTCTTTAGAGAAAAAAAAATTAAATGAAAAAAATTGTAGCCCACTTATTGTTTCAATTTCCTTACAAACAATTTTTTGATCAGAAATCTATTTTATTTTATTTTGTTTTGTTTTATTTTATTTTATTTTATTTTATTTTATTTTATTTTATTTTATTTTATTTTATTTTATTTTATTTTATTTTATTTTATTTTATTTTATTTTATTTTATTTTATTTTATTTTATTTTATTTTATTTTATTTTATTTTATTTTATTTTATTTTATTTTATTTTATTTTATTTTATTTTATTTTATTTGATTTTATTTTATTTTATTTTATTTTATTTTATTTTATTTTATTTTATTTTATTTTATTTTATTTTATTTTATGTTATTTTATTTTATTTTATTTTATTTTATTTTATTTTATTTTATTTTATTTTATTTTATTTTATTTTATTTTATTTTATTTGACTTGATTTGATTTTATTTTATTTTATTTTATTTTATTTTATTTTATTTTATTTTATTTTATTTGATTTTATTTGATTTTATTTGATTTTATTTTATTTTATTTTATTTTATTTTATTTTATTTTATTTTATTTTATTTTATTTTATTTTATTTTATTTTATTTTATTTTATTTTATTTTATTTTATTTTATTTTATTTTATTTTATTTTATTTTATTTTATATTATTTTATTTTATTTTAATTCAATTTATTATTTTTGTTATTTTTTTCTTCGTTATTATTTCATTTTATTTTTTTATTAAAAAAAATTCGCCTTTTTTTTAATGTGAACTGGGCCTTAAATTTGTCACTATCAATGCCCCCGTCAATTTTTTCTCTATCCTAGAACGAATTTTTTTCACAAAATGTCACAAATGTCAAATGAAAAAAATCCCATCAAAATATCCCAAATAACAAAAATCAAAAAAATTCATATCCACTCACCGTGTCACCGTTTTCCTTCTCAAAAAACCTCATCCTATTTGGGAATGGATTTAGCCGAAAATTTCTCCCAGTTAACAACAAAATTCCTCTTCCTCAGTTGTAATGATGAAAAGAACAAAATCAACATGTCCGACCTCAACACTCTTCTAAATGATCTAAACAGTTTGGACTATTTGCAAGGAAAGTTTGTGGACAAAAAAGTAAGTTCTAACATGACCACCATCTGTTTCTTTGAATGATATTGATGACTAATCTTTCCTAGACTGCTGCCAGACTTATTGAATCTTTTATAAACATCAACACACAAGAAGAAACTCTAATAGTCAAATCATGTTGTTTGTTGACTGTCCTCATGAACAAACAGAAAATTCAACTTTCTCGAGATCAATTCAAGAAACTAATCGAATGGCAATTGAAATGTCTGAATTTTAACTTTGCTGCCACTGCCTGTGATATCCTAATGTCAATGCATGCTTTGTTTAGGAATCATCAGAGTTTTGGAAAAGAGGTTTGATTTGCTTTGGGTTTATCTTCTGTTTATAGGCTGTTGATTATGTCTTACAGAAAAGAACTAAGACGTTCACGGGTTTTTATGCAGGAATCGTTTAATGGGTTTTAAAAGAAGATAAAACCCCGGAGTGCTATTAAATGAGGGGTGGACATTTAAAAAACCTAATTTCAAAAAGTAGAAACGAGGAATTGTTCTTTCTTGCAAAGCTAATCGATAGGCTCAACTATTATTTTCAGATTTGGAACGATTTGTCCTTATTTTGAATATGAAAACACCGCTTTTTTTCAAAAGGAAACAAATCCAAAAGTACACTTTTTTCTACCTAACGTTATAACTTTTTATGCATAATATATGTAACAATGAATAACTTAAACCATTCAACCCATCTTAAAACTACAATAATAATATTTGATATTTAAAAAAAGACAAGTCTTTTCAACAACAGACAAACTTTATTGAGTTTGGCAAAAACCCGCAATTTTGTTTAGTTTTGCAATACCTTGTAGTATTTTGTTGAGTTTTGCAAAGGGATCGGGTCAAAATTCTGGCTTCAAAATTCTGCTTTTCAAAATTCTGCTTTTATAACGAAAATTCTGTTTTTCAAAATTCTGCTTTTTTTCTATTCTGCTTTTCAAAATTCTGCTTTTCATAATTCTGTTTTTCAAAATTCTGCAAAAAATTAAAAAAGGGTTTGGAAAATGTTAAAAAGCGCGCGCTTTTTAACATTTTCCAAACCCTTTTTTAATTTTTTGCTAAATTCTGTAAAATCATCTTCTTGAAAAATGATCTGCTTATTTGATAACTTACAAAAGAATTTTGACCCCGGCAGAATTTTGACCCCAACCCTTTTGCAAAACCTCCATACATTTTGTATTGTTTTTGTTGAGTTTTGAAAAAAACGATTTTTTAAAATATTTTTTTTCAATTAAAAACTATTAGCTTTAATATTTTTTTTATTTTGTTATCTTATGCGGCTGGCATTCTTAGCGTTTGTTAAAATCATTTAATTTTAAGATTTAAATTAATGTCGTTTTCGATTGGAATCACTCAAGGATTCACTCATTCTGAAATCCAATAAAACGGTTTGAATCGCTTCCACTCAATTCTGAAATTCTTTACATGTACTGGGGGTCAATTCCCGATCTGTGAAACTGTGAAGTGATAAAAAATTTATCATTTCAATTTTATTATGAAAAATTTTTGAAGTTTGTTTTAATTTTTTAATTTTTCTTAATACATTTTTCAAGCTTGTTTTATTTTTTTTATAAATCCAGAATCAAATTTAGTATGAAAACGTGACTTCACAGTTTCACAGGTCGGGAATTGACCCCCAGTACAGGTAAAAAACTTCAGGTGAATAATAAAATAAAAATCTTTTATTTTTCTACTGAAAATTTGTTTTGACGTTTAATTATTTAAATATTAGTGATTTTGAGTGAATTCATTTCTATCTGTCATTTTCGTGCGAATAAAACACTTTCAGAAGGCTTCTGAATGATTCCGGACGCTTCCGAAAAGTCCATCGAAAACGACATATCGTCGTTCTCATAAGGAAATCTCGTAACTCCACGTTACTCCCCAACTACTCTGTAGTCTCTCTACTCTTTCGTCTCTCCTGTAAAATTTTGATTTTGGAAGTTGCGAGGTTTTCTTATGAGGCCGACGATATGTAATTGTATATCTCAAGCTTTCGAAAAAAGTATCATTCATAACTGTTAGTGTTGCCGTTGTTTTTTATATTTTTGTTTTTATTTTAAGTATTTCTAGACCCTCTACAAAAAAACAATATCAATTCTTGGTTCATAAGTTATCATACTTTACCCTTAAATTTTTCTTTGGAGTAAAACAAAAATACAAAAAAAGATCGGTTCAAATGGCCATACTTCAATTAATTTTCAATGAAAAATTTAATAATCCCAGCATTTAAAATTAAATTTAAGCTTCTTTTTTTATTAGAGCTGTTTATGTCGTCCTCAG
Source organism: Episyrphus balteatus (assembly GCF_945859705.1). NCBI lineage: Eukaryota > Metazoa > Arthropoda > Insecta > Diptera > Syrphidae > Episyrphus > Episyrphus balteatus. The sequence goes on from NC_079134.1 coordinate 171,620,968, forward strand.
CCCAAAAAAAGGGACATCCTAAAAAGCAAAAAAACTCAAAAAATCGAATTTTTTTTTTTTTTTTTTTTTCAATTAAAAAAAAAAAAACATTCTAATATGAAATAAAATTCTTGACAAAAAGTTTATATATCAAAGTTTTTGCTTTGTTTACGAGATATATTGAAAAAACCAGAAAAGAGGCTTAAATTTCCACCCCCTCATTTAATAGTACTTCGCGGTTTTATCTTCTTTTATAACCCATTGAACGATTCCTACTATAAAAACCTGTGAAAGTCTTACTTTCTTATTAGTTATTACCGTGTTTTTATCGACATAATCAATAGCCTATTAAGAAACTTTTCTGAATTTGTTTCGTTTTTCAGTATTGGGATGTACTTCTTTCGCCAGATGGGCTTCTTTTGAGTTACCTTTCTAGCACCGATTCCAAAAGCATTGAAAAATATGATGCGAATTCGATGGAAGAAATAATAATCTCGATAGTTCTTTGCATTGAATCACTCCTTAGTCCTGCCGAGTTAGTAGAAATGGACAATCAAACAGAAGATCTTCTTTCGATGATTGGAAGTAAGATTCTTGCAATTCTCTACTCGGATAAAATCAAGTTCAATCGTTCTGCTCATCATATGAACTTTATGACCACATCTTTGAATGTACTCCATGTGATTGCTTGTGAGAATAGGGACTGGTGTGATGCCAATATTGGAGAACTGTTGGGTCTATCTAAAGCTTTTATGCATCACGGAATCCCTGGGATTCCACAAGTCCAAGCACAAAAGGTTCACATTTCGCAGCAATCGATTGTCGATCAAGGCACGATGGAAGCTAATAATCGAGGAGGAAAAGTCGCGAAGACCCGAAAACCTCGAACAGTTAATAAAAATCGTAAATCCGATGGGAAAATGAAGCAAAATCCAAACAACGATGAAGCGGTTCTTCAGCTACCATCGGGAAGTAATCTTAAAGTTGATTGTGAGTTTGAATCATTTTTTGTCCATTTTTTTAAAAATATTTTGTTGTATTCTCAGTTGAAACTCCAATATTTAATAAAACAAGTGATTCGGATTTTTCCGAATCTGAAGCTAGTCGAACTAGAAACGAGCGACATAAACAAGCCAAGCTGCGACTTGCTGCAATTTCATTAATCGGTCTTATAGCAAAAAATGTTGATAGGAAAATATTCTATGGCTATTGGCATTCATTGTTTCCAAATGATGCTAGCCCTGGGCTTTTAACTTGTGCTACTCGTGATCCAAATCCTAGGTGTAGAGTTGCAGCATTACAGGCAGCTTCTGTCATATTATTCGGTTCCAGATCGTTTCTTTTGCAAGCTGAATGGAGGTAAAGTTAATAAGTTCTTTCTTTTTTTATTGATTTAATGTATTTTATTTTTCATTTCAGTGAAAAACCTCCAACAACTTTTATGCCATTTTCAATATCATTAGCGAATATGATAATTGCAATGTATGAAGTTCTAACTCAAGCATTGGCTAATGAAAGTTCTCTACCAGTTCTGACACAGATTTTAAAATGCTTGACTGTGTTGATTCAGGTAAGAATAATAGAACAAAAATCTAAAAGCGAGGTAGGTTATGTTTTATGACATACATACCTTATGGGATAATTATTGGTTGATCAACTCTAGTATTCTCATAGCTGTGCAAAAATATTACGTTTTACAACTGAACTAACACGATACATTTTTGAAGTGGAAAATTTTATAAAATGTTCAACTGCCGTTCTAAAGTTTATTAATATTAAAGTGAGTTAAAACTTGCCCCATATAGGATTTACTGTTTAAAAATAGCACAGTTAGCAAGTCTTGTTTTTGTGTGGTCGACCTTCGACTTGTTTACCCTACTTTTATTTTGCCGAAAATTACTCGTGGTAGATCCACAATAAGACCAGGCTTGTTTCTAAATTCTCGTTGAATTTGAATGCTTCATTTCATCTTGGCTTAATTTGCCATTCTATAACTGGAGGTTTTGAGGCTACATGCAAAAGACTTTTAAAAAAGTCAAATTCTTGCATGTAGTATAGATAAACCAGATTGAATGGAGTTTTTGTTAATTTCGTTTTCGCTGTATTTAACTTGTTTATTAAGCTGAGTATTTCTGTGCTTGCACTGCATATTTTCCATCAACCTTCACTTCTATGTTGGAACTTATGACAGTCTCATTAAGTGAATCGATTTTAGATTAAAAAAATCTGATTTCGCTATAAATTACTTACTTTTTACCTACCAATTTCTTAGCAATTCACAAATTTGCTGCACTAAAAACATAACCCAGTAATACTGGGCCAGTATATAATATAATAAATCATTAAAACTAAATTATTCTCTTTAATCGTTATGTTAATTCTATTAATATTTTACTAATCTAAATATTTATTATCCTTTAGGCCACTCCATTCCATCGTCTCAAACCTGGTCTGGTGACAGAATTTGTAAAATCAATTCGCAAATTAGTTTACCACAAAGGTAAGATTCTAATTTATAAATTTTTAATTTCATTTAATCAATTATATATTTGTTTTGCGAAAATAGACCCTACAGTCCAAGTAGCAGCTTTAATGGTAATGGAATTCCTTATTTCCACACCAGACATAACAACAGAAATTTCCGAAATAGTTGGCATTCCCAAAACATTAATTGGTACAATGATTCGAAATCAGAATCGATTGAACGATTCTGGTGTTGAAGAAGTGTAAGTATAAAAATTATTGATATACATACATATATAATAAGTTGCATTTAAACAAAACAAACAACAACTATCTTTTAAAGTATTGATACAGATTATGCTGAAGAAACTTTAGATTCAGATTCTGAAGATTTAATATCATCCCCAGCTGTAACTTCAAATTCTGTTCCAGCAGAAGAAAATGCCAATAATACCAAAGAAATTGCATTTAAAATGTCTTGGCTTTTACAAAGAGTTTTGGAAAATCTTGGTGTTCTTGTAACTGAATCAAAGGTTTGTCATCATTTACATAAAATTTCTTTGTTTAGGTATTTAATGACTTTTGTTTTGGTTTAGGAAAAACAACCAGCATCTACAACTCCAGTTCGAACTGAATGTCTTCAAGTACTCTCATCCATGGCGCCGCATTTCTCACTCCTTAAAGACCATTTGCAATTCATTGCTGCCGCCTTGAAGTCATCTTTGAATGATGCTCAACCGGATATTCGATTGTATACAGCCAAATGTTTGGACAGTCTTGGACATTCAATGAATACTTATCTTCTTGAACATGGTAAATTGTAAAATACTCATTCTTGGTTCTTTAAATTTCTTATTTGTCATTCTTATAGGTTCACCATCAAACGAGGAACTAATGTCTTGCCAGAATTTCTGGATATCCATGCTACCATCTGTGATTGAAAAGATACAAGATGCTGACCAAAGTCCTGCACTAAAAGCTATATTATGCGATTTTATGTCAAATATTGGAGTTCATGTTTTTGAAAGGCTTTCGGTAAGTTGAATTCATTTTAAAAATTAAAAAAAATTAATCACATCAATGTGATAGGCCCCGGCGAGATTCGAACTCACGATCTCCTGTTTACTAGACAGGCGCTTTAACCAACTAAGCCACGGCGCCACTTTGATTTCTGTTTGTCAATTGTTGCACAAGAATACAAAGACGATAAAAATAAACTTTTTTGCTTTTCTCGTGAAATATTTGAAAAATTAAATAATGATACAGTCGGTTTAACAAGAATTGATACATTTTTTTTTTTATTTTCAGCATGTTTATCATATTCAATTGATTGGCATACTCTCAGGAGCTGGTTGTAATGAAGAGAATACAGTCCGAGCAGCTGCTGTGAGAGCTTTAGCAGTTTATGTGTTATTCCCTTCTTTACGTGAAAACTTGGTTTTCGTAGAGAATACTGCCGAGTCCATTTTACAGCTGATAAAAGATTCCAATCTATTTGTGAGGGTTAGGGCGTCATGGTCAATGGGAAATGTGAGCGATGCCCTCATAACAAATTTGTAATTTTAAACTTTTTCTCATTTTTTTAAATTTTAATGAGATTTCTTTTTTTAGTTTTAACTCACGAGTAGAACGAATATCTGAAGACTTGTTGAAGCGACTTTTGGAAACAGCTATAGAATCAGCGAGTGATAATGATAAAGTAATGCCTCAAAAAGTTTCCAATTCTTCTTGATTGATATGATTTATCATGATTTTTTCAGGTTCGTAGTAATGCAGTTAGAACACTGGGAAATCTACTACGCTTGATAACACCCGATCATCTTAAAACACCAACATGGAGAACTTTAGTTCAAAAAAGTGTAGAAAAGCTTGTTAATTGTGTGAATACGGGTGGAAATGCAAAAGTTAAATGGAATTCCTGCTATGCAATTGGAAATTTTATGAAAAATTCCGATTTATTTAATTCACAATACAACGATATGAATTGGCCAAATCTAGTTTTTCCAGCCTTGTGTAATCTCATTGTAAATCATAATAATTTTAAAGTTCGTATAAATGGAACAGCTGCATTGATGACAATTCAAGAGCGATCAAATTATGGTACACGTCTGCAGATGGTTTGGACAGCTTTATTAAATGCCATGGAACAATCAAGTAATTTAACAGATTTTAATGAATATAAACATAGGGATAATTTACAAGAACAGGTTAGTGTTTAAAAAACTCATAAATATTCATACAAACACTTTTTAAACAATTTCTTTTGTATTTCAGCTTTGCATAGCAATAAGTCATATAATTAGCTTTTCAACTTTGGAAGACTTGAATATGCTTAAAACAGAACTTGTTCCAAAATTGGAGATTGTTAAACAAATATGGATAAGAGTGGTTAGTAGAATATTACCAGAAAATGCTGCTCCACTTTTATCATGTGCATTAAAATTGCAAGACCAAATTAATAAAAAAGAACTTACAACGGAACAAAAGAATGCATGCAAAATTTTATCATCGTGTTTTACTCAACCAAGTGTGGATTCATTTTGAAATGATTAATATTTTCATATTTTTTAAGTTTACAATAAAAGAAATAAATTATTAACACACATTTTTTTAATACTACAACAAACAAAGTGTTTCATTTAAAGTGAATTATTATCAGTTGTTGATTGTTAGAAACCGTAATACGGTTTTTAAACTGCAGATTGATCATTTTTTTCCAGTAAATGGCCAGATTGGTCAGTGTCTTTAGTATTTCCTCCAAAAGCATTGAAAAAATTGTAGTTTTCGTGATGAAGAATTTCTAGATTTTGGTACCAGATGTAGTTTTGGGAATCAGTTTGTCAAATTTTTCAAAAAGAAAAAAAACTTAAGAAGTTTCTCCTTATTTTCCTTGTTGATAAATTTTTTTGGAAAACGGTTATTCAAATAGGAAAAATGTATTCTCTTTTAATCTTAAAAAAAATTGGGTAATATCCCAGAAGTAAGGAGAACTCACTTAAAAAATCTACTCAATTTAAAAAAAAATTTCCTTCGATGCATGAACTTTTATGATTTTTTATCATTCAGTTCTAACCGTAATCAAATTGATAAAACATTTTTTGTTCATTAAAAAAATTTATTGTCTTTAAATAAGAATTAAATATTTTAAGCAATCCTTGTGTTTGATGGATGTCTATGACTGGCATCAATGTCCGGCCTCCTTGGTGGGGGTGGTGGTGGATAATGCTTTTGTCCTGTTGATCGGGATGCTTCTGAAGTGCCAACAGCAAACATAGCCAAAAAAGCAGCCACAAGAACAAAAATAGCGAAAATCTTCATTTTGCTTGAATTGCAAACTTAATATGGAGACGTTATTAAGATTACTGATAACAAACTCAAAGACACTAGCTCTTAAATACTTTGCATCTGTGAGGTGATCTTCATGAACTAAAATAAAAAAAAAAACGAAAAAAAAACATCTACCAATTCTTATCGTAAGCAGCGAAAAAGTCCCCCATAATATTGTTTAATTTTGTGTGTTTTCTTATGAATTGGGAGTCACCGAATGATGTATACCTATCTTGTTGACATATTGACTTTAGAAATATGAAGGTATACAATCTTTTGTCTAAAATGAAAAAAGGGATAAATTATGTTTTGTTTTTTTTAGTTGAATAAAAATAAATTTGATTGTATTCGCGGAATATTAATTGATTAAGCTTTTGAAAAAAGTAAAAAGAAACATAGGTTCTATTAAAGATTTATAGAGTTTTAGATCTTATTTTATTAAGGCTATAAACTTGTCAAGTCATTTAGCAGCTTGTTCTTTCGGAATCTTCGATTAAATGCAAAAAACCATATTTTAAACCAGTATCTATGAATTTTGTTTCCTCTGGTCACAATTGATTTTTTTTTTTTTTTATTAAAGTCTTTCACTAATTTTGAGACTTTTGGAACACCCTGTTTATCTACAATTACCAACTCTTTATAATATGAAGATAGAAAAAATTATTATTATATAGTTAGTCATATGATGAATCGCAATGTGTCGCAAATTAAACAATTTATATTATGTATATGTATGTATTTACAACATTTTATAATCATTTTTCGCAATCTTTTTACAAATACAATGACCACATTATATGGAAAGATAAATGACGTATTCAAGCAAAATATTTGTATAAAAGATAAGGTCTCAAAACAAATCAATTTATATTTAGTAGATTGATTTCACTGTCGAAAGTTGAATCGATTGGAAGATCTTTAGAATCTCGTCTTTTATATTGGAAAGCGAAACTAAAAAAATGAATTTCCGTGTTCTAGTTTTACTTACAACCATTTTAATTGTTGAAATTGTTTCAACTTCAAGTTTAAATAAACCTGATAATGATAATGAAGGAAGAAAAAATAACCAAAATGTTAATCATGAAAATGCAAAAGGAAATATTGTTGACCTTGGAAATTTCCCACCCGTAAAATATCCACGACAAAAGGGACTTCAAATAATGCAGAGACCAAATATTGGAATTTAAATTTAAACAAAATATATTAATTATTTTTTTATTTGTGTTTAAAATATATTTTCTTGCGAAATAAATAACAACTTTCGAAAACTTATTTTTATTGTTCAATATACATATCATTTTAATAAGCTGTTAACTTCACATGTTAAACAAACAAAAAGCCAAGGTCAGATTAGAAAAGTGATAGATGCAAATACAAAGCTATGAAGGGGAAAAATATCAGAGTTGGCTAAGGCATTGCACAGCACATTCGTGAAGTGAAGCTTAAGAAAGATTCTCTACGATAAATACTATCAGCCATATAAATAAACGCGGCATAGTGAATGCATAACACTATGCACTCCTTGTAATGCCTCTGAACACGAAAACCTTATTCATAAAACTTATGCAACGTTCAATAGAAACATTAAGCTAAACGCTTTTGGGGATTAAATAGTGCTAACATAAGGAAAGTTTTAAATCAAAATTATTATTTTGACATTAAATTATGAGTTATAGTTTCGGACAACGTGTTCATCAAAGGCGTACGTTGAGATGCCGGGGCCCCGGGGCAAGACTCCTTTAATATTTTGGGGCCCTCCAAATAGAAAATAGGAATAAATACAAAAGTACGTATTCGAGCTACTTTTTTTTTGGGCACCTCATGTATCATTTGTTGGTCGCTAAGATTATTCAAGTAACATTTTTTGGGGCCCTAAGATAACATATAATTTTTCTTTCAAAAAAACCGATTTATTGTTTTGAAGTAATATTTTTTTTTTTTTAGGTGAAATATTGTTTGGCTGGCATTTATTATGCATTATTGATGCATTACACTGAAGAATATAATTTGTCTCTCTTGTGTCCGAAGTGATTCATGTAAAATACCTTATCTTTTTGCTTAGTTACTTTTATAATAAGTTGCCTTCTCTGCATTGTCTCCAGTCGGGGCCTGGCGTGTCGGGAGCCTCGGGGCACCGCCCCGCTTGCCCCAAAGGTGTGTACGCCCCTGGTGTTCATATTTATTTAGGTAATTATGTTTTGCTACAAATTTCAAAATAAAAAAAAATAAAAAAAATTTCATGCCCCATCAGGACTTGGACCTGGACCCTTGAACCCTTCACTCACTGACAGAGTGCTCTTACTGCAGGCCAACTCGACCTAGAAAACCGCTCGTGAAAAAATACCATCATATGATGTAAAAAATTCCCCATTTGTGTAATTTTTTTGAGATAAACTCGTTATAACTATAATGAATCCATAATTTTTTTATGAATAAGGATTTATGTATGCAAAGTTGTATAGTAGGGTGGGTCAAAAAAATCGAAAATTTTTTTTTTGATTTGGTACTCCGAAAAATCGATTGCTAGACCCCTCTAGAATATACACACCAAATATGAGCTCTTTATATTAATGGGAAGGTCCTCCGCTTTGCAATTTTCCATTTATACATCAAGCTTCTACTAAAAAAAAATATTTTTTTTATTAATTGACTTTTTAGCAAATTTCTTTTCATATTCTTGTAGGAAATTGAACGCTCTACAAAAAAGGCCTTATACACTTTTTTCGTTTATCTAACCGTTGAATAGATATTTGAGGTCCAAAAATCGAGAAAATCTTTAAAAATTCGTTTTTTGTTCTTAATTTTGTAACAAATTGAAAAATTATAATGATCAAACGCGCAAGACATATTCTTGTTGAAAATTGATTGCTCCACAAAAAAGGTCTTATTAACTTTTTTCATTAATCTAACCATTCTAAAGATATTCGAGGTCAAAGTTAAAAAAAAATATAAAAACATTTTATATTTTTAAAAAATTTCTAATTCACTGAAACTTCATTATTTTCAAATTAGCAAGATATATTCTTGTAGGGGATTAAACGTTCTACAAAAAATTTCTTGGAATGAAATTGATTGCTTTAACCGTTTAGAAGATATTCGTATCCAAATCGCAATGCATACGGGTCATAAGAAAACTATTGAAATCAGTGAGCATTGGTTTGGATACGAATATCTTCTAAACGGTTAAAGCAATCAATTTCATTCCAAGGAATTTTTTGTAGAACGTTTAAGCCCCTACAAGAATATATCTTGCTAATTTGAAAATAATGAAGTTTCAGTGAATTAGAAATTTTTTAAAAATATAAAATGTTTTTATATTTTTTTTTAACTTTGACCTCGAATATCTTTAGAATGGTTAGATTAATGAAAAAAGTTAATAAGACCTTTTTTGTGGAGCAATCAATTTTCAACAAGAATATGTCTTGCGCGTTTGATCATTATAATTTTTCAATTTGTTACAAAATTAAGAACAAAAAACGAATTTTTAAAGATTTTCTCGATTTTTGGACCTCAAATATCTATTCAACGGTTAGATAAACGAAAAAAGTGTATGAGGCCTTTTTTGTAGAGCGTTCAATTTCCTACAAGAATATGAAAAGAAATTTGCTAAAAAGTCAATTAATAAAAAAATTATTTTTTTTTAGTAGAAGCTTGATGTATAAATGGAAAATTGCAAAGCGGAGGACCTTCCCATTAATATAAAGAGCTCATATTTGGTGTGTATATTCTAGAGGGGTCTAGCAATCGATTTTTCGGAGTACCAATTAAAAAAAAAGAATTTCGATTTTTTTGACCCACCCTATTGTATAGTGACTACATAAATCTTAAATGCAGTGCATAACTATTCACCTGTTAAGTGGATTCTAATGAATAAGGCTGTAAATGTTCAAAATTTGATAAACTTTATGAAGACTTCCATGGACGCAATTAATATGTGTACATTTTTTTAGCGGAGTTATGAAAATTGCTATTTCTCTTGAAAACAACTCTTTTCACTGTAAAAATTTTCACTTTTTAATTTGGTCCAAAAGTCTAAATTGAGCTGAAGAAACAAAAGGTTCAGATTTTGAAATTCTGTACCTTAAAACTTTCCAATAAATAAAAATCTGTTGAAGTAACAGACTTTAGTTTATAGTTTCGTAAAACAATAAGTTTTTCAAATTTGCATTATGAAGTAAAAATATTCAAATGAAAAGTGCAATAATTACTCATTCATAATCAAATCTACAATTATTTATTTTAAACGTCAAATCGTGTATGAAAATGCAAAGTAAAACAAATTTCCCCAGGATACCTTTATCGTATGAATAATTCATTTTGCATCCAACATTTTTGATAACGCGCATTTTACAATTACTCTTTGCATTTACTCCCGCACAAGTCGCACAACTCTAAATAAATGACCTAGGGCTTTACAAAGCATGTAAAATATGGCTACAATGTCGCAAAAGTATATGTCATTTGTTTTAAGTGACAAGTGATTAGCGAAGCCAAGAAATCTACTCTATTCAACAAATTATTGCAAAGAGCGCATATATGTAAGAGTGGTCACGCATTTTAACAAAAAAAAATATGAAACTGAAAAATTGTGTAACTGTTTACAACCTAATATTTTTTTTTCTTTCGTTTTTGAAAATGAAAACTACAGATTTACATGATGAATAAATTTAGGACTCATGTGAAAATGTTGTATAGTAAATAATTACTTGCATTCGCTATACACAGCAATTGAAGAATTAGCATATTGGCAAACTTTTACAAGCCTACATTATGTCGTAGGCTCTCCTTGAACTTGCTTTGCGTACTAGTTGGTTGTCCCAAATGACAGACGAACACGAAAGGGCCACCACGATAACAAACACGACAATAAAACAAAATAAAAAAGAAATCAAATGGGTTTTCTACGTTACACCAAGTAAATTTTCGATGGACGTTCTACACCAAGAGTGTCGCTAAAAGGATTCTCTGTCATATATCAAACTACTCTATGCATTAAGTAGCCTATTATATAGCCTGCAAGTCTTCAGTATGCGTCGCAGTAAAATTTCTCCAATATCAGGCGCGTACATTTAGATGGGAGGGGCTTACGATTTTGAAGAACCTTAATATTGTCCTTAATGACTACTGTCCTAATGGTTAGATTAAATTTATCTTTCTTTTTAAGCAATCTTTAAATCACATTTGAGTAAAGTCTACAAAATTTAGCTTTTTGTTCAGTTTAAACCCCCTCCCCCTCCCTTCCCATTCCATAATAACTTCAAAACGATGAATAGAAATTCTAAATAAATGTTGGTACAAAACCTTGTTCAATTGCATTTTCCCGCCCCCTTTTCCAAATTCAAGCTACAGCCCTGGATTTATTGAACCTTTAATAAATCTTAGCCGCAGGCTTGAAGATTTATGGGATTAGTTTAGCAGAGGATATGAAAAGTTTACACTCACTAACGCAAGTTGAGCGATGTGTGTTGATGAGTTGATGTAAACATAAACACGCAGAATTCGTAGTAGTTTAGCAGAAAAAAGGGGTTTTCCTATTAAAATTCATACATTTTTATGGCTTTAATATTTTTACTTTCCTTTGGAGGAGGAACCATTTCTATAGTAGCGATGACGGTTAATTGCAGGTAATAATTGGAATTTGGGTGACTTGAGAACATGCTTTGGGTGAAGTCTCTGGGTCTGCAAGTTTTTTTCTCTGTTGACGCCTCTTTGTAGGTCTACTGAATGTTGTTGGAAAAAAAGTGATTTTTAATCTTAGGATTTGAATAATGATTAGCGGTTTGGCCTTATTTCGAATCCTTTAGAAAGTATTTATAACCTCATAATTTAATTCTTTCTTCTCTGTTTTAATATTTTTTCAGGGTATTTTAAGAAATTTAATGTGGGTACATTTCTCATTTTGATAAATTACTTTTGCTTTGAAGTCTTTGCTAAATTGAAAAGAGACCATGTTTTAATGAATGTTTTATGATAATAATAAACAAAAAATGGATTGTGGTATTTTTGTTTACTGATGAAAAACTAGATCACGATAGTAGGGCAGCAGAAGTGCATGTTTTCATTAGAATTAGAACCAAATTTGTATACGTTAAGGTTACCGTAGTATTAAAAAAAATTATTTCTCAAAAAACATAATTTTTGGATTAAAAAAAAACAATTGTTTTTAATTAATTAATTTTTTTCTGAAAAAAAAAAACGATTGTATGATAAACGAATGGTGACTTTTTTATATTTATTTTTTTTTAATTTTTTAAAAGATTAAATTAGAGCTACATTTACCATAATATGTATCTCAGGGCGAAATAAAAAGAAAGGTAGGCCTAAAAACTCCTGGTACAAGCAAATGCAAAAACACCAGCATTCAGTTGGCCTCAGAAACGGAACAATACAAAACCGGGAGGCTTGCCGCCGATTTCTGAGGTCAACCCGGCGAACCCCACAGGCGGATCACTAGTGTGAATCAGTAACGTGGGAAGGTTATGATCCCCTCGACATCGAGATCATAACAGCGCCGAGAAAAAGGAAGAAGAAGAAGAAGAAGATGTATCTCAGGGCACAACTACAAGTTTTTAATCATTTGTTAAGTTATAAAATCAGTCGATTCCAAACAAACTCTGGAATTATAGAACGATGATCTTATTTGTTTAAGAACAAAATTGCACCAGAATTTTATAATTTTCCAACTTGCGAAATAGTAAGTGGGTCTTAAAAAAGTATTTATCAAATTCAAACCATTCTATTGTATAGATTTGTCGGTGTCGTTGCACCGATAAACCTCAAGGTTTCTACCTTCCTTTCTTTGGAAAAACATACAAGTTTTGAAACTAATGCACCTACAGTTATTATCTTTGCCAAATTGATACGAGTTTTTCTGATTATCTTTTTTCTATGTATGCTTTGGAATTCCCTCTCCCAAAATTCCTAAGCCACGTCAGCTGACATCAATCTTAATTTTCAAACAAGTACGAACCATAAACATCTTAGGGTGACCAGCGCCGCGAACTATAACTGGCTACGTGCCTGTTATTAAGTATGGTACAACACTATTGCATGTAGCTGTTGTTTAAAAAACTTTCCCATAAAGGATAAAGCCTCTATTGACAATTTTTATTAAAAGTTGTATTTGTACCTACACACAGAACGATTTGTTTTTTAAACATACTCAAAATTAATTTTGAAAAGGATAGTGCCCTAATAAAACACCTTGAATAAGAATGAGAAGCGTGAACAAAATCCCCCCGGAAAAATTAAATTTCAATTTTCTTCTATTATGATTTCCGGGCGAAAAATTATTCACGTATCGAAAATTCCCGGTATTTTAAATTTTTTTTTCAGGTAATGTGCGAGGTATTCCATATATCTTTTCTGACTTTAATTTTGGTCGTGAACAAGAACTAGTTAAGCAGAAAATGTAAATGTGAAACTCACGGTAGCTTTTAGAATTCCGGGAGAAAGAAAATATTTCGTGTGGAAAAATGTCCACGTGGAATTCACGATAGGGCTGAATAGCTTTTTTTTAATTTTTCAAGAGTGTCTCTGATCAACATCACCCTCTTCCCCCAATACCTTTGAACCATTTTCTTCTTCTTCAAACCTTAAAACACAGATTAACTCAAATTTACCGTTAAATTCGTTGTAATAATTATTATTTGTTATAATTATAACTTTCTTATCAGTTATCAAATCACAATATAAAAATATTTATACCAAAACGAATAATGTACATATTTATACCAGTGAAAATCTGAATGTCTTGGCATCACTTTCAGTGAGAACTCACCGCGATTTCTTTCTATAAAAAATAATAACGAAACCAACCCATTTTCCCAATGCAAAACAAAATCCTACCCAAGCGAATCTAGACCCAACTCACTTGAGTGAATCACATGAGTCTCTCTCACATTCACCTCACCGTCACCATCACCATTTATTCTATCACCTACTTGTTTTTTCTTTTGGTTAGTTTTTAGTCATCGTGTCAGTGAGTAGGCAAACGTGAATACAATACAGATTTCTGTATACAATTATTCAAGATGAATAATAATTCCACTTTATTGGTAAATCAAATTTGTTTTATTTATTATTATTCACGAAATTACTATAAATTGTATGAATTAATTTTTAGGATAATTCCATTTCCATGAAACTAAAACGAATAAACCAGACACAAAAACACATTTTATTTGCCGCAATGGCAGTGAATAAAAATGTACTCGAATCTCGTGCTGGTGATATGCCTTCGCGTTGTGCGAGGAAATCTGTTTGGAAAAAAGTTGTTGCCGAACTAAATATGGCTGGACCTGAAAAAGATATTGCTCAATGGAGGAAGGTTTGTTGTAGTACCTATATTGTGTAATTAAATTATTATAAATACAATTTATTGGACTTCATGCCGTTCAAAGTCGAAACTGTTTATTGTTTAATGTTTAAAACAAATAAAATTATTTAAGAATACGGTTTAAGTGAAATGTTGCGCTAGAGTACTTAACTAACATGTTGGTTACAGGTTTATACTGATTTGCGCTTAGGGATGAGAAAGAAGTGGAATAAGGCACGACACTCAGAGTATATTCTGACTGAATATGAAAGACGAGTGATAGAGGCATGTGGGATGATTGAAAAGCCAGGCTATGAAAGGGAGAATAGTGCCGACTATATCAACAATTTTCTTAACTTTTTACATGATGTACGTATTATTAGGTCTATTGGAGCAGGGTGTTCCAATCTTTAAGTTGAAAAATATTTGTTAAAACTTTAAATAAAATAAAAATTTCAGGAGGAAATAAGAGAAGACAAGTCAGCAGGGATTTATGCTGACTATTTTCGAGAAGATAATACCAACACAAATTCACATTATTACCTTGGAAGGCCTGTTTACAAGGGCAAAGTACATACTTATAAACTATTCCTTAATTTGGAACAAATTCTAAAACTATGAAAATTCATTTATTTTTTAGGAAGAAATAGCTTATTATGAAGAAGAAAACAGCAACACCAACAATTCAAATTATTATGTTGATTCAGGTGACGGTGAGTTCATTACATGCCAGCCAGATGGCATAGATCTCAGAGATGAATACGACAATGAAGATGAGAGCATGAAATATGAACAAGAGCCTTCTATTGAATGCATAAGTGATGGTGATGAGGAATCACCTTCTAGAATTGAAGAATATAGAGAACCTTCTGTGGAATGTATTAGTGATGATGAAGTTGAGGTAAAAACTTTGTTTATAATAATTTATCTTTTAATTGCATTATTGAAAAATTTTGTAGGAATTACCAATTCAAGAAGAAATCAAAATTGAAAGTCCTCATCCGAATGAAGAACCAATTCAACAAACAGAAACAGTACCAAGACCAATTGAAATACCTCAAATGCCAAGACCAATACCAATGCATTGTTCTGAAATACCCTCAGTACCATCAGCATCAAGTAGTGTACATTTACAAAGAAGAAAAAAAATTAAAAATGCTACACTGAAAGAAATTAAGAAAATGCATCGAAATTTACTTAAAGAATCTAAAAAACAAACAGCTTTATTAAGGAAACTTGTACAAGGAATGTCAAAATGAAATTCTAACTAATTTAAAAAATATTGTTTTTTTGCTTTAAAAACCACTGTATAACGGTGTTTTGTATATACATTCCTGTACTATTTTTATATAAAAAAAAAGACGGAAACACTGAACACATTTTGGGTATTTATAAGAAATATATGAGAAATGTTAAAAATGTTTAAAACTTGTTTCTATTATTATAGTCACATTTAATGTTGTCAACCTCTTCCTAAACGAAATATTTACATAGCATTCAATTTCTTGTATAACCAAGAAGTACTAGAAAAAGAAAAACAAAAAAAAAAAAATTAAAAATCGTTTAAAAATAATTTTTAAGTTTTTTAAATTTAAAATTGGTATGCCATTCAAAATAAAATATTATTCGTCAGTCGTCACGTATGATTTGTTTTCATTCAAAAAATTTATAGATCCGTTTTTAAATAAATTGATTTTTCAAAATTTCCATTTTAAGAAATGCAACAATGATTTTTTTAAATATTTTTTTTAAGTATTGAGGCTTTCCCAAACCAACGACTGTGAACGATTAAAAAAAAGACTGCGAAAGCGATTTTGTATGAAAAGCGTCGAATACAGCGTTTTTTGCTGATTAACTAAAATTTTACAACGAAGCTCCGCCGTGTCGTCGACGACAAAGAAAGGATGTTTGTATTTGTAGCGTTTTATATAAATGATGTCTTTTTACTTATTCTGCACCTAAACAACTACATAAAAAAGTATACAAATTTTTCAAGTTTCCCAATAATTTTAATTTTCACATCAATATTTGATATTTTGAACTTTTTTATTTTTACTAAAATCTGCTCTGTAATTTGCAAGATACTCAGCCCTTTTGTGAGTTTCACGTGGATATTTTTCCATTCGAAATGTTTAAGTGGGAAAAGAGCTGTCGATTATCTCGCATATTGGCTAGTATGCATAAAAAATAGGGATCGGGTCAAAATTCTGGCTTAAAAATTCTGCTTTTCAAAATTCTGCTTTTTCAGCGAAAATTCTGTTTTTCAAAATTCTGCTTTTTTTCTATTCTGTTTTTCAAAATTCTGCTTTTTAAAATTCTGCTTTTCAAAACTCTGCCAGCATTATATTTGAACAAAAAAATTCTGCTAATTCTGTTTTTTTTTTTATAGCATATGCGCTGGTTAAAGAAAAATACACCTCATTAATGTAATTCAGCATTGGTACTTTCCTAAATTTTTTTATTTAAGTGTCGCAAATATTTTTTGAAATGCATATACTGACTTTCTTTCAAATAAAATATGTATAGGTACTAATTGGAACCGATGTTGTATATTCCTTTTCTTATTCAAATTTTTGAATATTCATCTTTATTTGATAAATTAATAAATTTTTAGTTATGTTCGGAAATATTTAATATTAAAAACCTTTCCTGAATATTTTCAAATTTATTCATTTATAAAACAAAAATTAATTCGCATTTAAAAAATGACAAATTATGTTGGCAAGTAATCAAATAAGCAGATAATTTTTCAAAAAGATGATATTACAGAATTCTGCAAAAAATTAAAAAAGGGTTTGGAAAATGTTAAAAAGCGCGCGCTTCGCAGAATTTCGAAAAACAGAATTTTGAAAAACAGAATTTTGAAAAGCAGAATTTTGAAAGCAGAATTTTGTAAAGCAGAATTTTGAAAGCAGAATTTTGGCAAAAGAATTTTGACCCCGGCAGAATTTTGACCCCAACCCTAAAAAATAGTAAATACTAGCAATATGAAATTAATAAGTAAAAAACGTTCATACTTTACAATTTTTGAAGTAAAAGCATTTACAATATTTTATGCATATGACCCATTATCTGAGAAAAAGTTTAAAATACGGGGAGTGAAAAACTTTTCTCCCCGAACTCAGAACAATGGAATTTTGTTCACTTCAATCTGACAATAGGGCTGACTGCTCTTGGATTTCCGTCAGCTTCGTCCAAATTGATTAATTAATTCAATAGTGTTATTAGTCCAATCAGTGGTTTTTACTATTGAGTGGACGCACAAAGATGCATTTCATCAAATAACTCGGTATCAGTACATTTTAAACGACTTCCAAAAAAGAGGACGTATTCAATTCGTCTGTATGTTTCTTATGTTTGTTACTCATAACTTTGGACTGATAGAACCAATTTTGATAATTCTTTTTGTATTGGAAAGCTGGTGCCTGCAGTGTGGCCCAGGGCTACCTTCGTAGATTTTCAAAAAGAGGCCAAAAAAGAGGATTTTGATGAAAAAAGAGGCCCCAATAAAAATATGTGAAAATAGATAAGTTAAGTACGACAGTCACACGAAATACCTCATTTGCGACTTTCCCCGAACCGCAACACAAACCTTTTAACACAATTTCTTAACATTAAAATTGTATGAACATAATAAAAATAATATAAAATCATTACCTGTGAATAATTTCTTCAAGAAATAGTAGAGTAACTAAAGCTCAAAATATGGCAATATTAGGGAACCCGGCCGAACAGCTCCGATTTTGATGATTTTTTTTTTCAAATGTCGGTAATTAAAAATACTTTAAAGTCTATAGATTAAAAATTGCCGTTCTTGGCAGGAAATTTTTAAGTAAAATAAAATGCATTTTTTTTAAATTTATTTTTTTTTTTAATTCTATCGAAGTATTTAAATTTTTAGTCAAAGAATATTGTACTTACCAGTCTTTATGAATCAATATAATGAGTTAGGTTTATACGAAAAAGGTAAATTGTTAAATAAGAAACAGAATAAATACAAATTTTTAATTTAACTTTAATTAATATTTATTGAAAATCTTTGTTTGGTGTTTCTTCATTTTCACCATCATCAAAATGTATAATTGTCTGTGGGGGACAGTTAACACATACTTCACCATTGCATCCTACACATGCTGGTGTGCAGAAAAGTCCGGCTTTTCTACAGCCACAATTTTTTGTGCAGCCCGATTTACAACGGCAAAAAATTATTTTTAACAATTGTTCCGGAGCAGGAGGCTGATTCATGGTGTTAGGTACTAACTCGGTGTTTTTTAAACTCCATCCCCATTGCGTCGGAGATAGTTCGTTACCTAACCACAATTGCACCTGGAAATATACTTTTTTAAGGTGCTCCAAAGCTGCATCTGCTGAACAAGGTAAGCTTGCCAATTGTGGACGAACGTCTTTTACGATGCTTTTTTTAAAATATTTGTAACGGTATAGATTTAAATCAACCTCAGTTATCGGAGCGTTGTACATAAATAGTACACTTTTAATTCCAGCATTGTAAATACTATCTGAGTCTTTGTTTGGTATTTTGAAGATTTCAGCAGCATCTTGTAACTGTTTTTGTGTCTCGAATTTTTTAGAGAAATTGGTCTTTCCTTTGTTGTAAAATGCGGATGTTGTATCACAACCGGTAAATGCATGCAAAAATAGTATATGCTTTTTACAATTGGGGAACTTATCCAGACTGGATGTGGAATAGACTTTTTGTGGAGTCTTACCTTTACATGGTTTCAAAAAATAAATTTCTTTATCGCCTGGACTTAAGGCAATTAATATGACCAAAACATCAATATCTTCAGCTACTACAACTAGATTTGAAGCTGCCGAATCTAGTGCTGTAGTAACAATCAACCTATCAGCATCACTATCTGCCTGTCTAGTTTGTATTTTATGGATTGTTAAATGATTTATTAATTTAGATATAAATCTAGCTTTGTTGTATTCATTAGCAAGAAATTTTTCCTGTGGAACTTTTAAGTTCATATCGTCTTCAAATGCGTAGTTTACAGAAGAGTTACGTAAAGCTCTCCGTTTTCTCTCTGCTACTTTTGTAGTTTCTGTTTTGTATCCATCAAATACAACCACGACATTACAACCATAATGCCTGTTAAGGTATCGAACATAGCTTTGAAATATTACTGAGAATCTATCATTTATTACCCATTTAACACGATGTAATAGCATTCCGCCATCGATAATATATTTAAAGTTATTAATATCACCAATATTTGTGGAGACTTCTTGAAACATATTATAAAAAACCGACTTTTGGGTTTTTCTCATTCCCTCTTCATCATACAAAGAAAGTGGATATGGAGCTAGTTCATACTTCATATACTCCTGCAATTCATTGTCTGTTTTTTTAAGTATACTAATTCGTTGAAAAAGAAGAAGGGGGTCAATAGAAATGTTTTTGTTATTTATTTTAATTTTATTGGTAGCAGCAAGCAATGATACCACTTTATTTGATGTCTTTAACCGTATTTCTTTAAAATTTGCATCATTTATAAGATTCATGCACCTGATACCTATTTCAAAAGCATCGTAGCAATTTGTTTTTTCATCTCCTGTTACGCCTGTTGCAATATTAAAAATAGCATCCATTTCTGGAAACGGGTCATGTGATTGGAACCAATCTTCCAATTTTTTTACATCGGCGTCATCTCTCATGATTCTGGAATCTGTGGCGTCAACATGTTGATAAGATTTTTTAAAAGATATATCACAAAATGATTCCATGCCTTCGATGATGTCTTTTGTACATGGAACACTATTAATCCACTGGTATACAACACTTTCTGTTGCACCGCGTTTAAAAGGACCTCCTTCAACGCTCATGGATTTCATAAGTGTTTGTTCTATTGTTTGATCAGAATGTATACCACCGAAGAATTTATTGGTTCGTCTTGCTGTAAAATACATATCATCTATGAAGTGTTTGTATTCTATTGGATCCATTGTTTTTTCTAAATTTTGCATGTCTTGTAAATAAATTTGTGAGGACTTAGCGTATTGAAAATGACCAGCCACATGAAAAAACGGGATCATCAGTTTCACGCAGTGTAAATGTAGTTCCCAATCACCCATTCTTTCCGCCACAATAAAATCTCTTAAAATTGACACCATCCGGAAGTATCTTACCCATAATTTTGAAGTCTTGCTTGTGTTTTCTAGTTGTATTAATTTTCGTTCAAATATTTGTGTTAATTTTTTGAATTCGTTGTTTTCCTCAATATACTGGAAATTTATGGATTCTACTTCTAATTTATTAAATTTAAAAAAAAATTCTGAATTATTTTCCAATAATGTAGCAAACTCCTCATCTGTATTTTTCAATATGTTAAAAATGGTACTCGATAAAGTTAACTGTACAATAGTATGTGCCCGCACTGCACGGGCATATGCGTGACCGGATAGTATCTGATCAACTGTGTTATCAGCATAGATCAAATTTAATATCTCTTTGATACCGCTCCCGCCCATTATATAACCAATGCTTCCAAGGTAAGATAACAACATATGAAATCCTCCTAATCTCGCAACAACAAAAGTTTTTTCAGATACATTAGAAGCAGCTAAAATGTCTCTAGCTTTTATGTACAAGGGTTGGTCAAAAGTAACAAAACAAGTTTTCATTCGAAGCTTTACTGCTTTTTCTGCGGAATTTACTAAGGCAGTATAAATTGTGTTATAATCACTGGGTGGAGCATTTATAAAAGGAAAAAAGATTATAGTTGAAGGTTCAAATTTGTTTGTATTTGTTAAAGATTCCATAAAACCATTCCACCCAGTAAATTTTTCACTTTTGTACTTCATAAACATCCATAATAAATTTAATTTCGTCATAAATGTTGGATTCAAATTAAGTGTCTCATCAGAAATCTTAACTTTTATTTTCTGTAGTCCTTCTTGGGGGGGATTATTATAATACAATAAAGGAACTTTACCTTTTTCAGCAACCTCAGTTTCAGATGGAATTTGTTTTAGGCGTTTTAATGGTTCTTGAGGTTGTATGCCACTTCCTGGGGTATAAATTCCGATGGAGCCCATATAATGAAAAGTCCCTTTTCCATCCAGTGTGTTTATGTTAAAGTCTGCGTTATCGCATACAAATTGAACAAAAGTATTAGGTTTAACATCAATTGGGGTTTTAAAGAGGGCCGACGCTTCATATAATTTTGCTTCTCTATAAGACGCACAGAATCCTAAACTATTACATATATCTATTATTTTCCTGGATCCGAATTTTCGATGCAATGTTACTGCCAATCCAATTTGAAGTGATGACAAAAAATATCGCGGCCGAACTGCAGACATTATAGCATGGCTGATGGAAGTGCATTTAGTTTTATAAGCTTCATAATTCTCTTGAGTTCTGGTCTTATCTTTTAGAATGACTTCTTCTACAAAATATGATAACAACGTTGGTATGTTTTTGTTAACATCCGTAAACATTTGGTCACTCGCAGGATAAAAATCAGAATCACAAGGAACTGAACGAATTTCAGATCTTATAATGTCAGCGGCAGCTTTTAAAATTCTATATTTCTCATCTTCTTCATTTGAAGACCTTCGCTCGTACCAAGAATCAGCTAAAACATCATGTTGTTTATTTTTAAAACAAACTATAGTACTTTGCGTTGATTTGCATGAAAATATTATATTGTCCCCATAATTATTGAATAGTCTGGTACGAATTGTTTTATTCTCTGGAACATGGCCACTCACCTGATCCTTCAATTCATCAAATGTGAATTGACATTCATCATTACTTTCTATGTAATTGAAGATTTCATCCATGGCCTTGTTCACTAATAGCACTTGTGGATGTACTTGTATTTGACTTTCATCATTTTGACGGTGGAGACTTAATAAACAATTCTTATGGTAAATTGCTTTCTTTGATATCAAATCAACATTATAAATTCTCTGAAAAAGGTTTTTACTCTCATCATCGGTGCGATATTTAATCAAATTCAGTATAGATTTGTTCATCTCATTTGAAGTCACACTATGTAGAATAGGCCGAGTAGATTTCTTAACTCTCTTATTCTCTCCAATATTTAAGCATAAAAAACAATTTTCCTCCCAATCGAAATCAGTTTCCGAGTTTCGTAGTTTCTTTTTTTGAGGGTTGTACATGCCACAAGTTGTGGGTTTTCTTTTTGAAGATTTGATGTAGTGTGGGTGAATATATTTCCGTCGACAACTCTTATGAACATAGACATTTTTATTTTTTTTTAGAAGAGACCGAAATTTATCGTTTCTTGCAGTTGATGCTTCAATCAACTTGGTTAAACCTCTCATGACCTTAGAAGTAGCTTCTGTTTCACTATTTTTATCACAAATAAAGCATACATGATCGTTGATTAAACTTTGTATTGAGGCACTCATAATTATTTGCTATACACTAAAAATAAAATGTATGAAATAATAAACACATTAATATGGTTTGCATTGTATGTATGTATTTTAAACATCATAAAACATTGATGTTAAAGTTAAATGCAAATAACAGAACAATAAACTCACCTTTTATAATGATGCAAATATGTGTATGAATAAGTATTTTTGCTTTTAGATATCTCATCAAATCAAAAAAGATTTCGAAGTTATATTAGGCTAGATAGTAAAAATCTCATTATTTTCCTCAAAAATAACAGGCACTATTAACTTCATTATAACGATACTTACCTTCTAATATTTTCAAATAGGACCAATTGGCTCGAAAATGTTTTTTTTTTTTTTTTTTTCTTATCCTCACTTAACACACACTTTTCACCGATTTTGCGATATTTGAATATGAAAATCTTTCTTTTTTTGACGGATGCCTTGCAATAAATAAAATAAAATTTCAATGATAATGATTTTATTATGTTAAAGTAGCTATAGTTTGCAAGTAATTTTTTCCTACAGAATTTCATAATACCTATATTAAAAACAAGTGAAAAAGTAATAAAAAATATTATGTAATTCATTTTTAATATCTAGCTTCTACACGGTAAAAGTAACAAAGCATTAAGCACTGAATATAAAATGCCATAAGACATCCCATTTTTAATGTTAAATGATAGCTTTTCTTTAACTTAAATGTATTTATTACATTTATAAAAAAAAAAACAAATACATATATATAATTAATGAAGTACCTAACTTCAAAGATTTAACCTATAGGTTAAAATATTTTAAAGTACCGACATAATGAAAAAAATAAAAAATGGGAGTGGCTTTCACCACGAAGAGGTTCTATCCTCTGGTTCAGATGAAAAATTAAATTTTTTTTAGAACGACTTTGAAATTAAAAAACTTCTTTTATATGCCAATGCCAAATCTTACCATTCCAAAACATACCTTCATCAAAAGCTTAAAGTTTATATTTTATATACACTAATTTTGAACTTTTTTCTAAGAATAGTTTAAAAATTATAAAGGTTTTAAACTCAAGTTTTTAGTAAAAAAAAAAAAAATTAAAAATTTCAAACTATTTTTTTTTTTTATTTCTATACCTAAAAAAAATTTTTTTTTTTAATTTATAAAAAGCCTTATTTGTTCTTAGTTAAATGCAAAAAGTTTGATGATCTGGTGAGTTATAGTTTTTGGGTAATAAAATATTTTATATTCCAAAACTCTGTTTTTATAAAAAAAAATACACGAAAATCGAGAGTTTTTTTAAATTTTTTTTTATACCTTAATACATGAACTCCCCTTTTCTTCTGAATTCAATTAACAATAAATGTGGCCAAAAAAAATTGTAAGAAAAATTTATATTTTAATAAGAAAAATTTTGAAAAAAAGGCATGTTAAGTTATTTGTTGTTTTTTTTGTATTCAAATTTCTGAGTTTGAAGACCATTTATTCAAAAACCACTGATGGCATTATCTTTTTTTTTTATTTATAACACAAGAATAAACTATTAGCTTTTCAAAAATATATTTTTGGGTACTGCAGGTGTTGCCGTTGTTCCTAAATATTTTTTTTTCTGTTTAAAGTCAATTTTTGAGAAAATAGCATCTACCACCTAAACGATGCACAATTGTATATTACTTTTACACGATTATTATCTTTAAAAATTTAGGTTTATCGATCGGTATTATTTACTTTTAAAAATTTTAAGAAAAATTTTGTAAAAAAATTGATTTTGTTCACAAAAATCTTATTTTTAATTTAAAAAAAAAGTACGGTGAGAGCGGCAATTTTTAATCTATAGACTTTAAAGTACTTTTAATTACCTACGCTTGAAAAAAAAAATCATCGAAATTGGAGCTGTTCGGCCGGGTTCCCTAATAATTTGCTTTAGTTACTCCACTAAAACAACACAAAATTTATCAAAAGTAACCTTATTAAATCAAATCAGCGCTAAACAATAATTACGTATTTTTTTTTACAATTAAAAGTGGTATAATTGAAAGTGGTTTAAGTCACATTTTCCTTGATTTTCCAAAAAATGTCCATTTTTTTAAACAAACGTATACATAATTTTAAAAAAGAGGAAAAAGAGGAACCAAAATATCAAAAAGAGGGATTTCTTGACAATTTTTAAAAAGTGGAGGGAAGGTGGATTGGGTGAAAAAAAGAGGAAAAAACGAAAAATGTTATATAGACTTTATGGACTTATCTGCATAACCATTGCATAATTCGTGAAATAAAAAAAAATAGTTGTACAATAATGATAAAGACATTTCTTTTTGTCGATTATCGATTTATAAGAAAAAGGTACGAGTATTGTACAACGCATCTTAATTAAGAAAAAAATCAACGCCATACATTTTTATTCGTTATTTTTGTTTGTTTTATTTTGTTTCTCCTCTGTATTTTGTGTTGCGAGCAATTTATTGGTTCTTGCGTATATAGATCAATCTTAAGGCATTATACATATATATTTTAATGGCTTATATGCTAATATTATATTGTTAATTGGAAAGGAAGTAATTTAAAGTAGTAGTTTGAATACATACATATATATTTACAAGTAAGTCCATTTATTAACTTCCTTTCCTTTATTGAAACCTTTGAAACTTGTTTTTGTTTTTGTAATATTAGTTTTCATTTTTACAATACATTTTAACTAATTTTTTTTATTAAATTCTTTATTATTATAAGAATTTTAAACAAATAATTTTAACTATGGCCACACCTACAACTTAAAGTTTGCCTTTCTTGTTATAAGCTACGTCCCTATAAATCGATAAGCATTTAACCATAAAGCAAACAAATTTAATAGCCCTAGAGTACTTGAAAACGGTCCAGTAAACTGTTGGACAAGATTGGTCCCAGTATCAGTTGAGTTGCAACAATTAATAGCATGATACACAACTCTGGGATAATAGTCATTCCAAAACTTTATCGCCTGCAAGTTCATGTCATCGGTCATATTGAAAGCTCTGTCGATTACGAGGATCTTTTGTTCCTCAGATGTGAACCAATCCCATTTGATGTATACTCCAGTTGCTGTTGGATTAGAACTCTTGACAAAATTTGCCCACAAAGTCATAACAATATCTGATATTCTCTTATCCGTACTGTCCCACTGATTGATCATATCTGGATTTGTCCAATACGGAATACCCCAAACAAAGATTAGATCGAAATTCTGAGGTACTCCAACCCAATCTGAGATATCCTTATTGGCCATTTCAGTTCTAGGTTTCAAATCGAATCTGTACACGTAAGTTTGATTGTTGTCGCTAAGCATATTGGCCAGTAACATTGTTGGAGCGATATATTTCCTATCGGTATGGAAATTCACAAAAAGCTTTCTCAACTTGGCGCCATTTTTCATTGGTGGATAAGGCTTATAAACGTATTTAACGGCATCCAACACAATTTGAACATTTCCACACCAGGTGTCGTTGTCATCGAACTGGCTCAGATCTGTCAAAATGATATCATTCAGCATTGTTTCATAGACTTCGTTGGTTATGGAAGTGTCCATCATTTCGCCAACTACCAAATCCAAAACTTCCTCCATGTCTGTGTACCCCGTTAGCAGTGGCACCTTCCGAACCATACCCTTTTCGATAAGATTCTTTGGAAAATCTGGAATAAATGGTACCGAAGTATTACTCAAACCTTCATCAACAATAGGTCCCCATTCAATAAAGGGTAAATTTTCCGATAAAATCTTTGCATCAATTCTCCTCAAACATTCCATCAATTTCGAAGTTGGTCTTCGAAAACAACCAAAAGTATTTGCTATCGAATCCAATGCTACACTATAATCAATTGGTAATCGAATTTCTGAATCAGCCAAAGGACTACCAGACATCATTATAGCTTTATTGAATACTCCCTGAGACCATTCTCCCGAAGTCAAATGCAAGCCCACACTAATTGAACCAGCCGCATGACCCATTAAGGTTATTTCATTTTCATTCCCGCCAAATAGTTTTATATTTTGACGTATCCAATAGAGGGCGGCAGCTTGATCCATTAGGCCAAAATTTCCAGGTGCCTCGCCATCTTGCGTGGTAAGAAATCCAAAAATATTTAATCGATATGCTATTGTGACTACTATGACTTTTTGTTTGAATACCATCTGGAACGGATCAAGGTCGGTGGCACTGCCATAGGAGAAATCACCAGAATGAAGCCAAGCAATGACAGCGTATCCTTGCATAGGTGGAAGACCTGGAAAATAAAGAAAGAAAGTTGAAATAGAAAAATAAAGAAGAGATATTATTGTTGTTGTTATATGTTCTTATGGTTTATGTTCTGTGGAAGGTTATTTGTATTTATTGTTATTTTAGGTAAGGTTATTATGCTGTCTTCGATATAGACTGTATAATCATTCATGGAAGATGTTATGTTAAGTAAATAGGTTTTTCGTTTGTTTTTCAATAAAAAAAAAAGTTGACTCGCATAGGTCATAAGAATTACTAAATTATTTCTTAAAATACATTTTGGGTCTCAATATTATTCATGATACAGTAGGTATAATAAATAATAATAATAAAAAGAGGGATCATTTATGTGTATTAATGTGGTAAGTTTCTGGAACTTATAACCGAATTCTTAAAAAAAAAAAACACCTTTTCACTATTTTAAAAATACCCTATGACTGGGTAGTACGAAAACATATTATCAATTCGAGCAAAGTTGGAGCAGGTCAGCTAGTATTAATACAAAAAGAAATCAGAGAATCTTTAGAACACTAAGACGCGGTGCAAATATGAATCTTTTGGCGTTAATTATTAATGTTGCCTGTTTTTAACTTTGAAATCGATTATTTCAAATACAATTGGTTGAAATATAATATGGTATCACTTAAAATACGGGTCGTTTGAACGCGACACTACTCGAAGTGTCTTGCACTCCATATGTTTTGATGCAGAAATGTTCCTTTAGGTCTAAATAGTAAGAAAAAAGCTTTTTTAAAATTTTCTATCGAGCTATTCGTTTTTTATGAGCTTAATAATTTATGAAAAAACGTACTTTTACGTACTTTTTCACACGTTTTTGTTAATAACTCTGTTAATAATAATGGTAGAAACTCAAATAATGGCTCTATTTTTAGAAGAAATATGCCTCTATTTAACGGCATTTCAATCAAATTAGTGGAATTCTTAGATCTTCAGATATTCGAATCTAAGTCCGTTCATTTTTTCTGCCCAATTCGATTTCACTAACCAAAAAGTTCTAATGGTTTTTCGTATGCTGAACTCGAATCCGAAGTCAAAAAAATTCCATCACATCAAGTTTTTGAGATATTACCGTTAGAAAATCAGAAATACCCTTTTTTAACAGTTTTTGAGGTTATGTCATCTTGTGTGATAATTTTTTATGATTAAATTTCTAGCGGTTTCAAAGAACTAAGTTTCTTCTTTTAAAATCCGTTTAAATCATTTCGATATCGCTTCTTCTCCGAGAAATCCTAAAATCAATTCAACATGTTTGGTGAATATTCTCTATGAAAAAAAATCTTATGTTCGTTTGGGTTTCATGGCAAATCGCAAAAAATTTTTGCATTCCTTTAAGTTTTTTGGTAAGTTTATGGGTAAGAAAATTTTTGACTAACCAAAAAACTTAAAGGAATGCAAAAATTTTTTGCGATTTGCCATGAAACCCAAACGAACATAAGATTTTTTTTCATAGAGAATATGTATGTATTGAACTTGTTTTCGTACTACGTGCCAAAATAACATTTTTGTTCGCTGCCTAAACGTTTGAATTTCTGTCTCTGAGTTGAAATCGTAACTTTTTTTTTTCTAAACCAATTTTCAACCGTTCGGTTTGGAAATAAATATAATTTTAGAATATATTTTTAAAACAGCATCTTGTTTTGAAAACATATACTTTAAATTGATGTTGAAGTTGGGTAAATGACGAAAAAACTGGAACTTTTGTACTTTGTCAGCTTAAAAATTCTAGGTGGTTAAACCGAACCACATGTTTTATACATTGTTGAAAAGGTTTAAGTGTCTTCTATCCAAAATTGTTAAGAAATCTAAAATGGGTATACATTTGACGAAGATAGATTTTTTTTTCAATGAATTAAGGTTTTACGGAGTTTTTAAACAACGTTTCGTAATAAGTGCAACTAGCTCTACAAAACTTGATAGGTCTCCGCCCGAGTTTATTTTTCAACCTACTTTTTGCCACACAGTCTAATTAACAATTGTTCTTTTTAATTATAAGAAATTTCTTAGCGAATGAATTGTAAAAATAAACAAACAATTATGAGCGGAGGAATCAAAATACTGTTGCAAAGTAGAGATTTTTCGAAATTTCATAAAAACTGCATTCAATCGAAAACCTTAAGGATTTGAGGTAAACAAGCTACCAAATTCTGAGAGCCCTTAAGTTGCCCTTTTAGCATAATTTTGTTTGAAATTAATATTTTTTTACAAAAATAAATATATTTCTCGATGCATGTCTATTATTTCAATCGGTGAATAAAAAAAAAAACTTTAAATATAATGTTGTTTTGATTTAAAAGAATACCTGGGCATCAAATTTTCCAAATCCATGATTTAGACCCATATACTTAATAAATGCTATTTGATTATGTTGGTTGTTGTATCTGATTTCGTTTTATGCCTTGGTTTTAAAGAGTTTTTCACTAAATCGTTTTATATTAAGGTTGGTCACTGTGGCGTATGAGTAACATTTTTTTCTATAGACAAAAACGAACAATTAATTTTAACTGATAAGGTAGCACTGTAAATCATATAAACAAAGATATAGAAGGAAGTAGTTATTGATTTTGGAATTATTCAACTTTGATTTCCAAATGAAGCTTAAATAAATGATATAAATATTTAAAAATTTACTACCATAAAATAAGTAAATACAAAGTGAGAATTCGCTAACGTTTTGTTAAACATTTCTTTTGAAAGTACTTCAATAAATAATAAATACAACATTGTACCTACTTAAAATATTTGCAAGCCTTAAGAAATATGTTAGTGTTTTTTCAAGAAAACAAATTAGTTTCTTGACAAAAGAAACACAAACTTAAAACAACCCACACTTTTGTGTCTTTTCAGGTTCGTGTTAATGAAATTTATGCGAATTGCGTGACAAAAACTTCAACGAACTTTCGATTTCTTTTGCTAACTAAGTAATGACTATCCGGGTAATTGGCCTCCTTCATAGACTAAACAAAAACAAAAAATTAAAAAAAAAAATACTACTTAATCTACAGTAATTATACATTAATAACAGTAATTATGCTATTGTGGTGCGTTTATAAACAATCACAACTTCTTGTGGTATTCAAAGTTATAAATGGTAAAAGAGTTACTTTATGAACCTAACTCGTTGGTAATGTCTGACCTCGTTTCTTGGATTTTCAAGAGTGTTGAGTTGAGAAACGAGTATACATATGAGATGACGTCGTTGCATAAAAGGTTAAGTGGGTATTGTTGCAGTACATCCTTTTGCTTCCGATTCGATGAATATCTAGGTGCTTACATACTTTGTTGATAATTTTTGCAGGCAAATAAAAATATTTACTACCCATGTGCCTTGACATACATAGTTTAGTACGTGTAGCGTATCCGATTTAATGACAAATTTAACACATGCGATTGCGTGAATAGAACATTTATTAGAACAAGAAAATATATAATACATTTTCCTAGGTGACATAAATACATATAAATATGTGAGAATAAGAATTTAAATTGTTACCAAACTCCTTTAACATTAATGAAAAATTCAATTTGAAAACATTTTTTTAAAACACCTTATCAGAACTGAATTTATTTTGGAACTGTTAATGGATTAACTAAAGCAAATTATTGTTTTGTTTGAACTCCCAGTTCAAACAAAAAGTTTTTTTGAGGCTGTAACATTTTTTGACGTTATCTTGAAAACCTGACGTGATGGGGCAAAAATGGACTTTGGATTCGGTTTCAGCGACCCTAAAAACCTATGACTTCCACTAAAAAATAGCGCAAAACACAATATAGGGAGTTACTATCCCATTTAAAAGGTTTGAGATAGTCATCGGAAAAAACCCGTTATTTTAAAAACTGTCCATTTTTTGACTTTCTGCCCATATCGACTTTTGATCAAGGGCTTCAAGAGAACAAAACATATTAACATTTCAGACAATTTCACCGAGGGCCACTTTCTATACAAAATGTTCGGGGTGCTTTATAAAATTTAAGCAAAATTAAAAAAAAAAAATTTTTTCACAAAAATCTTCAACTAAATTTATAAAATCAAAACGGAAACAGCGACAATTTTTAATCTATAGACTTTAAAGTATTTTCAATTACCGACGTTTGAAAAAAAGATCATGAAAATCAAAGCTGTTCGACCGGGTTCCCTAAAATTGCCATTTTTTGAGCTTCATGCCCGATTTACAATATTGCGAGACGACGAGACGAGAGCGAGACGAGATTTTCCTTTACGATTTTAAAAATTTCCAAATAATGAAAATATATGAAACAATACACAATATTCCGATTCTCGTTGCGTTGAAATTCCGAAAATTTTGAAAAAGGACGCACGAGACGACCATTTTTCGAAAATGAAATTTTGATATTAAAATATTTTAGACAGCTTATATGGATAAAAGTTTTCTTAATTTAAAATATTTGAGTTAGCTCAGGTGAGAAGGTGATTGCCTCCCAACCTCTCTGCCCGGAATTCGATTCTCAGAAAATACTGTTTATTTTTTTTTTTTTATTTTTGTTTACTTTATAGAATAAAAAATCGCAGTATTGTGAATTTCCATACGATTTTAAAACGATTTTTTTTAAATCGAAAACGTTCAGAAAAAACGTCTCGCTCTCGTCTCGCAATATTGTGAATGGGGCATCATGCCCGATTCACAATATTGCGAGACGACGAGACGAGAGCGAGACGAGATTTTCCTTGACGATTTTAAAAGTTTCCAAACAATGAAAATATATGAAACAATACACAATATTCCGGTTCTCGTTGCGTTGAAATTCCGAAAATTTGGAAAAAGGACTCACGAGACGACGATTTTTCGAAAATGAAATTTTAATATTCAAATATTTTAGACAGCTTATATGGATAAAAGTTTTCATAATTTCTAAATTCGAGTTAGCCTAGGTGATAAGGTGAGTGCCTCGTAATCTCACCGTCCGGAGTTCGATTCTCAAAAAATGTTGTTTATTTTTTTTTATTTTTGTTTACTTTATAGAATAAAAAATCGCTGTATTGTGAATTTGCATACGATTTCAAAACGATTTTTTTTTTAATCGAAAACATTGAGAAAAAACGTCTCGCTCTCGTCTTGTCGTCTCGCAATATTGTGAATGGGGCATCAGTTATTCCACTATGTAGTCAATTAAATACAAAAATAAATTGTTTCATATTATTGTAAAATTAAAAAATATTTTCTTATCATTTTCTATAAAGATATTTAGGTAATTGTAACTTTTACGACCGAAAACTTGAAATAAATGTTGTTGCAATCAGAAAGGTTAAAATAACCATAAAAGATTTTAATTTATGGATCATGAATATTATTCGGAACCTTTTAGTAAGTAGTTGAGCAACAAAGGGCCAATTGAGCCTCCATTAAATTTTGAAATTTATCGCTTTAGTTAACGGCCTCGTTAAACTATTGTCGCCTTTAAGTATACATCATTAAAAATTCATTTAGGCCCAATTTATTCACTCTCCATTATTTTTAAAGGCTCCATTAAAAATTATAAAACTGTCAAATCGCATACAAATTTTAAAATTTCCCTTTTTTAATGGCGACTTTACATTTAATGGAGTGTGAATAAATTGGACCTTAATTCACTCTTCTTTAGTTAAAGTCCTTACTTTTAATGGGAACTTTAAATTTAAAACTCTGTTAAAAATATCCTAGGGATTTTTTATTTTGTTTGAAAAATAATCTGTCAAAAGCTACAATTTTGTCAAATCAAATAGATTTGAATTGGAAGAAAAACCAAAAAACTATGACCCGTAAGTATTTTGCAGCTGAAAACGCCAGAAAATGCAAGAGATTAACGATATACCAGTGGTAACCAAAGAATGCTACAACCTACAATTGAAACCATGAGAAGAAGAAGGAGTTAAGTGAAATTTTTAATTTTTTCCATCGGTGTCAAATAACAACTTAAATTTAAGTGTTATCGGCATTCATCTCGTGTCATTGGTTTAGAAGTAGGTAAGCTTTATATCTCTTCTTCTCATGGCTTCAATTGCAATGTTATGTATGTA
This sequence comes from Episyrphus balteatus, assembly GCF_945859705.1. Classification (NCBI taxonomy): domain Eukaryota; kingdom Metazoa; phylum Arthropoda; class Insecta; order Diptera; family Syrphidae; genus Episyrphus; species Episyrphus balteatus. The sequence continues at coordinate 171,653,717 of NC_079134.1, forward strand.
TTATGCAGCATCTCAAAAATGATTAGTTTTGAAGTGGAGAATATAATCTAGTAGATCTAGTATTATCTGTGCGAAGTAGACAAGAAATGCATTAATTTCTTTGAATTTTGTTCTTTTTTATGGTACAAATGCATGTGTGTATACCTACAAAAAATTCTAGTCTGGACTTTTTAATAATTCTTTAGCTCATTTGACATTTTTCAAATAAAATAATAATTCAAATAAAAAAAATAAATGAAATGACATTTGACGCTAATGGAGAGTGAATAAATAGAAATCCTGTTTAAAACCTCCATTTTCTCTAAAAAAATCCCTCTTAAAAGGTCGAATTTGGTGTTTTCACTAAAACGCCTTTTAAATTTAATGCTCAATTAGTTAATGATGCCAAACTTAAAAAAAAAAAAATCTTTAAAAGAGACTGAATTAAACGAATTTGGTTTTTAATTTTAAAATTCCTTTTTTTAATGGCGATTTAAGTTTAATGGAGAGTCAATAAATTGGGCCTAAAGCTAACAAAAACGGCGATATTATGAAACCAGGCCGAACATCTGCGAAATGTATGATCATTTTTTTTTCAAAGGTCGGTAATTAAAAATACTTTTACTTCAATGGATTAAATCGATGGAACAATGACATCAAAATACTGTCTAAGGTTTATAAGAAAATATATGGAAGTGAGGGACAATTTTCCATCGTTTACGGTAGAAGCAATTTGCTCAGGCTTCAAACACAAAAAAAATATTTCAACGAAACGGTGACACCTGTAATGTTAAAATAAACAGTTTTAAACAGTTTTTTATATCGGACAGTTAAAAATATAAAACACTAATTACCTGTACATTAAAAATATTATTTACTCATTTAAATAAACAAAACAAACAATTAAATTACAAATAAAGTTTAACTTCATTCAAAAGTCAGTCACGCTATATTCAAATTTCAACAAAAGGATCAAGGATCATTACGAATCAAAGTCATGTGAAAAAAAATGAATAAAAAATTAAATTAAAACTTAGCATTTAATACTTCGGTAAAATAAAACCCATAAATGAAGTCAACCTTCAAATTTGCCAAAACATGTACCTAACCATTATTATGACTTTGTTTTACAGAAATTAAACTATACAAACCTATAAAAGTGATTGTAACTTTTTTAATAAAAGGTTAAGTAATAATAAAATGCACCCTTAGTGGTAATTTTATACATTTTGAATCATAAATTGCAGTTCGAGTGAAAGTAGACGAAATGAAAATAATGAAAAAAAGAAATCAATAAAAAAAGTCTTTTAAATCATAACAATTTCCAAATAAACACCTGAAACAAACAAAAACGGATTTCTTCAAACCTCACTCCTCAAAGAGAGACCCCAATCAAAATAAGGCCAATTCACAAAAACAGAAAAGGAAAAGTGTTGGTTGGTTGTGAAAAATTAAGTTTTAATTTGAAGGTATTATTCGGCAGAGGCCAGGACGGGTCGAGTTGACTAAAGGGGTTTCCCGTTACACGCTTCCAAATCAACAATATGTTATGTGCATTGACGGAAACGGAGTAGATGGCTCAAGTTTTCCAGCTGTAGGCCTCATCACGGGAGCACAACTCATTTTTATTTCTGTTTGCAGGAAAGTTAAGGGTAAGTAAAGTATTCGCAAAAAAAAATTGTTTTTTTTTTAATTTTATATATTTGCATCATTGTGCCCATCCAAAAATCATTGATCCTTTGCATAAAGGTAAATGAACTAAGATGGCTACGCAGTTGAATACAGGTGGTAGATTGTAATGGCAATAACTTGAAGAGTCTAAATGGTTACTCCGAAAAACTGTTTTCAAGTTCATGCGACACAGTAGTAGTGCGTTTTATTTATTGTCGTGTTTCCATTGTGTGAAGTAAGTGTAACTTAGCCAGAGTAACAGAGTAACAGAGTTTCTTTGTTTTACCAAAGACGAAAATGGTAATTAAATACACCTTTTGCTTTATGGTGAGTGAAGTAAAAAGGACACAGAATAGTTTTTGGCAGAGGATAAATTGTATATGTTCATGCATTGATACACAACACATTATGTAAATAACTATTAGGTACTTTACTAATGTAATTTTATTGCCCTAGATTGAAAAAGAGCGTGTTATTTAGGTCTTTAGATATTAAAACTATCATAAGGTCTTTTAAAATTCTTAAGTTGACATTGAAAAAGCTAGAACAACATCAAAATACAAAAGCAAAAAAAGTATAAAAAGTAAACAAAAGTACAAAATAACAAAAAACCAAATTTATTGATTTGACATTTAAAAATTTAAGTTATTTGAAAAATTATACACTTTTTTGTACTTTTTTCACTTTGTGTTTCTACATATACAATGGTCGGAAAAAGTATTTTGGCAAAATGAACATTTTTCTAACTGATGAGAATAATCTGTAACGGTTAAACATAAAATAAGAAAGTTGACGGTTATTTATTAAGTATATTATGGTGAATCTCATGATGGCCAATGTCAGTCATATAGTTGGTATTATGCTTCGGAGATGAATTTTTTGTATAAAAAGTACTAATTTTTGAAGGAAAAAAGTATTTTGACGAACGTTCTTTTTCAACGTGGGTAAGGTAAGGTAATGCATTTTACGTGTTTCAAGTACTTATAAAACTGACAGACTTATTAATTATATTTTTGTGTTTTCATATTTGATAATTTTAAGCTTCCCGTGATAAATTCAGTTCTTCACAGATTTTTTAACAGACACACCGAAATTATGACTTGCAACAGAAGATGCACTAATTTCAATATAAAGTTCCGCCGTTTTGTCCAATTTTTTACCAATTGGAGCCTTAATAAGTCTGTCAGTTTTATACGTACTTGAAACACGTAAAATGCATTACCTTACCTTACCTTACCTTACCTTACCAACGTTGAAAAAGAACGTTTGTCAAAATATTTTTTTCCGTCAAAAATTAGTACTTTGTATACAAAAAATGCATCCTCGAAGCATAATACCAACTATATGACTGACATTGGCCATAATGAGATTCACCATATTATACTTAATAAATAACCGTCAACTTCCTTATTTTATGTTTAACCGTTACAGATTATTCTCATCAGTTAGAAAAATGTTAATTTTGTCAAAATACTTTTTCCGACTGTTGTACACTCCGCTTCAACTGAATAAGCACACAAATTTTCAAATGTATTTTGTCCATTTATTCCTAAGATTAAGCTTTCATGTAACATTTGATGATGTTTACCGTTAGCTTGTGATGTTGAGAAACCAAATCAGAAAGAATAATTCTCAAAGTGCCGCTATTTTTTTTCGTGTTCTCTTACAAAGCGTCCCATATGGAAAAATGCAGTTTTTTTTTGCTTCAACTGAATAGACACACGGTCTTTAAAGGTCAATATCTTCGTTGTTTGTGAGAGTTTTGAGGTGATTGGCATACCAAATGAAAGGTTGAAATGTTCTTATTGAGATTTTGTCATTTAATTAAAATTTAAAAAAAAAGTAGTAGATTAAATGCTTTGAATACTGTCGACAGAGCTAAAATTAATTTGTTAACGGAACAAGTACTGACCGGGTCTGCTATAGCTACCAAAATTGATCGGAGTTTTAGTGTGTTGCCTATTCGTACCCCAAAAATAAAAGTTCGTACAGGAAAAATATGAATTAAGGTAAAAAAACGGCAAAAATAAAAGTTAATCGACGAGAAATTTTGAGATCTGCCTCCAATTCATTTGACTCCGGGGCAAAAAACAAACAAAAAGCTGGTGTTTCTGCAAGTGTTTCAACACTCCGCAGAGTAATTAACACCACCGATCATTTTAACCCATTAAAAGTCCAAAAGAAACCAACTTTAAACAAGCAACAAAAAGGTATTCGTTTAGAATTTTCTAGACTCCATATGAGCTTTAAAAATGAGTGACGCAAAGTGGTTTTTTTCATTTGAAAAAGGTCAATTTTGATGGCCCCGATGACTTCAATTATGAATCCATCAAAATGGACCTTTTTCAAACGAAAAAAACCACTTTGCGTCACTCATTTTTCCAGCTCATTTTTGAGGTACGAATAGGCAACACACTAAAACTCCGATCAATTTTGGTAGCTATAGCAGACCCGGTCAGTACTTGTTCCGTTAACAAATTAATTTTAGCTCTGTCGACAGTATTCAAAGCATTTAATCTACTACTTTTTTTTAAATTTTAATTAAATGACAAAATCTCAATAAGAACATTTCAACCTTTCATTTGGTATGCCAATCATATCAAAACTCTCACAAACAACGAAGATATTGACCTTTAAAGACCGTGTGTCTATTCAGTTGAAGCAAAAAAAAACTGCATTTTTCCATATGGAACGCTTTGTAAGAGAACAGGAAAAAAAATAGCGGCACTTTGAGAATTATTCTTTCTGATTTGGTTTCTCAACATCACAAGCTAACGGTAAACATCATCAAATGTTACATGAAAGCTTAATCTTAGGAAAAAATGGACAAAATACCTTTGAAAATTTGTGTGCTTATTCAGTTGAAACGGAGTGTATGTAGTTCAGGCTTAAATATTGAATTTTATGGAGCATAAAGCCTGAACTACAAAGTGAAAAAAGTACAAAAAGTTTCTAATTTTTAAAATAATTTTATTTTTAAAAATGTCACATAAATAAAATTGTTTTTGTTATTTTGTACTTTTGTTTACTTTTTATACTTTTTTTGACTTTGTGTTTCGATGTAGCTCTAACTTAAGACATTTTAGGGAAAAACGAATATAAAAACCATTAGTTTTGGAAGTTAGCACCTTTTTATAATGTATTACTTACATCAGGAAAAGATATTAAGGACAATGGACAGAGAAGATATCAAAGGAAACAGATTTTACATCATTAAGGGGCACGGTAGTACCAAGCAAAGTTTTATAGCAACTTTGGCACTACACCCTTTTTTACATGTTACAACTCAGGCCATTTTCTACCCCCTCTATAACTTCTATACCATAGATGTCAAAAATTTCAAACTCGCTTCATTTGTTGAGCTGATCAAAAACAAACTATCCTCACAAAATTTTAACTTCTAAGATGAGTAGTTTCGGAGGTATTGGGCTTCAAAAATTGCAAACACCATAACTGACTGACTCACTAACTGACAGATCATCAAAATTTTATAGAACTTCCCCCTATCGTAGAAACTTGTATTTGGCACGGTGATGGGCCTGGTGTTGCATACAAAGAAAAAAATTGATAATTTGAGATTTTCAATTTACGGGGCGTGATGACCGCCCATTTTCGCTGAATTTTCATCAAAAAGTTATTATATTGCACTTCTGAATAGAACCTTATAGCTTGGTAGAATATTATGCAAAAAAAATGTTTTTTTTTTTAAATAGACATTCTCTACTCTAATCAAAGGACCGCACATAGGGGTATTTGCCATTTTTACGCGGACAAATTTTTTTTTCGGTTTTTCTTCAACGACAAAGTAATTAATACTGGAATTAAGTATTTTAACTGTTAATTTCAATGAAAACATTTTTCTTCCAAAACCTATTTTTTATCAAACAAAAAGTCTCAAGCATGGACCCAAATGGTTTGTTTAAACGCTTAAAAATGGAGTTTTACTAATGGTATCGCCAACATAAAGGTCTTAAAATTTAGGAAAAATTATGAGGGATCAGGTTTTGTAATTCAAGAAGTTGAATCTTAAAAAAAAAAACTTAAAATATGGATGCATGAAACAAAGTAAGCATTTTAAAACCTAAAACGTTTAAAGGAGCAAATGTGTCGAAGTTGCACTTTGTTGCAATTTTTTTTTTTACAGATTCAATTTGATACGAGTTTAACCTTTAGAAAATATTAAATTTTATCACGCAATAATGTGAAATAGTATAACTTTTCTCCTTACCAACACAGAAAGACAATATTTTTCCGTTTAATTTATATTAAGATTCAACATATCACTATTTTATTTTTAAAGTAATATAACATTTAGATACAGCATCTAGTAGAAAGCTTCGTATCTCTTTATCAATATTGCATTAAAACTTTTCCCTATAGCCACTTAAACAAAAAAGTACTTAATTAAGCACTGTCGCTAAACTATAATAAAATTTTATTTTATTTTTAGGTTAAAAATTCTGCACTCTAGTCACAAAGTCACCTCGAGTTGTAATCAATTTTAAAACTTTACGACAATTCTAAGTAAGTTATCTAATTTTAGTAGGAAGTTGAATTTTTACTTTTGGATTAGTTTAAAATTTCGTGTTTTGTCCGCCTAAATTGACTAAATACCCCTATGGGACCGTCCCCACCCTTTGATATTCGAAATATATTGAAGACTGGTATCAAACTTGCCTTAAAAGAGTTATTAAATATCGAAAAACATGATATTATATTATAAGAAAAGGTGCTAAAATAAGCAAATAATATAGATTTTAAACTCTACAGCAATACCTTGCAAAAAAGTAGTGGAATCACAACAAAAACATAACTGATAAATAAAGAGCCAAATTCTCCTATGTTGATATTATGCTGGTACAAAAAGTACTGAGATTGAAAAGCCTACAAAGTTTTTAAGCTTGGTTTTAAATTTGTTTAAATAAAATTTTGATTGTTAACTTGGCAAGTTTTCAAATATATAATTATAAGAATTGGTAATTAATAGAAAAAATGCTAAGAGAACAATCAAAATTTAATTTATACAAACTTTGGAATTTTGTATACTATGAGTTGCATTCTGGAAGTTGGATTGACCTATCGAACTATTGTGTCCAAATTGCCATTGTGCATTATTGAACACATATCGGGCTGTAATTTCAGAAGTCCACTAGGACAAGTACATAATGTATGTTTGCAACATTTCGAATGGCAACCATAAAATATAGTGTCCCAAAATTCTTCACAAAAATCAACTTTTTCCATCATCTAAAGGAAACAGTTCTTTAAAAAAAATGTTACACATACGCCACAGTGACCGAAAAGTATAAACTATAAAAAATTGATACAAAAATTCTGTCCCATGCAATCAAAAGTTGTATTTCATTAAAAACTCTTTCGGAGACGGGACAATATAAAAATTAAGAATCATGGATTAGTAATTTTGTAAGTTGATTTTAAAAAGAATTCGTTTTAATCTAAATCTAAAAAAAAATATTATTATAAGTTCGAAAGGAAGTAATGCAGCTAAATTAGACGGAAATTATAGTTTTTTTTTTAAGAGTTATATTACATTTTATTGTTCCATGAAGTCTAAAACATAAATATGTAATTTCAAAAATGTAAAAAGAGGTATATAAAGCTTGTTCTGTATTTGATAACGATAAATGACAAAATTGCATTTAAAGTCTATTGGTTTAGTAACATTTTCAATACAACAATAAAAATGGAAAACATTGACGAAATAAAGAAGGAATAATTCATTAAATTTCATATTTTGAAAAAATTTTTGGCAACCTTAAACTAGAACAGTTCTTGGGTAGCCTGAAATCAATAAAGAAAATCTTAAAATTTTATTTGTTGATTGATCAGCATTTTATCAACAACCTAAAAAAAAACATTTTTTTCGACTTTCTTCATAAATGAATCCCCTCTGTAGGTTTAACCCAATTTAGGTATACATCGTGCATAAAAGTCCACCAATTGTCTCTTATCTTTTTGAGATATTAATGACCTTTTAAATTGCCTATATTCATTCTATAACATACACCAGTAACGGTTTTTATAATACTAATCTCAAACTGATAAACTGTCGTTCAGGGCAAAATTTTTTCAGACGGTGTTCGAGTTCATCGCCTCAAAATAACTCTCACGTGCGTTCTTCACATTCGTGTTGTCAAATCTCGCATTGCAGAAATGTAGGTATATAGACGGCGGGCGGCGGTTGCTGTCGTCATTTATAATGTGGTGAAAACTATATAACACATATAGACCTAACTATAAGTCTCAAGTTCTTGAGTAGAATTTTGAATAATTAGCTGACCTGAAAAAAAGCAAACCAACAAAACAAAAAAAAAAAATATCAAAATTGCTTCACAACCTCTAATCTTGCTCAAACTCAACAACGTAACTTCTAAATCGATATCACCACCTCCATGAGTCCTAAATTGTTCTAGGAAACGTGTGCGTTATAAGAGGCATTCCTGAATGATGAAAACATAACGTGACTAAAAAAAAAATAAAGCTCCCCACAGGAATCTTTATAACTCAACTCAAGACCCAAATACTCCCACTGCCAAAACCCAACCAATGAGCTTCCCTTTTTTGTTCCTTCCTGGGCAACACAATTGAGGTAAAAACAGCACCACTAATAACTTTTGTTGAACTTGTTTACAAATTGAAACGTCTGTAGCAACGATAATCGATACTAACTTCTGGGATTGGAAATTAGGAAAAGTCGATTACCGGGACGCGGAATTTTGTTCGCGGAAGAAAAATTTCTTCATTTAACATTCCATTGAAAGGCAAAGGCACTTTGACAAAAACTTGTGACTTTAATTGATGTTTTTCGTCGACAAAACGGGTCGGAAATGGTATAAGGTAGTTACGTCAGGTATGGCGTAAAGATCAAAAGAAGGTATAAGCAAAAGCAAACCATACAACTTCTAAAAGGCAAATGTGAGTGGGTTTTAGTTAAAAAGAGGGTAGGAAGCAATTAGGCAATTGTGCATTAACACTGCATATTGCAAAAGGACGAAGTTTAATGCAGTTCCTTACTGAGTTCCATTTGCTGTCCGATGTAATCAGGCTTTTTAAATAGGGTTTGCATTTGAACCTTTGAACAAAGTTTATATACTTTTTATACACAATTGCCTGCGTTTCTCTATTTGAAAGTGTGGACAGGAAATATATGCCCGAGGGGGTATTTAATTCAATTAAGAACTATGTGTGTGTAAATTGTGGGCGTTTATTTGAAGGGTTGAATGCGGCGGAGAGATAGTATCTCTGTGAAAGTTACGATTATGGTAAATTGAAATATTGTTCCGATACAGGTTAGTTGGAAAATTATAAAAGGTACGTGTAGTATAAATTTGAATGAATGGGTCTTTTCACACATTAATTGTGAGAAAGTCTTAAGGAATTTATGTTGAGTATTATTATCAATCAATTGAATAACAGATCACATTCTAATTTAATAAATGAAAGAGAAAACAGAAAAATCTATTCTTCCGTCAGTGGAGAGAATATATTTTGACAGAAGCAAGCTAGTAAGTACAAAAAAAAGTAAAATGATGTGTCTTTAATGAGCTTACACAAGTTGTAAATATGATTTATTAAGGTCGGTAAGTAAGTAAGCTTCAAGACATCCTAAATTGTTTAAAGTATATGTAATCAACTCACAAATTTTGCGAATGAACATAAAACTAATCTGAAACTATTCAAAATGTATGTATTATGAAACAACTAAAAAAGTTGATAACTCGTCTTCAGTGATTCTATAGGCTCTAGATTGTAATTTTCGGTTTTTATAGCAAATCAAATATAAAAGAACCATTGTCGTAGGTACTCAAATCTTTATTTTTTTTAATAGTTGGCACTTCTCACTTGTGAAGCTATTTAAAATTGGCAGACATTTTCTGGAGAGAGTCATCTTCAATTAACTCTGCCACCATTGTTTTTCTAAGGCAAGAGTCTTCATTAGCAATTTAGCTATACTTTTAAATAATCTGTGAGGTTATGTCCTTGTCTAGTCAAGACCTTAATCACAGCTAGAAAATAACTTTCATACATAAATGAATTTTGTTTACCAATTCACTTGCTAACTCAATTCAATAGCTAATAACCCTTTTTTAACCAAAAATTGTATAATTTTCTCTAATAAATGTCCAAACAATATGAGGTACAAAATAAAGGCTTCCCGAACCCCTTCAATCTGCGAACTCTTTCAAATTACATCGTATATAAAAAGCTTAAAAAAAAACTCCCCAGATATACCTACATATATTTTAACAATTGCAATTTAAACAAAACAGTAAAAACTTAAATACTTTTGCGTTTCATTTTTATACTATACACTATTCGTGTACCGAATCAAAATAATATTAAATAAATCACTTTGTATGAAACAATAATTCCGGAATTAAGCATTATAGATATACATAATATCGACTGGTTCTGTATGTAAAAAAAAATATTTAAACTTGAATTTTTAAACCCCTATTTAAATCATTTATCAGATAAATTAGAAAGATAAATATGATCTATTCACAAGAAATATCTTGTTTGATAAATAATATGTTTAAAAGTCATCAAAGGGTGTTTTTTTTTTAAGCTCGTTAGCACTGAACTATTCCAATCGAATAGAATTTTTTTTTTTCAATTTAGTTAAGTTTTTATTGTGAAGAGCTATCGCTGCCTTAGAGTAAGAAAATACCGCCTAAATTTTAGAATAAAGACTTATCCAATAAATTGAATTTAACATTAAAATATAAATGAAAGTGTTAACCCAAAATTATATTTTAGAAGAAAATAATCACTTTTTTGTTAGCCCATTGCACCAAAATAAATCCTTTTAACTAGTAGCATCCTAGTTGCATTTATATGTATATTAACGAACTACGAACGCAGAATAGAGTTTACCTTTAACGGCGATTAAGTGCGAAACGTTACTAATAAAATAAAATTCCTACCAAGTTACGTTTACTAAACCAGTTCACCAAAGAGCGTGGTTTAGGGAAAAAATAAGCAACGGAGGTGTCAAATTAACGTCAAGGAGCATTTTTAGCGAGTAATTTTTAATTCGTGGTCTCACTCTTATACCATAGTTTATAGTGCAAATATGAATTGAAATAAGCCAATATTTGAAATCTTTCAATCAAATAAAAATGAATTAATTTACTTCTTTTTATTGACTTTTCTTGTTTTTATTTATTTATTGTATCTTTTAATAAACTGTTCTTAACCATCTTCGAAACGTTGCGTTGGCGTTGCACTAAAAATTTAAGTGATATATAAATGACTACATCCAAAAACTGTTTTTTTTTTTCAAACTAAATTGAATAAAAAAAAAACATTTAGATTTCTCTATCCAAATTTGTATTCAAAACAATTTTCTCAAGTACCGGGAGTGCTCGCCGAACACCGAGTTCCTTAGCTAACGTAAGGAAATTATGCTCAAAGTCATAAAAACTCACTTTCTAAATATATATCATTTTTAAATGTCAACTCAACCTTTAGAGAAGATGTCATACCTCCATTATAATACGTTAGTGGGTTGCTCATAGTTTTTATTTATTATTATAAACCTAATTTAGATAGTGTGCTTTCAAGTATAAAAAATTGGAAAAATAAAGTTTTTTATCCGATTTTTTTTCCTGTTCCTTATGATAGAATGTTGTTTTCGTGACAAAGTTCTTTTAACGAAAACATTTCAAGTCCAATCTGATTTTAAAACTGAGATATCTTAAGTTTAAGCTTTCATATAAGATTAATTTGAGCTAGTCTTTGGCTTATATGTAAGCTTAAACTTAAGATATCTCAGTCAATAAAAAAGATATCGGAAAGATTTAAACAGTTTTTGGAAGAAAAAAAGCAGTTCTTACAGACACCTCTACACCATTACAAATAATTCTGAAATAAATTGCTACACATTATAGCTGAACCTCAAAAAGAAAAACTATAAAAATAAAGTTTTTTTGCGTTTCATACCTGTAATATTTCAAAAACTAAGGCCAATAAATTTTTTAGAGTTGTATCAATGTTTATATGAGAACTATTTCGCTTAGATGAACCTAAACTGAAGAAAAGTGTAAAAATCACGATCATCACCGAAAATTTTATATGTTTTCGTCAATAACTTTTTATAGAGAAACTTTACAAAAAAAAAATTATATAATAAAAAAATTTAAGAATACGTTCTTCTACAAAAAAAGACAAAAAAATCCATAAACACGAGCCGAGAAAATCACAAAAACGCATTTTTCAAAATGGTAGCCAAACCACACGTTTTTGAGACAAAAAAAATATCTTTTATGTTCGTCTTAATGCGCCTCTTTATATGAAATATCAAATTTAAATACTTTCCAAAAATTCTCAGATGATTCCCTAATGCCTGTATTAATATGGATGTTCTATAATTTAAAATTATTCCAAAGCTTTTATCCAAACTCATTTTTACTTTAAGAAAAAATGTGGAGTTACTCCCAATTTTTGTTATTAGACTCTGTGTTTAATTTGTACTTCACAAAAACACAACATTTTATTTCTACTCGTTATTTGCGATCCAACTAATATTACCTAGACCCCAATAAACATTATTATTGTTCCACGTTCTTGTGAAAAAGCAGTGCTTGACTTAAACATTTGGAGGAAAAAGTGAAAAGTTTCTTTTTCGGATTTTTACCATTTTTTTAACCGACGCATCAATTTGGGAATTATGTCTAGTAATTTTTATTTAAACTTCACGTGTTGAAAGAAAAACTTAAAACAAAATTAAGAAAAAAATACCTATATCCTTGATAGATGATAGTCAAGGTAAAAAAAAAAAAAACACCCTGTATTTATAAAAAGACAGAAAGCGTCATTATAAAAATCATCATATCAGTCAAACAAGCTTTGCAATAGGTACAATTATAAAAACTAACAAAAACTTTTTTGCTGCAGAAAAGATGTAATTTTTCAACAATTTTAGATACTTTATTCCGAAAAAAACTTGTTGTTGTTGTGGTAAATTGTTCATATAAACCTGTCTCCAACTTTTTGAATATAATTGCATGTTTAAATTATTTCACATACTTGTTAGTCAAAAAACAAAAGTTTTTACTGAATAACTAAATTCAAACAAATTACACCCCCATAAATCTTTATACAAAAAAATAATAAAACCAAAAATACCAAAATGACTTTTCAAAAATTCCCCAATGAACAAACCGAATTCAGTTGAAAAATTCAACTGAAAAATTCTTTCAAATTAACGTTATTTCCGAATTCTTTACAAAATTCAACTAGGAAAAACAAAGAATTCGCTTTCAGGAAAAACCACAAGGAAATTCAAAAAGGAAAAAAAAATAAAAAAAAAACTAGCTTCCATTTAATTGCACGAAAAACAATATTCATTTCCACCTTTTTCCCCCTTTCTTACTCTCCCCCACCACACAACTTTTCATCAGTCAGAAAAACTTTCCTTTGTGACTTTTTTCCACTTTATTTGGGGGAAAAAACCTTTCGGGTAAAAAGTATTTAACAAAATATAAAAAAGAAGAAAAATTAAATAAAACATCACCAACCATCTGGTATAAAGATATTCACAAACAGGCATTCTTCATCGTATCCTTTGGTCTCCTCCATCGAATGTGATGCCTTAATGAGGTTCTGAAAGATTTCACTATGCCGTTTTATGGGTCTTTTAGGATTCTGCCAGCAATCTGGTGGAAATGTGGTGGCATTCTTCACACCCTTCCATTCCAAACCATCCACGACCGGAGGTGCAAACCGCGGCGCGAAAGCATATTGAATTCCCAGATACGCTTTGATATTCTGTGTTCGATACATTTTCAAATAGGTTCCCATAACCATTCCCTGACCGGGTATATGAATTGGGGGTGCATCTCGGGCACTAACAATCGTCAAAATCTGCACCAAGGGAAAGGACAGACATATAAACAAGAATTTCAACATAACAGAAATTTTTATCTCCATGGTTAATTCTTTTTTTCTTTGGATCCACTTCAACACTTTTTTTTCTACTCTTGTACTCTTTTTCACTTGTGGAACTCACTGGTTTAACACTCAAAGTTACACCTCTTAACTCCTGATAACCGTTAAAGTTTTTCGACTTCTCATAGTGGCGCGCGAATTTCAACTGAGCATTGAAGTTTCCGTTAAAAGTGTGGAAACCATTTGGATAAATAAATTTGCAGCACTCACTCTTTTTGGGGGTAAAAAAATGGAATAAGGGGGTTGTTTGAGAGCTGTAGCCATAGTAAAAAAAAAAAATACTACTTGAAGTAACGGTCTTCTTGGGTGGAATTGGGGGGGAGAAAAAATCCTTTGAGTTCGCATAGTCTTTCTTGCTTAAAGGCATTTTGGGGGAGTTAGAGTGAGCAGATTATCATCAAGCACGCGACTCTACCAACTTTGCTCTCTCTGAAGAATGTCGATCGTTTGACAATGTTTAAGTTTATTCGTCTTGTTGGAAGTTTCCCTGTACACACTACTCCTTCAGGCTTTTTCAAAAGTATTCTCTTTGAAAGACTATATGGACTCGAAGAGTAAGTAAACTTGCAAGAATTCTTGGAATGTTTGTATTTTGGCAATGGTGGAGAAGGTACGAGTGTATCCTCGAATGAAGGTGACCGCCGCAATTGTTTGATAACCCAGATTGTTAGTGTTTTAAATGGGAATATAGTTGGAATAATATATGGAAGGTGTTTTCGTTGTTGTTATATGAGGTGATAAAAATAATATTTCTTATGGAATTTGCATTATATTTGTATTGTTTATTTTAATTATAATTATGATACAAATCTGCCATAATTTGCATATGACTATTTAGCACATATGTACATTTATAGAAAGCAATTAATTTTGTCGGTTTTTTTTTTTTTTGTTTCAGTTTATATGAACATTAAAAATATTTCTTACCGTGACATGCTAATTTTATGGCAAAATGGGTTTTATGGTATTCACGTGGAGTATGTGTAAATAGTAAACCATTTTTTTTTTTCTAACATTATGTACATAGTTCATTTATTGAAAATTGTTAAGAAAAGAAACATAAAACTGAATTTGAAACGTAGTTTTATTATTTTTGAAAAATGAAATACACATACACCATAGTGACCGTTAACGTTAAGAATTTTAATAGCTACTCTAAAGCATTTTTGTTAGCTTTTTTAATAATTCTTAACAGCAAAAAGATTACAATCTTCAAATAAAGAGACGTATTTTTTTTTTGATAAAAAAAATGCGTATACGCCATAGTGGCTGTAAAGAATTTTACTTTGAATTGCTAATCTAAACTATTTTTGAAAAATTTTATTACTATATAAATCATCCTTAAAAGTGGACTGAGTATATTTCTGTTTTCAAAAATAGTTTCTTAATGGGAATAATAACGTCACAACAACAAAAAGAATATAATAATTAAACACAGTCTTATGATTCTTTTCAACAATAAAAGAAAAATATATATAGTTTAAACTGAGGAAATGTTTTTAAACTAGATTTTCAGATACAGGTTTTTCAAGTAGTTATGCGTTTAACATCAACCAATATTTGAACTAGTATGTCAATGTTATAAGCATTTAAAAGCTACCATATTTAATTTTTATTCGATTTTTTTTAATGTACAAAATTTTTTTGTATTTTGTCCTTATTTTTCGACAAAAATGTGCTTATTTTATGTTTATATTCGTTCAATAATGTTATCAGAATTCATTTAAATCCTTTATCTGAAATGTGCATTGCGTAGATCTCAAAATATTAATAGTCCAGTGCATTTATGATGTTCATATATGGGCGACCCAGCAGTTTGTACCACCCCCAAATTTTTTTGCTCATTCGGTAGAACGTTGGCTGAATATCATTACCCTGATTTTTCGCACTCGCGAAATTCACCTTTCGGCCACCATCTTGGATTTTAGTTTTTGTTGAATATCTTGAGTTCTTTTTATCTTACATAAAAGTTGTATATGCAAAAAACGTAGGCAATAAAATTTCTCGTCTTTTTAGTTGGGAACACATTTTCGATATTCCGAATATTAAGAAAGTTACAAGCCAAAAAAGTAAAAAAAAACGAAAAAAATGACAATTTTAAAGTTTTGAGCACTTTTTATCAAAATTATGAAAAAACCTTCCGAGATAAGATTATTCACCTTAAAATTCTCTACAACTCTGTTACTTTTTTTGTTAAAAAAGGCTCTTTTTTGTTTGTTTATTTTTTTCTTAAATTTTTTTTTTTCACAAAAATTTTAAATTTTAAATGATGAGTATTTTATAGATTTATGTTACAAGAGAAAATTCATTACTTGCAATTTTTTTATGTTCATTTCGTAAATAAGGGGTATTTTTTAACAAAAAAGTATTAATAACTTTATTAATTATATATAAAATAAATTTTTTAATAAAAGAATAAAATTGACTTTAAGCCTACAATAAAAAAATTTATTTTAAATATTAAAAAAAAAGTCACCTTATTTGTTAAAGAATTTATTAATTATAGAGATACAAAAAAAAATTGTATAGAAGAGTTGTAGAGAATTTTAAGGTGAATAATCGTTTTTCTGAAGGTTTTTTCATAATCTTGATAAAAAGGGCTCAAAACTTTAAAATTGTCTTTTTTTTTTACTTTTTTGGCTTGTAACTTTTTTAATATTCGGAATATCAAAAATGTTTTCTTAACTAAAAAGACGTGAAACTTTATTTCCTACGTTTTTTGCATATGCAACTTTTATGTAGGATCAATAGAACTCGAGATATTCAACAAAAACTAAAATCCAAGCTAGCGGCTGAAAGGTGAATTTCGCGAGTGCGAAAAATCAGGGTAATGATATTCAGCCAATGCTCTATCGAATGAGCAATAAAATTTGACTGCTGGGTTAAATTATAAATGCACTGGACTATAAATATTAACGAAATTTTTCATTTTTTTTTTTCAATTGAGAGTGATTTTCAAATCTGTTTTTGTCAGCTTTTTTTGTGTTGAACATTTTGGACAGAAAATAAACAAATTTTTTGAAAACCAAAACAAACTTTCTTTTTGTTATCTGATTTTGTGTCCATAAATGAATGTGCAGACTAACAACAAAGTCAATTTTTATTTAGTGCTCGACTTTAAACATGGATTTCCGTGTTTTAAATTTTGACTCGTTGATAACGACTAAAGCCTGGTACGCAGATCGAGCTAAATAAATAAAATTATATCATTCACATATAACTTTTTTTTAGGTTGTCCTTAATTTGTTTTTTTTTTTTTTAATTGAAATATTTTTATTGTTATAAAAATTGCAGTCATTTTTAATAGAGTAAATTACACTCAAAAATAATTAAAATCTTCTTTGATAAAAAAAAAACGGTAAAAACCGGTAACAGAAATGGGAAAGAAGTTTGAGACAAAATTAAACTTTTATTATTTCTTGTTCGAATAAAATTAAATTAAAAAAAAATGAAGTGAAGTTTTGCAAAAAAAAAAAAAAGAATTTATTTAAAAACATACAAAATTACAAACAAACTTAACCTAGAATTAGCTCAGGAACCCGTGATTTTCGTCTGTGGCTGTATATTGAATTAATTTTCTTTTTCTCCCAAATCGTGGTATTTTTGGGAATTGATAGAATTGACACTTATATATATGTATACATACATAATTTATATAATGTACCGATAGCTAACAAAAAAAATGTATTTGGTAGCACAGATTTTTACACGTTCAATGAGCTTAGTTCCTAAACCAATAAGTTGTTGTTAGGTGTGTTTTTTATAATCACCGGTCTTAACTGGACAAAAAAACCCAGTTGGGTCTAAGCAATTTACATGTTAAATACAACAACAACTTAGCCCCGTGGGCTTAGTAGTTTAGACCGCAGATTTCTCTGAACAGTTTTAAATCTGTGCTACCAAACTAAATTTTTCATAAATTGTTGAGAATTTGTTTACAAAGAACATGAAAACTGACGTTTGGAATGATAAAGGCTTGGCCACACCGGAGGGTACGCGGTAGAGGTACAGGTAACGGTACGGGTATTTGTATGGAAAAAATTCCAAACTGACACATCAACGTTCGGGTGTGGAATTTTTTTAATACAAATATCGTTACCGCTATACCGCATACCCTCCGGTGTGGCCAAGCCTTAAAATGTATTTAACATTTTTGTATCTCTTTGTAAAACATACATAATACGAGAAAAACTCGAAAGCGTGTTTTCGTAACATTCAATATACAGTGCTCTGCCAAGATTTCAGGTTAAGCCCCAATGCGTTTTTTTTTTTTGTCCAGTTAAGTCCGGTTGTAATAAAAAACACACCTAGTATTAGGCCTTTTACGCAAATTCGAGCTAAATTTTTGCTCAAATACAAATTATCTATAAAATGCTCAGATAAATTCTAGCTTGGCTAAATTTTTTCGATAATTTCAATTAGAGCAAAAGTTTAGCTCGATATGCGTACCAGGCTTTAAAATTAAAGGCTTGGCCACACTGGAGGGTATGCGGTAGCGGTACGGGTAGCGGTGAGGGTACTTGTATGAAAAAAATTCCAAACTGACACATCAACGTTCAGGTGTGGAATTTTTTTAGTACAAATATCGTTACCGCTATACCGCATACCCTCCGGTGTGGCCAAGCCTTAAAACAACTAATAATAGGTGTGTTTTTTGTTTATCTATATAGATTTTGTGCAAAGAAACGACATCGGGATTTTTAAAATGCGTACAAATGTTTGGTACCACTGTACATACACTTTGGCAGCTGTCTGTCAAAAATGTGCCGTGCTCATGGTTTTTTTTTAACTCCGTAGTGTATGGTCATCATTGTATATATATTTCTATAGTACTATCATGAAGTCGAATTTAGTATTAGTTCATGTCGCCACTTTTTTGAGGTGGCGCTCAGTGTGTTTTTTTTCATACAAATTCTGCTTTTTCAAGTCACCACTAGAGTTCCTAAGATCGTTTCACTTCATGATAGTACTATGGAAATATATATACAATGATGGTCATTGCATCCATGATGGCTAAAACAGATGTGCGGCACATTTGCACGCATCGGTGCATGCACTCAAAATACATGTGCATCACTTTTTAAATTATTATAAATATTGATGCCAGTTTCTGTCAAAAAAATTGATATTTTTTATAATTTTTTTGTACGAAAATGATAAAAATGTATTATAAGCGGTTAAAATGGAAGGAATAATTGAATTTATTAAAACATAACAAGATGGTTGTTTTTTTTTATAAATTCAATTAGTTCTTCAATTTTAAAAAAATCAAAAGTCAAAACCAACGTTATTTGAATTTTTAAATGATAGATTGTGTCAACTGCCAATATCAGTAATGCCAAATCGCAAGTATTTTGTATTTTTTGTTGAAACTTGGCATGGATTTTTCTCCCATAAGAGCCCGTGTTATTTTATTTTGCTGCAGGGAAAAAACTGCACGTCTGTTTTGACTGACCATCATGGATTCAAAAATTTTTTTTTCTCAAAAAACCAAAACTATTCATGTGGCCATTGCATCCATGTTGGATTGAGAAAATTTTTTTTTTAATAAAAAACCAAAAATTATTTGTATATTCTTAAGGCTTAACTACATACACCACTTTTTGAAAAAGTACAAAAGTAAAAATATTTTTTTTCTGGCTAGCGCAATTGTTTTGTGAAAAAGAGTATACAAATTGTTTTTTAGACCATAAAATAAGCTTTCTGCATCATTTGTTTTAATTTTCCAGCCCGAAAAACTATACAAAAATGCGTTTGAAAATTTTCACTTTTGAACTTTTTCACTTTTTGAGCCAACGTAGTTAGGGCTTTAGCTACATTTTAAGACCATGACCATTAACATAAAATGCGTCGTTCTTGTGTTATAAGCGTTTTGATTTCAAGTATCTCGATGTCGTTTTTATGCACAAAATCTATATAGGTAAACAAAAAAACACACCTAATGTTACAATACTTTTCCAACTTTAAACTTCCAATTTGACATTTACTTTTACTTCATGATATAAAACCATCCTAATCATAACAGAAAACAAAATAGAAAAAAAAAACATTTAACATAAAATATAATTTTATACCAATAAACATTTTTTTAATAAATTACTGGCATCACTTTTCCCTACTTAACGAATGCACATTCCATTTTGTTTTGACAGTTAACTTAACGAAAAACACGTGCAAAAAATTTCTAGCTTTTTCCGTCGTCAAAAAAAAAAAAAAAACAACATGCATCCATCTTCTTTCCTCTACTAATTTTTTAACAGCTCATTCCAATTTCACTAGTTGTTGAGAGAAGAGTACATCGTTGTGTCGTGTGTGTGTTGTCCGCCGCCTTTGCAAAGAAAAGAAAATCAATTTTTTCAACTTCATCTTTTCATATTCGGAAACAAATTAAAACTTATTTAAGTTTCAACATTTTCTAAATAACTATCAGAATATAATCATCCAGCTGTGTGTAAAGTTAGAATAAATTATACACAGAATTCAATTAATTTTATTTTCTAACAATAAAAAAAAATTACATAAGGAAAAAACAACAGCAGACGGACGGTCATCATTCGACTACAAAGAGAAAGACAAAAAAACGTACTTCTTTTTCCTCGGAATTCAACTTTTGAAAGAAATCAAGACGAAAAGAATTTTTCTCGAAATTAATTATTATTTTCATCAAAATAAATATACCAACAATTGAAGATGTTTTTAAATAAAAACTTAACAAACGAAATAAACATTTTGTGCTCAATTTCTTCAATTGCCATTAAAAAAGTTGCGGACAGTAAAAAATCCTCATCATCAATTATTTCGGAAAATAACGAATTTCTTTGATTTATTTATTAAATAATACAAATTTTAATTTAATATTTAAATAAAAATAACCCAGTTTCACATAAAATTAATTAACCAAAGAGGATTTCTCTATAAAATAAATTTAAAAAAAAAAAATACATAACCTAAAAAAATGCATAAAAACTGCAATAAAACATAAGAAAAACTATAATAACAGTAATACAAAGAAATTTCTTTCGTCGTTTTATTCATACAATCAATTCGTTTTCTCTCTTCGTCAAAAAATCAATTAATTTAATTTTTCGCCTAAAGAAAAAGAAATTAAATTAGAATTTTAAAGTATACATTTTAAATAAATTTAATCAAATTACAACACAATTACAATGGCTGTCATGAATCAGAAAAATGTTGGTAAATTCAACTTGTTCTCGCACGTCAAATATGAACATTTGGTTGCGGGCGTTTCGGGTGGTGTAACGTCCACTTTGTTGCTGCATCCGTTGGATCTCATCAAAATTCGTTTTGCTGGTAAGTTTTTTTTTGTTAGTTTAATCAAATTTTCTTTAAATTCTTTTTTTTTTAACTTAATTTTGTGGCTTGGAATTTCATATTTTTTTGCACAACTGTATTTCAGATTAATCAAATTGATTAATCAGTTACATTTCCTAGTGTTGCAATGCACCTTGCGAGAGACAACAAAGAGAACGGTTATCGAGGCCACAGAGCACAGCTTCTGTCATGAATCAGTGTTGCCAGAAACTCCGGTTTATCTTATTTCTAACTTTTTTTAGAGCTATTTACGTTTGCCCGATTTTGTGTTTAAAACTGGTCTTTTTCCTTATAGAATTATGTGCATTAGGGTGGGTCAATTAAAAATTAAAATTTTTTTTTTACTTTGCACTCCAAAAAAATCGATTGCTAGACACCTTTAGAATATACTCACCAAATATAAGCTCTTTATATTAATGGGAAGGTCCTCCGCTTCGCAATTTTACATTTTTACAATAATCTTCTACTACCTACTAAAAAAAAAAAAGAGATTGTCTGTAAAGCCGGTTTACGGACGATGATTTTACGTGATAACGTCGTAAGAAAATAGGTTGTGTGCTTTTAAAATGAGCCATTTGAAGGGTTTATTTATTTCAAACAATCATAATTTACAAGAAAAAGCTAAAAAAAAATAACTTTTTTCTTTTCTCATTATATTAATTTTTTTTTTATTTTAAAAGCTCACAAAAAAAATTATACCATTAAAAAGCCAAATATTTCTTCTAAATAAATAATAAAAAGTATTAAAATAATTTATTTAAAACAATCATTTTCATCAAAAAAAGCAAAGAAAACATGTAAATTTATCTTCTCAAGCTATTAAATCCATTTTTTTTAACAATCTATAAAAATTTTTACACCATCTGAAAGCTTATTGTCTTAGCTAAAAATATATATATACAGGGTGTCCCAAAAGTTAACGTCGAAACGAAAACGGTAGATAGGGTAGGTGGTGACAGTTATCAGAAAAATAATAAAAAAAATCGCAGCCACTACGATGTTTCGGCAAGTTGCCTAGATCAAGAAAATTAATCCCAGAATCTCCTCGAGCTAAACGTTCCTTTAGTTTTGTTCCGGGTCCACAGTATTGATAACCTGGTAGATGTAGTTCAATTGGGAGTTTGTTTATTAATGTGTTTAATAAACCTCCCCCCTTTCTTATATTGGATTGAATGCCTGATTTTTTTGAATAATCCAACATTTTAAGTATATTTAGATATGTTAGCGAAAGAATGACCCGACGCTGTATGACACTTTTTTAAATATATACATCAATTTTATAGGAAATTGTTTAGTTTTCATCATAATGCGTTTTGTTAAACAAGCATGCCGATTACCAGTGGAAAATGTAGAATTTACTAAAACTTCCAAAGTCAGGAAAAAACACAGTGAATTATTTCCAAATAGTATAAGAGGTTTAATTACTGGACCTTCAAACTGTGGAAAAACTAATGTCATGATGAGCTTAGTACTACACCCCAACGGGTTAAAATTCGAAAATGTTTACTTATATTCTAAATTCCTACATCAACCAAAGTATACATTTTTAAGTAAAGTTATAAAACCAATAAAAAATATGGGTTTTTTTACTTTTTCTAATAACAGTGATGTTATACCACCTGAAGAGGCTAAACCAAATTCTATATTTATTTTTGATGATATTGCCTGTGAAAAACAAGACACAGTGCGAGAATACTTTAGTGTAGGTATTTTTCAAAAATTCATATTTCGAAACGCAGAGTGTTGGAAAAAAATCCGTATGAGACGCCTAATTTTTTTTCCTTCATCTTTCACCTGGCACCTTTAGAATTGTCAAAAAAAATTTCCCCTACCCATAATCAACATTTTGTCATACCCACAACACCTGATCAACGTTCAAACAAAACGTTATAGCGGAGTTCCAGAATTTTTTAGAATTTTTTTCTTAAATGCAGTTATCCTTAAATCAGTCTCCTCTATCTATAACAAAAAGAATCAACTCTCTACGACCACGCGTTTAGATTTTAGCCCAAATCTTTCCGTTTTAACCCTGTTTACCCTATTAAATGACGAAATTTTTAAAAATCCTTCATTTGGATTAGGCTTTAGATTATTATCTTTCAAATAAGCTTTAGGAGATTTTTGTATCTCTAATAGTTTATTTTTAATTTTGAATTTAAATTTTTTGCCGCACTGCGAAAGTGCGAGAGTGTAACGCTAGAAAATGGCGTCACTTTTTTTTGTGGTGGCTGCCATGGTTCATCGATTTATAAGACATTATCACGTCAAAAAAATATATTTTTTTAATACATACATATATCGACTTTTAAGCAAAGCAAAGCTTGATAGAATTAGAAGTACGAAGATCCGAGGAAGCCTTCATGTTAAAAATACCATCTCCCAAAAAATTGAACACGACCGACTCAGTT
Organism: Episyrphus balteatus; assembly: GCF_945859705.1. NCBI lineage: Eukaryota > Metazoa > Arthropoda > Insecta > Diptera > Syrphidae > Episyrphus > Episyrphus balteatus. The sequence goes on from NC_079134.1 coordinate 171,677,080, forward strand.
GGTATTGCCATGTTCAAAGGAAAATCCTGAGAACCCCGTCAAAAAAGCAATCTTATAACTTTAAACGAGCTAAAATTGTTTATATATATATATATATATATATAAATATATATAAAATTGGGATCTCGGAAACGGCTCTAACGATTTCGATGAAATTTTCAGGGTGTGTTCATCTAAGCGAGTAAAAAATTTTGGAAGTATTTTTGGAAAAATCCGCCCACTGCCACGCCCACTTTTTTAACATATAAGTTTTTTCGGGAACGGCTCTAACGATTTCGATGAAATTTTCAGGGTTTGTTTATCTAAGCGAATAAAAAGTTTTGGAAGTATTTTTGGAAAAATCCGCCCACTGCCACGCCCACTTTTTTAACATATAAGTTTTTTCGGGAACGGCTCTAACGATTTCGATGACATTTTCAGGGTTTGTTTATCTAAGCGAATAATAAGTTTTGGAAGTATTTTTGGACAAAATCCGCCCACTGCCACGCCCACTTTTTTAACATATAAGTTTTTTCGGCAACGGCTCTAACGATTTCGATGAAATTTTCAGGGTTTGTTTATCTAAGCGAGTAAAAATGTTTGGAAGTTTTTTTTGGGAAAAATCTGCCCACTGCCACGCGCACTTTTTTAACATATAAGTTTTTTCGGCAACGGCTCTAACGATTTTGATGAAATTTTCAGGGTTTGTTCATCTAAGCGAGTAAAAAAATTTGGAAGTATTTTTGGAAAAATCCGCCCACTGCCACGCCCACTTTTTTAACATATAAGTTTTTTCGGGAACGGCTCTAACGATTTCGATGAAATTTTCAGGGTTTGTTTATCTAAGCGAATAAAAAGTTTTGGAAGTATTTTTGGAAAAATCCGCCCACTGCCACGCCCACTTTTTTAACATATAAGTTTTTTCGGGAACGGCTCTAACGATTTCGATGAAATTTTCAGGGTTTGTTTCTCTAAGCGAGTAAAATGTTTTGGAAGTTTTTTTTTTGAAAAATCCGCGCACTGCCACGCCCACTTTTTTAACATATAAGTTTTTTCGGTAACGGCTCTAACGAGATCGATAACATTTTCAGGGTTTGTTTATCTAAGCGAGTAAAAAGTTTTGGAATTTTTTTTTGGGAAAAATCCGCCCACTGCCACGCCCACTTTTTTAACATCGAATTTTTTTTGGTAACAACTTTAAAGATTTCGATGAAATTTTGATGGTTTGGTCCTCTAGGCAAATACAACATTTTGGAAGTATTTGGAACGATTTCAATAAAATTTTGAGGGATGGTTCCATGTTTTACGCATTATTCTTTTTCATTTTGTTACTTCATGACTTTTTGATCATGTATTCAAACTTTGAAGTAATTTGTTGATTTGGTATCACTATGAACAAGGTTCCAAATTCTGAGAGCCCTTAAGTTCCACAATCAGCATATTTCGTTTGATCCATTACTTTTGGGACACCCTGTATAAGAAAGAAAAAAAAGAAATAAAGCAAAGCATCCACTGCTACAGAACAAAACAGAGACAGGGATAAAAATAGTATTTCTTCATACTAAGCTTTGCCGACAAGGCTAAACTTGAAAAAAGATTAACTTTATATTCACCATCCAAAACTTTCTGACCTGTAAATGAAAATTTGAACAAAAAGGGATCTCATTGCTGTAACATTTTCGATAATGCAGATTCCTGTTACCCTTCTATTCATTGCTGATCGTATATTCCAACTTAAATAAACTGGATTATAAAGTGGGAATGTGGTGTTTTGTAACCCGCGAAAAAACTGGTCATTGCAAACTCAAACCTACTCCAAAAAATTGTTTACATTTGACTTTTTTCACTGAAAGTTATATCATTTAAGGATACCGAGCAAAGCTCGGTCACCCAGGTACTATCATATAAGGTTCCAACACGAAATAAAAAGAAAGGTAGGCCTAAAAACTCCTGGTACAAGCAAATGCAAAAACACCAGCATTCAGTTGGCCTCAGAAACGGAACAATACAAAACCGGGAGGCTTGCCGCCGATTTCTGAGGTCAACCCGGCGAACCCCACAGGCGGATCACTAGTGTGAAGCAGTAACGTGGGAAGGTTATGATCCCCTCGACATCGAGATCATAACAGCGCCGAGAAAAAGGAAGAAGAAAGAAGATCGACTTTTAAGCAAATTTCTTTACATATTCTTGTAGAAAATTGAACGCTCTACAAATTGGATCACAAAAAAGGTGTTATATATACTTTTTTCATTAATCTAGCCTAACCATTTGAAAGATATTCGAGATCAAAGTTAAAAAAGTTATAAAAAAGATTTATTATTTTTCAAAATTTTCTAACTCACTAAAACCTCATTATATCAAATTAAAAAGATGTAATTTTGTAGGGGCTGTTGGAATGCAAAAATGATCCCGCTCATATAATTCGAAAAAAGAATAGAGATCACCAATATTTTATAAGTGTAAGGTTTTTATTTTACAAGTTTCTTTTTACAATAGCCCTGTTCCATTGGAGGTGGTAGTTTACTACTAGTATCTAGTACTGTCATCTACTCATGCTCTTCTTCCCAAGTAGATACGATTTGTATTAAATTCGTTTAAAGTGCGTTCCATTGAAAATAGCTAGTAAACTACTAGTAGTACTTTGCCACCTCCCAATGGAACAGGGCTAATAATGTCTTACCTCGTGAGAGTCGATTTTTGCCGTGCGGTGAAGCTTTTGGAACGTAAGCCCTAGGTGACTAAGCCCTAGGTGACAATCACCATAGAAAAATCCTAGTTGGCTTAAGCTGTGCGATATATCGTGCGGCTAAAATCGACTCGTGAAAAGTCGACATTAGTTGAAAAAGAGACTGGGTATAGAGCAAAAAGATCACAGAACGACAGTTTGACTAATTTACACCAATCAATATTTGCTGGTCAAAACAACCTCTATGACTTCATGAATTTAATTTTACATAAGGTTAGTACAGTACCATACTTTACTTAATAAAGTAACGAGTTAAAATAATTAAACATCGTATCTGGCTTAAACAGGGCTTAAACGTTCTCCAAAAAAGTCCTTATCATCAAACTGATTGCTTTAACCAGCAGTACTTCACTCAAACCTTTTAAAATTTTTTCGTTTCTATTTTTTTAACAGTTGTTGTTGGTTTAAATCTCTTTTTCATTCACTATTTGGTTTTGACGATAATCTTGCTTCACTTAAAAGCAATAATCTATTATTTTAATAAGACGATATTGTTTTTACGATTTGAAATATTCTTTCTGTAAGTCAATAATCATGAAAAAGATATTGTCAAAACGGTAGCGCTTAGACGATAACTCAATAGGTCTCGTTTTTAAGCATTTAGCTATTCGTTTTTAATGCAATGTATATTTTCAATGTATATTTATTTCATTATTACATCAGAAAGTGCTTATAAAAATATTTTCTTGAAATGTCCGTTGTGAATTTGGGCCTCAACCAACAAGATTCGCCAGCCAGCTCTATCTTTAGTTCAATGCTTCCAGTTTCGTACGCCAAATTGATTGAGGTCCCCTTCCACTTGGTTGCGCCCCATCTTACACCTGATCTAGGCTATCACGACTTTTTAAATTTAATTTTTTACATATGCAGATACCTATTTGATTCCTGTATTCAAATATTTTTGAAAATTCACAAACTGTGATGTGGAAAACAACTTTGAAAGGACGATAGTGATAAAGTTACGTGAAGCAAAAAACGAACAACCACGTCAACGATTACTGTTTTTTTGATTACCATTTACGATATGACTTTCAGGTTAAATCTCAAAACATCAACAAAGTCGATAATAATAATGCAATGCTTCTTTATCTTGTTTTCCTTTATTTTTTTAAACTGATTCCCCGTTTTTTTTTGGATTTTTCATAAAGTACTTGAAATCTTCCAATTTCAAGAAATATTTGATGGCAACACTGGTCATGATAATCAGACAGACAAGCCGACTCAGGTTTTAATTACAACTACAACGGATTGTTATAGATTTACAGTGATTTTTCTTCTTCTGAGTCTGAGAGTACCTAGTTTTCCTGTTAAAACTGGAAACTGGTCATTGTTTTAAATCGATTAACTTGGACATTGAAGTTTTTAGTTTTGCTGCCTCTAAAAGGTAGAGAGAAAAAATGCAGACAAGAAAAAATCAATAGAAAGACCTTGGAATTCTTTTTGTTTTTCATTTTTTTCCTCTCCACTATCTGTCTTTTATGTTCAAATCGGACACACACAAAAGAGTATATAGGTAGTTCCGTTTTTTTGTTGTTGTTGATAGTAAGTAAATGTATTTTAGCATAAAGCTGGATCATTCATACTGCGCGTGAAATGCCATTCTCTGTCGTCGGTCCAAAGGTCTATATTTTACTTACTGCTTCTGCTCTAAACGAGTTGTATTGTGTTTATGTATCTGTCTCTGTACAACAACAATACAAAACTTGTTTTTGTATTTTAGAAAAAATCGAATTTCTCTCTATACTTGACAAAATCACAATTGAATAGGTATACAATAGACAGTAATGTATACATAATATAAAATAGCAGCTGACGCAATGCATATGAGATATTTATACAGACAAAACAGAGACATATAGACAAACTGGCGACGTCTACAAAAAACAATGAAGAAAGAAAAAATATGTTTTGTTGAGTTACACCTTTCATTTTTTTTTTTAAATAGAAGAGAAAATTATACAACAACAAATTCGATTTTTTTGTTTGCTGATTTGTTTATGTTTTATAACTACCTACCTAAAGTGTGATTGATTTGATTTAAATTACCTATATTATGAAAAACTTTATTATATTGAGTGAGTTGAGTGATTCACTTGTGCGAAAATAATTAGTGAAGAGGGCAGCCAACCATAACTACCTACTTAAATTAATTTACCAAAATGGTCTCTGTTGGGTCAAGGTCGTTCACAGCTGATGGTTTTATTGTGTATAGACAGCTGTGGTCAGCACAATCGACTTTTCATTGTACAGCTATGAATACAGCAAAGTTTTGAATTTTCTTACACAGACACTGAATTTATTTGTACCAAATTAACTTGAATATTTTTTATTTATAGGTATTTCAGGATAATGGAATAGCTAATGAGAATTCTTTTCAATTCAATTTTTTTTTTAAATTATAGTTTGTAGAGATAATATTATTTCTTGTAGACGTGTAAAATTTTACTAAGCTAAGTACAGAGGGAAGAGGGCATTGTGACGAGAGACTTCGACACTTGCATTTTCACTGATGGCTCAAAAATTGACTGTGGGGTTGGCGCGGGTGTCTATCAGGAATCTCTTAATATTTCAAAATCCTTTCGACTTCCAAATTTTGCAAGCGTATTTCAAGCAGAATTGCTTGCAATTAAGGAAGCTTGCAATTTAATAAGAATAAATTTAAATCAAACCCAGAATGTAGCTATACTAACAGATAGTCAGGCAGCTATAAAAGCAATTTCTTCGGTCATGACATCATCCAAACTGGTTCAGCAGTGCAGAGAGCAACTCTCAATGCTAAGCGAAAGCCTCACAATCACTCTTGTCTGGATCCCAGGACATAGTGGTTTTGAGGGCAACGAAAAGGCGGATGAACTGGCCAGGCAAGGATCGGCCATTCATGAGTCGCTAGCGGAAGCAGTTAACATTCCAATAGGAGTCATGAAGGGCAATATCTTCTCAAACTATTTAACAAAAGCTAATAATAGGTGGCACGGTTTGACTAGCTGTACCATATCTGGAAAAATCTGGCCCACCTACAACAATCTCCAGATTTAATCTCCAGACCCAGAAAAGACATTAGCAGAATCGTTGCGGTGTGTACAGGACATTGGCCTATAGGGGAACATGCAGCAAAGTTGGGTATATCGTACAATACTTATTGTCGCAGCTGCTTGGACCAGCAAGAAAAAGAAACGGTCTTCCATTTTCTATTCCAATGTCCTGCCCTCGCTAGGAATAGAGCACTCTCTCTGGGGAGTGAATTCTTTAATGTCATAGACAACATCTCAGAATCAAAGATCAAAGACTTGATCTCGTTCCTCAATGCAACAAAGTGGATTTAGGACGGCCTAACACTTGTTTTTTGTTTTATAAATCCATTTATCACTCACAGGTTTCATGAGTTTTGGTATCAAAACGGCGAATCCTGCGCTAATTGGGTCATCGAGCACGGTTTGCTTTGACCGCCATCTCTACCTACCTACCTACAGAGTCCCAAAAATATATTGCCACATGCTCCATATTTAACCAAACTTTTAAGCTAAGAGAAAGGTTGGTAATATGGAACGAAAATTTTCTCCAAACAAACAATTTTTCCTACTTACGATAGTCATAAGAACTTATGTCGTTTTCGATTGGTTTCACTCAAGGATTCACTCATTCTGAAATCCAATAAAACAGTTTGAATCGCTTCCACTCAATTCTGTTTTTTTTTTGTGTTTGTGAAATTTCAAATGTCAAATAAATTTTATTTTTTTTCTTCCAAACGAAAAAATTATGAAAAATTATAAATCTGAAGACGACGATGAAGAAGAAAATGGTTAAAAAAATATATCATTGCATTAAGGTACCCATTTTAACTTTCTAATTAATTTTAATTTCATTAAATAATAAATTTTTGAATGACAACAAAAAAAGAATGATTGAGTATTTTTTTGTTGACATTTTAGTGTTCATGTATTAGTGCTTCTGATTTTAAATCGAGAAGAGAATTTCGCTTCTAAGAAGCATTCTGTCTGTCATTTTTGTGCGAATAAAACACTTTCAGAAGTCTTCTGAATGATTCCGGACGCTTCCGGACTGCCAATCGAAAACGACATTAATATAACATTATACATACTTGTATAACACATTTCTTTGTCTTATCAATTCGTAAACACAAAATGCCTCGATTAAAAATACTTTTAATACTAAGCAAAGAGTATCAACATTATTTAATCATTTTAAATTACAAGGTTTCTAAAATTTATAATCAATATGTGTTGAATCATGTTTTATTGACTTTTAATACAAAAAAAAATATGATTAGATTACATTTTGCAAAAACTTATCTTTATTCGAGTGCCTTAAAATGTTTAAAAAAAACATATTCCAGACTTCCTTTCAATCATCTTAATCTTTTTATCTTTGCACATTTCGATCGATGTTAGTGGAACACGTTTAAATGGCAATTTTTCTTTAACTTAAGTACTAACTTAAATTAATAATTCAAACATTTTATTGAATTTAGACAAGACTTTGGCCACAGCGTACAATCAACCTTGGGCTTGGGCCCGATCCGGATAAAACCAAATAAAGTAGCTTTAATCTTGTTCTTTTTTTTTTCTGTCTGAGAAATATGTCTTTTTATTTATTGATAAACAAGAAAAGAAAAACTTGTCAGTAACGTTTTTGTTTTTATTATATAAAAGCCAATAGCTTGTTGGATTTTATCAACCTTGAACTAGAAGCGTGTGACACGATAAGGGGCATTATCTATGGAAAGTTATTAAACAAACAAATTTATTAATTTCACGTTTTATGATTTCCTTTCTCCCCGTACATGTCTTCTAAAGCCATTAACAAAAGAGGATTACCCTAAATTCTCATCTCTTGAAATGTTCTTTCTTGAATTTTTTATTCATGAAAAAAAAAACAAGTTGAACAACTTGCAATCAATTCAAATAATGTGCTTGCTTGAATGTCATTAATTGTTTATTAAACTTGTTCAAACAAAAGAAAAAAAAAAACATTAAAATATTTGACATTTTTTTTGACGCCAATAAAAAAGTAAACAAACTTCTTTAAAATGGCAATATTTATATTTTTTCTGTTTTGAATGTTTAATTAATTCAAAGGTTTGAGAGATAAAATTACAAATGACATAATGCTGAAAGTCATTAAAAATATATCACAATGAATCCAAAATCAATATTTACAAATTAATTCAATTAGAAATGTTAGATAAGCATTTCCATAACACAAAGTTTGTTTGCCATTATGATTTTGTGCTAATTTAGAAAACATGTCCCTTTAGGTGTGACATTATACGCTCTGACGCACATCGTGCAGAAACAAGAATTAATAAACAAAAACCTTTCAAGTTATATTCAAATAGTTATTCAGCACCCTCTCAATATATTAGAACCACTTAATAACCATTAATAAATATAACGTAATAAGACTAAAATCAAAGTGCAAGTGATCTTATCAATACTTTTCTAGACTGTTCGTTTGATTTTGCGGCGCGTGTCTGTTTTGTGATACATTCATCTATACACTGGGTACTATCTCTATTACTTGCTTATTACATCATTATTAATTTTATTCTAAGAAAAGTTTGTTGCTATTCGGTTTATTCCATTTTCACACATCTAACTAGCGCAACTGAAAATGTCAACAACTGATATTCAGAAAATTCTAAATTAGTTTTCTCTGTAAGTTTTCTTATGTAATTTTCCATGTTATTTAGATGATTTGTTTTCTTTTGGGGAGATTTGAATCATTTTAGGCTTACATTTCAAATTATTTCTCTCCTCAAATCAAATAATTACCTTTCGACTTTACTCATTTTTTGATTAATAGGTAGTTGTTATATGATATTATTGTAATACACTATCAGTTATTGAAAAAAACAGTTTATAATAAAATTGACCCAAGTTACATAAAATGAGTCAACATTCTTATAAATTACAAATAGGCAATCTTACACAACAGATATTATAAGCAAACACAATCAGCCCTTTATAAGGTGTTAATTGAAGTATTTATTGCAAGTTTGCAACACATAATTATACGAGTTACAATTGAATCAAGGAAATAAAAGCAATAAATCCAATCATAGAAAGATTGTAAAAAGAAAAAATAATTCTATTTGATTTTAACTTGTCGGAATTTTATATTGATTTGTTTTTGTTCACATTTTTAAAGACAAATAAAACACCTTTCGACGTCCCACAGGGGTCAACATCTGTCACTTAAAGAATCAATATCCTTAGTGACCCAAGACTTCAGGAACTCGAATGGTTTCTGGAGTTCAAAATCTTTTGTGGCTGCTTGCAAATAAGACAACTCAAACCCTTTCTTTCAAACATTAAAGTGGCGGGTTTAGTTGCGAAAGTTAGATATCGTCGGTCTCATGAGAAAACCTCGTAACTCCACTTTTTTTCAAAAATGACTTTTGAATGCCATTCTTTAGAAAATATGTCAGCGGAGCAACCCAGAAAATTTGGGGTCATTCCGAAAACTTTAAATAGACTTAAATTCAAATTTTGCACAGCTCGTTTCTTCCCAACTACTCTGTTGTTTGTTTACTCTTTCGTCTCTCCTGTAAAATTTTGATTTTGGGAGTTACGAGGTTTTCTCATGAGAGCGACGATATTTGAAATTGCGGAACTAGAAAACTAATTTCAGTTTGTATACCTAAGTCCCTGAGATTAATTTTCTTTATTACAATAAATATGAAATGTAATTTTTTCTGTTTCAAAGTAAACAAGTAGGTATTCAATACAAAAAAAAAAAAAAAAAAAAAAATAGAACAATAACAAGATACCTCAATTTTACAAAACAACAACAAAATAAATCTGCAGTTACTAAGTACGATTAAAAATTATTAAATAACAAACAAAAAAAAAAAAAAAAAATGAAGAAAAACGTCTGTCAACAACAACAAAATTGTTTTGCGTAAATGAAATGCTTATTCTATCAGAAATTCCAAAACAAAGAACCTTAAGGCCATAGCGGTTATAACTTGTGTGTTTACTCACGTGACAATCATCAAAACAATATATAGCCGGATAAAAGTTTAATGACTTGACTCATCAGAGTCACACAAGCACAAATATCGTCGCCTTAAATTCTCATGAAAAAAATATATACAATAATATAACAACAAAAAAAAAACTTTAGATAATTATGTACTTTTGTTTTTAGTTTTTGAACATCCAGTATAGTCCAGTCATTATATACATTTGGAAATGCAAAATGGCCGAGAAAGCTAAATTTTGGATATGTTGAAGGGGATGCAATAAAAATACGAAATTGTAGGTCTGAACAGGGTCTACAAATTTGATTTTAATATTTTTTTGGATATTCAACACCAAAAACTAGATAATGTCAAAAAACAAATCGCATATCGTAAATTTTTGACTTTTTTGGTCGATATCTCGAAAACGGTACATGATACGCAAAAAATGTGTATGCATGAATTGTAGAACATGGTAAAAGCTAAAAAAAGTTCCTTGTAAAATTTTCGTATCTCGAAGCTGAGTTATTGTCAAAAAAGTTATTGCGGAAAAAGCTCATAGGAAATCTTGGTCGAAAACTTCAAGTTAAGCTTTTTTAAGCATCCCCTACAACATATCCAAAATTTAGCTTTCTCGGTCATTTTGCATTTCTAATCCGTTTTTCCGACATAATGACTGGCCTAGTATATAATTTAATTTTTAAGTTCTTGCATTTTTTTTTATATCATAAATAGCTATTGTCAAATCAAATCTATTTCACCACCAAAATTTAGATCAGTGTAGGTAGTCTATTTATATTTGGGTAATACGTTTTTATTTTGGACACATTATTTGACATCCATTTAAAGTTTTTTTCGTCGTTTTTCTCCACTACTCGAACTAAAACTTGGCCATGAGCTTGGCATTACACAAACGTGTGGTGCTATTTTTTAAAATTCTTTTTTTAGTCGTAAGAGCATTTTTTTTTAGATTTTCTTCGGCCGAAATTTTCCTACGAAATGAAATGGCATCATTTGCTTGGGGAAAAACTTTTAAATTGATATTTTTCCCTCTTCGGCGGAAAACACTCTCTGTTCGTCCCTGGCGTGGGTGTTATTTGCAAGAGCTTTGCAAATATACCATCAAGCTTCATCAACTTGTTTTTTTTTTCAACTTTAGTCTTTTGATGACGAAAGTATTCTGTACTCTGTAGATTGCGCTCCTAATATTTTGGAGGGTATTGAGTGCACAAAAGGTGCATTCTATACATATACAGTTCAATTAAGGTTAACTTCTCTCATCTTTGTTAATAACCAAAAGACGTTAATTCCTATTGATAACCTTATTCTGGGACTACCCTTTGCATTGCAATATTTTTTTTTAATTACAAAAGAAGAAATTGCTTAAATTGGAAAAACACTGATTTCTAAACAAGACATAAGAGGCCTATTAGGAAATAAAAATATATTTCTTATACAACAAGGGTGATTCATTTATGTATTACGAAATTTTCCATTCATGCCTACATGATAGCCGGCTATATTAAAAAATGAAAAAAACAAACAAACAAACACTCAACGTGACGGGCCCCCTTTTCCGTTTGATCATTGCCTGGCTAGTCACGAGAAAAATAAATAAGTAGTTTATTCGCGTTTTATCCGATATTATTGAACGTTGGATTTGTTTTGTTTGCTCAGCAAAATTTATGGAATCTTCCATTAACTGATTCAACATAATATTATTGAGTATGTGTAATCTTTAGTTTTATTATCTGTATTTTTGTATGTTTTGTTTAAAAAATTGAAAACAAAACTTAATAAAAGAGGCCATGGCTATCACATAGTTCGAAAAACATTATTTTTTGTTTGTTGAATTCTAGACTTCCTGGTTTAAATATACATTTTTTTTTTTTACTTTCTTTATAGTAAATGATGGGCGTACTGCAGCAGTTCCACAATACAGAGGCTTGGGTAGTGCTTTTACCACAATCTTTCGTCAAGAGGGATTCCGTGGTTTGTACAAAGGTGTTACGCCTAATGTTTGGGGTTCCGGAAGTGCTTGGGGATTCTATTTTTTGTTGTAAGTTAAATCATTTATTTTTAATCATTGTTTTCTATTAACACTATTTTTATTTATTTGTTATCTGCAGCTATAATAGCATTAAGACATACATTCAAGGAGGCGATGCAACCACGCCACTTGGTCCTGGTCTTCATATGTTAGCAGCATCAGAAGCTGGTGTCTTGACACTGCTATTGACAAACCCGATTTGGGTTGTAAAAACCCGACTCTGTTTGCAATATGAAAATGTAGCAAATGCACCAAAATCGGACGTATACCGTGGTATGGTTCATGCTTTGGGACAAATTTACAAACAGGAAGGTGTTCGTGGATTGTATAAGGTGAGATTGAATTTGAAATAATTAAGATTTATCTAATGTTTATTTCTAATTTAGGGCTTCTTCCCAAGTATGTTGGGTGTTTCACATGGTGCATTGCAATTTATGACTTATGAAGAAATGAAAAATTCCTATAATGAGCACAGAAAATTGCCAATTGATACTAAGTTGGTAAGTACAGCTATTGAAGAGTATCAAAATTAATAAGCCAAGTCTTTCAGTTTTCATTTTAAGTAATAATCTTATGTATAAAATAATTTAAATCGAATCTATTATTCTATTGATGTTTTTACCACATTTTCTATAAAAATTAAATAATCAGTTTGTTACTTTACAAAAATACCCCCTGCGGAGATAAGATACCTTAATATTAAATTTAATTTTATTACTTGACAACAATGTGTTCTTTTAAGATAACAATGAACCATTTTAATTAATATTTTTTTTTTTTATATATAAACGGAAATTGCACTCACATTGTCATCGCAAATTAAAAAAAAAATATCTTATCACAAAACCTGGAAGTGACAAAGTTAATTGCGAAAATATTGTTCATTGTTGTCAAGTAGATAGTATAAAAAATGTAATGATTAAAGTGTTAGATTATTACACTTTTTTGGAGCACTAGGTTGGACTTAGTTTTGTTATGTTTTGCACCACATACTTTTGTGATTGTGGCATTACGTTAAGCGTAGTGATCAATTTTATTATTCTCCCCTTCACTCCTTTAAAGCATCAGAATCATGTTGAAATGTCTATCTTTCTCTATGACACCGTCTAATATATTTTTTGTAAGCCTCTACGTCAGTTTGCAATAACCTTGTAAGAAAAATTGAAACACAACCTCGTTGAAACAATCGCTCTAAGCGAGCAACTTAACTTCACAGAACAGATTAGAAATGTTGTTTATTTTGATGTGCTCCATTTTTGTTTCATTTAAAAGCTTTCTACAACATACCTTTTTTTCTTCTTCTGTCTATTAAGATGTCTGGCCATCCTCGCGTACCAAAATATCACTTTTCTTAATTAATAAACTGAAAACTGTTGGCCGGTATATTTTTATTTTTTAACTCAAAGAAAATTGTCGTGTTTTAAATCTAAGTTTTGAAAGCAATCGGAGTTACCGAGATCTTGAAGGTACTAGGTCAAAAATGTAATATCGAGATAAACGCAAAAACAAGCAAAAGTGCGCGACCGCTCACAGTGGCTCAACCTTCCTGTCTAAAAATTCCTGTAACAAGGGCAAATATGAGTGTTTCGATACACAACATGTCTTAAAAAGTTGGTTATAGGTTCGTTCATTAGCCAACGTTTTCAAACACGTTAAGTTTTTATATTATTGTTTTCTAGATTGCTGTTCCAAATGTCTTTGCCATGTGCTACAGCATCCGCATTGCTTTGATAAGAAAATTCGCTCTTCTTTGCCTTCGAAAACCTACAAAACCATCTTGGATTTAACGTTTCCAACCATTTGAGTTTGGTAGATTTCGTTCGTTCTTCCCTTTTCTTTTCCTTCCTCGCCAAAATATTCGTTGTAGTAGCATTGCTTGTTTGGAGTTCCTAATGTACTCGGAGATAGGTAAACTCTTTAACTTATTTGAAAATGCTGCCATCAACAGTAAAGTTCTGGCCAAGGCGGCGAACAAAATGTTTGTTTATTACTTCCTCATTTGTTTGTTAGTCATGTCCTCTTTTCCCACATCAAAAACAAAATTGCTGTGAACCTGAACGTCTCTTAGCTCGATGAGAGCAGCCGATGATTCCGGTGTCCTCCGAGTACAAAACTGTTAAGTTGAATGTTGAATAGTAGAATAAATAAATAACGAAAGAATATAGGTTTTTTTTTCACGGGCCAAAGAGTGGTACATGCAGATTCTGCAATAAGCCAGAAATAATTTGCAGCTGCAATGCAATGTCTGATACCAAACGCACGTGTGGCAAAAACTCTTTATTTGCAAAAAATATTAAAATTTGCCACAAAGTAACCTCAGTTAACGGTACTTTTTTGTTTACGTACAATGAACCCCAAAAATCCTTCATAATCATGAAAACGCAACTTTACTTCTTTGTGCTTGGTAATTAAACAAATATCTTAACCATGACCAGATATCTATTTTTAACTCTTTTCTAATTTTGATAACGCAAACAATAAATAAAGCTACTTATTTGGTATATCAATTAGCAAATAAGATTGGTCAATATTAATTTTGGAATGGAAAAAAACACCTATTATTGTTGACAACCTAAATTTATCTTTTCTATCTTTACACTAAACAGCGAAGGAAATTGATACACATTTTTATTACAGGAAAAACTATTAAAACAAATTTGTTGCAATGTAGTAAACATGTTTATGAGAAACCTTAGTCTAATATTTATATATGACTTTGTACTCATTTGCGTCATTAATTTGTTATTATAGAACAATTAAAAGGGGCTTGGCTATTATCATTTTGTTTTTCGTAATATAATTCAATAAAATTCTAATCAGAGTAATATTTAATTGTTTTTTTCTTTTATAATTTTCAGGCCACGTCAGAGTATTTAGCATTCGCTGCTGTTTCTAAGCTAATTGCTGCCGCAGCAACATATCCGTATCAAGTGATACGAGCTCGACTCCAAGATCATCATCACAATTACAAAGGAACATGGGATTGTGTTAAAATAACATGGAGGTACGAACGTATGGGTGGTTTTTATAAGGGACTATTCCCATATTTAGTTCATGTCACACCAAATATCTGTTTGGTTATGCTTATTTGGGAAAAATTGACAAACTAAATTTTATACAACAAAAAAAAAGTATATCATGTTTCTAAATAGTATTTAAACAAAAAATCCCTATTTTAACTTAAGCAGCACATAAATGACAAAAAGGCACAATTTTTTTTTTTTTCTAAAAAATTAATATTAAATAGGAGTATATAAATGTTTACTTAATAGAAGAATATTTAATACATAATTATTCTTTAAAAGGCGATAAAGAAAATAAAAACAAAAAAACGAAGAGATAAGAGAAAACAAAAACAAAAAAAAAAAAAAAACCATGAATAAAAAAGTAAGACAAAGAAAATAAGAAAAAAAAAATGAGAAAGAATAAGTAAATTTCAACAAAAAGATAAAATTTACTTAGCTTAGAATTTTTTTGTATTATTGTTATTATAAATATTTTTCTATTCCATCCACTATGCTTCTATTTTTTTTTTTTAATTTAATAATTTTTAAAATAGTTCTTGAATATTAGATTTTTAAGAAGTTCAATCTTTTTGTCCGTTCAAATCATCCATCATCTCTCAAATTCAAAATACACACCACAAAATCCATTTAGTCGTTTAAGTTATTAAATTAATTATTAATTTATTTAAACAAGAAAATGATAAAAGAAATAGCCGAAAAAAAAATAATAGAATCTTTATATTTTTGTTTCGTTATTAAAAAAAAAACGATACATTTATTTGTTTTTTTTTTTTATATAAATGTTGATCATTTTTACAAAAAAAAAGTGAAGTAGAGAAAATGTATTTTTGTGTTTATATTTTTATTTTGTGTAAGAAGGAAAAAAAAAATAATAGAAATTGACAAACAGAATAAAAAGCACAAACGCACACTTTTTGAAGTATGTAAACAAAACAAAAACTAAGAAAAAAACTGACTTAAAATTTATTTTTATGATAATTTTTAAGCAAAAATTATGAATGTATTGTATCTCTACTCTATGTGAAAGTGTTTTGGAAATTATTTCTTTGCTAATTTTTTTTTTTTCTTTAAATATAATAAAACCTACAAAAAAAAAATAAAAATAATTTCATATCAGCTGCCATCATCGTCGAACACCATCGAAAATGAGATAAAATACAAATAGACTTGGCTTGTGTTCAAAATAACAAAAAAAAAAAAAAAATACTTAGTGTCAAGAAAGGCCTTAAAAAACACAAAACTAAATTATTGTAAGGTAAACGATTGCCGGTTTTAAGATTACTTCAACTTTGTAACTTTCATCTCTTGCATAGGATTCATCCTAATCAGATTGACTTAATTTAAGGCAGGGTAAAAAAAACTCATTATTTTCCTCCACAATTACTTCTTGCAGAGTACTTAGCTAGTATGTATTGTAATTGGTTCTGTAACACTTGAAGAAATAACAACCCCTTGGCAAGACTATTTGTTTATCGGTCTTGTGAGTTCGTTAAGTCACCAAAGTTGGAAGTCAAATCGAGAAGTGGCCGTTTAGGAGTCGCTAGTACGAGGCAAATATGAAAACCACTTGTATAAGGACATTTTAGTAGCTCAAAGGAAGGCTTTGCTGGTCAATTGCCTTCTCTAGAGAAGATAGCAGCGATTTGCAAGAGTTGTCTCTGGCATCACATAGTTTGTTTAAATGTTCCGCACTCGATTGTATCAAGCTATTTATTGGGACCCCGGAAATTTTAATACATCCATTAGATCCATTTCCACACAGATCATGGGCCTGTTTCACAGCATACTACATCAAAGACTTTAAATCTTAATAGGTGCATTCTATTGGTTTTCTCGAAGCAGTTTTTAGAACATTTGTACTATATAGACCATAAAAAGTATTACACGTGGTTTAATCGGACTCAAGTATTGATCTTTGAGGTCACTGATGTAGTTGATGTAGCAAGCTTTGACAGTAGAAGCTTCTTCAATTTGCGTCTAGCAATTATCTAGAAACAGAAGTTTGCTGACCTCTTTAATGTTCTCATCGCAGATTGAGGGTTCTAAAGAAGCAAAACCTAAGTATTTCAAAATAACCTCTTGTCACAAGTATTGTTAATATAAACGAAAGCTAAATGAGTTGCCAAATTCTATCAGAAACGGATACAGAATTTGTTTTCTTAGGAAGAGACGAATTAAAAATATGTGTTTCAAGTTTTTGAAAATAAAACTTAAGCAAATTTTTGTGAAATGCCATTTAAGTGGTAGATATTACTTATGAGCAGTCTGAAATTTCAGAATCCTGAATCCTTTAATTCATAACAGCCATAATTAGTGAGTTTGACTCGAGACAAGCCAACAGTGTGCAAATGCATTGCACTTGAAACAGTAGTTTGTAGATGAAACACAATTACTGATGAACTAAAAGTTCTTAAACCTTTAATAGACAATTCGTTTACCTTCACATGCCTCTATTCATCTGTTTCATGCCATCTATTATGCAAAAAAAAATTCAAATCAACATTAAGTTATAAAAACTACAAAAAAAATTTCAAGTTAAATATTTAAAGATTTAAAATATACTTTCAAACTGAAAACAACTATTTTTCAAAAATGTCCTATTTTTAATTCTTAAGAACACCTTGTTTTTGGCAAAAAGATTCTTCATTATATATATATTTTTTTTTTGTAAATCTGTTATAAGACTTTGTAATTTCGTACACATTAAAAAAAAAAAGGTAAAAACGAAAAAAATTAAATGAAATAATTAAAATACAAAATATCAACTCTTGAAGCGACTCTTTTGTTTTGTTTTTTTTTTTTATTTAATATTTTCTTTTCTAATTGTTTGGTAATGTTTTTGAGTGCTTCTCTGAATTTTTTGAAACTACACAACAGCTGATGTTTAAGATAAAAGTAAAAAATAAAATAAATATTCATGATGCAGAATCTCTTTGCTAAGAAAAGGTAAGCAATATTTTTATTTGGTTTTAAAAATAATTGAGATTGTTTTAACGATTTTTTGTTATTTTTTTTATTAAATTTATTACAGATTTGAAGGATGCCGTGGATTTTATAAAGGTTTAGGACCCAGTCTAACTCGAGTTATACCAGC
The DNA here is from genome assembly GCF_945859705.1 of Episyrphus balteatus. NCBI lineage: Eukaryota > Metazoa > Arthropoda > Insecta > Diptera > Syrphidae > Episyrphus > Episyrphus balteatus. Next base: position 171,694,958 of record NC_079134.1, read on the forward strand.
AACAATGATCACATTTTTAGTTTATGAAAAAGTTTCCAGATTTATGTTGGATCAAAGGAAAGTGAGAGAGAAGAAAAATAGTGCATAAGGAGACGTTGAACGTCGATTGATTTGATTGTATTTATTCTAAGTACATATAAAGGTGTAAAACGCCAGTAATTTTATTTTAAGTTGTTCATATACCTAGAATGTATTTAAATACAATTTTTGTATCGCTTAAATTTGTGTTCCTTAAAAAAAAAATCAGCCACCAAAGAGACTTGCTGTGTAAAATAAAAGAAATTGAAGAAAAGATTTGCACAATAATTTTAAGATAAAAATTAAAAAATTAATTTTCAAAGTGTTGAATAAAAATGAAATTGTAAAAAACAGTCAAGCTAATTTTAAAAACGTCTCGTTAATTTTATTGAAACAGGAAATACACTTATGAGATGTATTTTTGGCGAAGCCAATTTTTATTTTACGTTTCGGAAACATTTGCATTGATATGTATAAGTTTTTGGAAGTCCAACGAATGCTTAGTTTTGTTCCGCTTCGCGTGGGATTTACAATGCATGTAATTTTGTCTGCTAAATTTTTTTTTTTTTTTTTTTAATTTTAAACAAATTTCAGAATAAGGGGAATTTAGGGTACATGAAAAACTTTTAGCCCGGAATGCATTAGAGGGATAGTGAAATACAATTTTCGGGGTGAAATTTGTTTCTCTTATTTCAAAAAGCAAAAATAGTGAATGGAATTTGATAAGAAAATAATACACAACACTAAACTAAACTGGATGGTTCGGTTTCGATGAATCTCTTCTCCGCTGGATTAAAAAAATATTTTTTCGACCCATCAACAAAATTTGTATTGGATGGTTTCAAGTATGACACCAGAAAATAAAAGCTGGTGTCCTGGTGTGCCACAGGAAACCGTTTTGTCTCGTGCCCCCTTTCTCATTTTTATGAGATCATTTTATGAGATTTATTTATGATCATTTGTCTGCCACTTACGAACAACTTGCAATTCTCCTAATGTGTTAGTAAGGGGATATGAAGAATACCAATTTTGCTCTTTCGAATTTTGCAACGGTAGTGGGAACCGGAATAGTGCACAAAAGTTTCTTTCCGAATTTATTTCTATTTTGAACACGTTTTCCAATAGAATTTGTTTATCAGTCATTTTATTGTTTCTTTTTATAAAATTAAAAAAAAATATTTTCAGGGAAACAAAATGCCACTGGAAATTTTCGATAGGAGCAAATTTATCAATCCTATTTTCATTTATCAGTTTTATATTTGCTTCTTTTTAAATTTATCCATAATGTTTCAGAGAAAAAAGAAGCTTTGTTGGATCTCCTTCTGTTGTTAAATTTGGACAAGATAAATCAAATGGAACTTTTTTTGAAAACTACAAACATAATTTAACTGAAGATATGGACAAGATGAGTTTTACAATGAAATTAAGTACGTTCCTACTTATTTTGTGTACTGACAAATTTTGCATAAGAAGAAATGAGAGTTACTTTTAGCTGAAGTAAGCGAAAAAAACAGATTTGTGTGAAAATACTCACTAATTTTTCAGCTAATTAAGATATCAGTAAATCAATATCCAATGGGTAAGTTAGTAAAAATTAAATTAATATTGGCGGTATTTGCGATAAGTTTCGAGCTTAGTATGTTTATAAATTATATTTTATGTAGTTTGATTATATTTTCACCATTATATTGGATTCTGCACAAATTGAATTTTGTTCAGCAGCAAACGATATGCAAATAAAATTTGTTTAAAAACTGTCAAGCAAATCGAACTGAGCCCTTCATTTTGCACTTTATTAAATTAATGCAATTTTGCCACGCTCTGTAATATTCATACAATATATAATAACGCTAGAAAAATAATCAAAGAAAAAGTTTCACTTTCAATTAGGTAGGCGTAATTCTTTTTTCTAATCTTAAAACCAAAAAAGGAAGTAACTTGAACCAAACATAAAAACCAACATAAAAGGTAAGCATGAAAAAAATATCTTACCACTTACACTTTCCTTGTCTCATTATTTTTTTTTATTTCCACCTAAGTCTTCAACCTTACCTTACTCATACCATAGAGTAGTTTAACAGATTTCAAACTTTTCCAATTGCTTTAAAAAGCTTTGCATACCTTACCCACTATGTACACAAAGGTATGTATCATGAACCTTATTATAAAATGAAACGACAAGTAACTTTTTTTGTTTAAATGAAAATGTGGTCAGAATATTGCAACAACAGCAAAGCAAAATGGAATCTGGTATGTCCGGCTACCGTATTGCGCGGGAAGTATCTCGCATTACTCATAGATACTATGCTTTGGCATCTACTATGTCGGTTATTATTTTTTTATTACGACAATTGCGTGGATTTGTAAATTGTGCACGTTGTAATTTTATTGCAAGTGTTTTGCATGCAAATTAGTTTTTTTGGTAGTTTGAAGAAATAAGTTGATATAGAAGTCATATTAAATTTCGAGAGCAGGTAAGTTAGCTTTAGTTGCTGTTATGCATACAGAATATTAATTTCAAGATATGCTATATTTTTGTGGTTTGTTGCTCTTTGAGATGATAAATTTGATTACGTACAAAGAAACTATTAAATATTGAGCTAATTGCTTTTAATTTAAATTTGAAATTTAAAACAATCTACTCAATAATTGATTTTTAATTAAAGATTTATATATATTATAACTTTGTGCTTCAAAACGTTATACAAAACTTTTGAACGCTTGTGTCACCATTATGCTGTCTGAATCAGACCGCGCGCAGTTTTAATTTTGATTCAGTTCCTGATGATGTTGACGAAATGAATACAATGTTTGATAGTAAAAATAACTAAAATTTTGTCTGATCTCAGCACTAAAAAAATAGCCTAATGTGGAAACTTAAAAGAAACTTTTTTGATTATGTGATGAGTGTTAGTATGGCAAAAAAAAATTGGGACCAAAAATCCTTTTTGGCCTAAATTATAAATTTTATTAAAAATAAAAAAAAAGTTCGTATTGTATTCTTTTTGGATTTTTGGTAATGATGCATTCGGCACTTGAGATATTTCATTTAGTTAACACTATCAAAAATTCAGCGAAAAATACTGATGTGACACACTGTATTTTTTCTTCAATTCTTCCGTAAGCAAAACAATATACAAAGTTTTTTTTTTTGTTGCGTATACACCACAGTGTATAGTTTCTTGTAAAATGTTATTAACTTCTATGAAGTTTGGTTTTTGTTTTTGGTGTTGACTTTTTTGTTTGGAAATAAACCATAATTTTGTTGAAATCGTTTTATTTTTAAATAAAGCTATTTTAAGGAATAGTTTTTGAAAAATTGATTTTCAAACTCAGAATTTGAAATAAAAAAAATGCAACTACACTTGGACCATTTTATTCACTTTAACTCAACTTCGGGCAAAATCTTAAGTTTGTCAACTTTAGAGTCGACTTCAACTCAAATGTAGAATTAAAGGTTGATAATTTGTTTTATTCACAAATTTGTTTCTTAACTCCCTTGTTTCAAACCTTAAGTTGTCCTACCCACAGTTTAGAAATATCCCTGGGATATTTGTGACAATTATTTAAAATACTGTCAGTTTTGAATAAATTTTTATATTAATTTTGAAGGATATAAAACAAAATTATCGACAATGCACGTAAAAACGCGTAAAAACAAGCACAGCAATAAAACTCAAAGTAAATCATTCTTCGGAAAGTTTTCTACCAAGGAAAATGCATTTTTTTCACACAGATTATTTTTTTTTTATTCTTTTGAAGTTTTTGAACAAAATATATGTACATACATTCATATCTACTTTTTTAGTCATATTTTTATGAAAAATGCGTTCTTTGGTGTTCTTTCTATTTCTGGCATATTGAGCTTCGCTTGTCCTCTTATTCTGCCTTTTTCGGTCGCTTTAAACACAGAGACTCTTCACTCGTTCTAATTATCTTAAGTACCAAAAAGGTTGGTGTTTACCTAAATTTCCAAAAGGTTATTATAAGAATTTTCTTCTTCTTCTTAAAAATACATATTTGAATCAAACAAAATTGACACAAAAATAAAATTAGTATAAGTGACATTTTGAAATAAACTCTCAAGCTCGGCAAACTTCTAATATTTCCGGCAGTTGAGAAAATCTAAAGTTGATAAACTCTAGATTTAATATTTGACATTTGAAAAGTTCAACTTTCAGTGAATAAAACCAAATTCTCAAGTTAAAACTAGAAATCCTAAAGTTATGTTCAACTTCGACTGAATAAAATCGCAAAAAAACCGAATAAAATAAATTCGTATATTAACTTCGTATATTAAAAAATGGTTTTATTTTAAAGCTTGAATTTTTTACTTTGAATTGTTGGTAAAAACATAATAATGCATACGATAGTATATCGCTATCTGTCGAAAAATTGCACTTAATTTTTTTTAAATGTTGAATTTTCTAGATAGGGTGTTTTCATAAACGTCGGAAATCTGCGTCAGTGCAATCGTCTTTCTGCTTTGCTGCATTAATGCTCACACCACTTCTGCAGAATGTTTGCAGGCCTGCGTTGGTACAATTTTCAGCAGTCACTGAGTGTTCATAAACCTCAGAAAAAAAAATATAAAAAAATTACCACAGAATGAGTTTTGTTTAAGCAAAAAAATATTTCTTTTTCAGTTCCCGAAAATATTGTTTTTAATAACACGAAAAATTTGTAAACCGTGTTACGTTAGGGTGGCTAAAAAAAATACTTTCTTCTAAAAAAAAAAATAATAAAAACACCGAGTAGTTCACATTTAAAACAAATTATCTATGGAAAAAATATTTTTAATTAGGGTGTTCAAGTAAGTTTTTTTATGCGTTTGAAAAAAAAAATGATTTTTAGTGCACAGAAAGTTTGTTAAGTGCATTTTTGTATAGTGATATTAAATTCATGCTGAATTAATTAAATTGAATTTGGTTGAATTCCAAGCGTAAATGTTAAATATACCATTTTTCTGAGCCCCCTAATTCGAAAATACCTACCCCAATTTTACATTTTATCTCATAAACCATGTTTTACAAACTTTCTCTGCAGTGAAAAATAATTTTTTTTGTAATTAATTAAAAAAAAAAATTTGAACCACCCTAATGCAAATTTTTTTTTTCTTCGATAATTTGGTCAAAACAATATCCACGTTGATTTTTTTGGAATTCTTCAAGCAACTGTAGAAAGATAACATTTTTTAGAGCCACCCTAATACGAAAAAAATTAATATAAACTCACTACCTCAAAAATCACGATTTCGAAATTTTCTCTGTCATTAAAATTTAAATTTTTTGAAAAATGAAAAAAGAAACATTTTTTGCACCACCCTAATTAATATGTTTGCTTTTCTTTTTTTTTTAACAATATTTACATTTATTAACAAAAAAAAATAAAATCAAGAGTCAAATAAATTTCTCCTTGAGTTCTGCAGCAATAAAATTTTGGCTGCGCAATCTGCCCGATGTTGACGACATACTGACGTTTATGAACAGCAAAACTGCAGTTGGACTAAGTTAATCCGATCGCAGATCTGAGTTTATGAACACGACTAACGCAGGCCTAAGTTAGGCAGACGTTTACGAAAACACCCATACTCTCCATTTAAATTTCAGTCTGTTTTTTCTTCCATACTTCATTTATGTACATATGTTGATTGGATCTTTATAACGGATTTTTAAGTTCTTAGCATTGACTTAAAGCTTTTGTTTCAAACTTTTCAATGGTACCATTAACATTCATGTTTGTCAATTATACATCCTGATCGATTGTCGTTTTCTACAGAACAAAGTTTGATTTCATTTTTTCGCTCCTTAGTGTACTTTTTTCAAAAATTTTAATCATTAAAGTAATTAATAAAATATAATAATAATAATAAAATATAGTAAAACCTAACTACATATTAAATAAAAATAAAATAAAAATTGCAATTTCGTACAAGTTATTAAAACTTATCCAAGGACACCGTGGCGTATACGTAACAAAAAATTTATTTTCTTTCGTGCTATTATTGATTCACTTATTTACTTCTGAAGTTTAATAATTAAATTTATTTCTTTCTTTAAATTTATGTTGAAGATATATTTGATTACTTAACAATATAAACGGCCACTACAAAAATCCAACAAGTCATTTAAAAAAAAAACTTCGCAAATCGATCAAAACTGTTACGTTCATTCATACCATGTTTTTACCTTCTTTACAAAGTATTTTCATTCAACTTACCCTCTTTCTTAATAAATAATTATAACTAGTGTGAGTTACTACAACCTAGTACAAAGTTAGAGTTTTTGATATTTCATCCGAAAGTTACCCCATTGTTGAAATTTAATACTTCTCATTTCCATGTAATACAAACAAATTTTTCATTCGCTGTTACAAATTTCCATATAAAATTTCACATCTAGTTTATTATTATATTTTTTATTTAAATCACAATATTGTAGGTATAACATAACCAAAAAGAAAAAAACAACCCCACTGTTCAAGTTATTGTTATGAAAGTGTTACCAAACAACAAGTACAAACAAAAAAGCTCAAAATAGAATATTGAATTTGACAAAACCCCAAAATAAAACTTGTGCACCACAAAATTCCCACAAATTCTGAATTTCACAATTCCATGTAAACTTCCAATATTAAACCTTATTGTTATAAAAAAAAGAAGCTTTTTTTCAAGCTCAAGTCTATACACGAGAATATCTCTGTCTCATTTACTCTCGCTCTTTTTTAAAAACCTAAAGAGACAAAGATAAAATATAGAGAGTATTTAACCACAACGCACAAGAGTCAAGACTCAAGAGCTAGAGCTGCGATGCCCTCCCATCATCAGCTGCTACTACAGCTATACCAGCTACCATGAGTCAATGAGCTTAATCGAGCGTACTTGATACGTATACAAACAACAACAAATCGCCAATGGAAAGGAATCACCACCAACAATAACCAAGTCAGCACCACCACCGAACGACCGAACACACGAAGCGATTGCGTTGTAGTTACAGTGCATTGCATATTTTGGCAGTATTCCCAGTGTTACTGCTGTGACAGCATCGTACGAACGTTTTTTTTTTTTTGTCAGTCAGTCTTGTCTCGTATTTCGAATGTCCCTCAGTGTTATTGCCCTCCCCGATAAGTAAAACCATCATCATAGCACTACGTCCAAGTTAAGGAACACTCTCGTGTCACTACACTGTTGTATATTATTCGTGCTACCAATGAACCGTGTCTTATGTGAACTCCCTCTGTCGTAACTCGTAACAAACTCCTTGTGGGTCTTTTTTTTTTGTATTTTAAATTGCCACACTTTGTTGTTGTTATTATTATTCTCTGACCTTTCAAGTGGAACCTTAAGTCTTGAATGAGTGAAGAAGGCTTGATTTTAATTGGCTTCGTGATAGGTTTTATGTCAATTTTAATTTGCAAATAAAAAAAAACAACAACAACAAAAAGTCGTTCAACTACCACCCGATGACCATGAAATCTCTATCGGTTGATTAATTTCTGTGATGCCTTCCGTGCCTTTCGTCCAAATTAATTCCCCAAGTGCAAAGGCTAATTGATTGCACCCAGCTTCGTTATAGTGAAGTGAAGCTGAGTGTGAATATCCATGTGGCGCAAAAATTTATGCGACCAAGTAATCAGAGATAAAGTGTCTTGTCTAGGTGAAGCACGAGAGAGCACATGTGTGAGTAATCAACAAAAGTGGCAATAGTAACAAAAACAAAATTAAGTACAAAATCGCCTTAAAGAGTGACTAAAAATATATACGACTCGACGACGTACACTCGACCTTGATACTTAGATTTATACATAAATTTTTTTTATAAAAGTGCTGATAAGGAAGCTTGTGAGATTTTGATATACAATATTTGTTTGAAAGTCTTATAATAAAAGTGTACAGAGAGAAGAGATCTTCGAAAAAAAAAAAATTAAACCTCCGAAAAAAGTTTATGGCCACAACTGTTATCAGAGTAGCCGTATCGAATTCTTGTCGACGCAGCACAGCGGAACAGTACAGACCTACTAGTTGTCATCAACAGCAGTCCAACTCTAAGTGTTGTCAGCATTCGAGAGGCTATCATTATTCGAATAAAAATTATAATAATTCGAATTCCTTATCATCGAATGAGTTAAATTCGAAGAATATTGCAATTTGTTGTGTTTGTTGTGCAGCATCATCGAAATTAAAACGTCATCAATTAGCATCTACTGAAACACCCTGTTGTGCCTTATTAGATTCACAACAAGCTATTCGTTTGAAAAGTAATTTGAAAAAGTGTCTGCATAAGCATTTTCAAAGCACAAATAAGCATACAGCTGCTGTTGACAATCAATACCTGGAACAAGATCAAGATCATTCGTTAGAGAGAAGTTTAAATAAAATGACTGACATTAAACGGAACGGATTCACACGGAATGGGGTGAGTTTGCTATTGTTGTTATTTGTTTGTATCTACCTATTCTATTTATTTTTCAAATAGTTTATACACAATTTATTTCCCATTAGATTTATTTTTAAATATCAAGTTTGACCGGATATCAGTGCAAGCCCTACCTTTGTGAAGTTTGTTTATCCAAAATTAATTAGCTGTTAAAGGTTACTCATATTTACTTTTGAAACAATACAATTTACACCCTTTTCAAACGAGTTTACATTATTTTTGATTGATGTCGTTTTTTTGATATAGGTGTTTATTTGCCTTGATACGTTTACTTTGGTATGCAATTTAATTTCATATTCATATTATAAAGAATGTTGACTTTGAAATAAAGAACTGTAAGAAAACAATCGACTTTTAAAAATAATAATAATAAACCTTCGCGGTTCGTTAGAGATTAAAGGTATCAGCGTAATGGATGGCGCCTTACATGGTTATCAGGTGTAATTAGATACTTGTAGATTCGAAGTAGGTACCTATCCCAATTTTTTTGTAGAATCATAGTGTCAGATAAAGAAGTGAATTTTTTGAAATCGTAATTAAATAAGCCAGAGAATTTTAGGTACTTATTCTTTTACCATTATTTAATCTGTGTTACCAAATCGTTATCTTTTGATAGTGAAAAAGTTCACATTGACGTGATTTGTTTGTTTCCGTTTATAATTGACATTTTGTACTATGATTGAGTGATTTTTCTTGGTAGGTACATGGAAAGCTAAATAAGATTGAAATTTTTTGTGATTATGCGTGACCGACAGTCGGGTATGATTTTGGTATTAAAATAAAAGCGCATTAATTGCGAAAAGATACGGAGATTATTTTAACATTTTTTTAAATGCTTGTGATTAGGGTGTTCGAGGTACACCTATAAAAACAGTAGTTGCTTTTGACTTTTGTAACTTAAATATCTTAAGCTAAGTATTATTTGAAGTTTATTTTAACTGTGCCTGTTTCTTTTTTTTATGTTTCTTGCTTAAGAAGTTTCGACTGGGTGAACCGATTTTGATGATAGATGGTATCAAAAAGATTTCGGATGGAAGATAGTGTCAGCTAAAGTTTTGCGTATAAATTAGCCTTTTTGTGTATACAAAACTATACTCTTTTTTTTAATTTTTACTTGCGATATAGGTACCTACTATTATAAAGTTATGCATTCGTAAAAAAAAAGTCAAGATTACATTTTTCCATGACATTACGATGGTAGACAATGCCAAAAAGTGGGTCCCGGAAGTCCGTCTGTCTGTCTGTCTGTTTTTTTTGAAAATCATTATTAACGGTACCTGCCATAGAACCGTTTTTTTTTTTTCAAATCCGATTATCCGAAACTGCTTATTCGATTTCAACGAAACTTTTTATGAAGAAGCATTTATATAATTTAAATATAAACCAAAAAAATAATTTTTGGATTTTCAAAAAAATTTTGAAAATTTTTTTTTGAAAAATAAAATTTTTGAAAACGGGACATTGAATTTTTTTGAAATTTTGTTTTTAGATAAAGTTAATCTTCTTCGTTGGCTATAGGTCTACAGACCTATAGCCAACAAAGAAGAAGATTAACTTTATTTAAAAAGAAAGGTCACGGAATAAGGAAGTATTATTTTTTTGTTTTTAGATGTTGATTAGTGATTTTTACAAAATGGTATACCAATTTTATTTTAAAACTTTTTTTCCAAAAAATTATAACGATTTTGAAAATTTTTTTTCTGAAAATGCATGTTAATATATCAATTAAAACTGCATACTTGTTTCGGAGGGCAATTTAATTTCAGATTTTATTTAATTTTTTTAAGAACGAATTTTATTTTTTTTTTCCAAATTTCTATATAAAAAGTCTTAAAAATTTAAGCAACTTTAACTCTAAGAGCAAGTTCGTGCGACCCAGTCGTGCATTTTATTTCATTTGAATAGTGTTGCCATTTAGGCCTGCATTGTTTATTTGATTGTTTTTTTTCACTACTTATGCTTTTGTTAAGCATTTTAAAAATTCTTTATTTGATCAAACAAAGATATGAAAAATTAGTTATGAGACAATTTTTTTTTTTAAATAGGGTTGCCACATATAATTTCTCATATGTATATAAACATTAATTTTTTTTTTCATTTTAAGTAACTATCAACTTATCTTTCATATGACACCAATTTTGTGGTTTTAGATAAAAGTAGGTTTTGTGACATTCGATTTTTTATGAAACTAATTACCGAATTTAGTACCTATTGAAAACACGTACCTACGTATTGCACATAAGTTAAATACACACGATTGTTAGATCTGTAAGACCGAAAATATACATAAATAGCTTACCAAATTAAATAAAAATAAAATTTTAGCAACGTCGAAGCCCATCGAGCAAATTATTTTTTGTAACAAACATTTTCAACTTTGGGACAAAATACTCCAACCATGTAAAAAGACGACAAACCATTGTAAGATGCCTGAAAATTGTTAGCTTGTGTATGAATTTTGACAGATCTAAAAATATTGTACCTAAGATCTTCTAATCGTTACCTACTAAAGCTAGTAATAAACAATTTTTAACAAAATCAGTTTAAACACTTATTTGTATTCTGTTTTAAAATTTTGAATTTACAATTTATTTTATTGTTCGAAAACTATTTAATATGACTTCTTGATTTGGTTTGAAATTAAAAGAAAGGGTTGTAAGCTTTTTAAAAAGTATGGTGTTTTCGCAAAGAGCTGAAAATTAAAACATCGATTAAAGTAAAATTTCAAAAGCACCCGAAAATCCCATGTATGCATAAGAAGTTATTCAAGCTCAAATGTCGAAAATGAAAATTTTGTATATAAATTGTGTTTAACTTTGAAAGAGGGAAGCTTATACAAAAAAGTATATGGAAGAATTGTAGATTTTTAAATTCCCTAAAAAATATCGTTTATAAGATAATTGCAGATTTGCCAGATTTAAGAGAAAAAAAGAGGAGGTGAAGAGAGAGGAAAAGTGGAAAAATCTCAGATTCATTTAATATTTGCCACTTTAAAGACTCAAAAATAGAATCGTGATTCGAATTTCTGAATCTGGATTTTTCTCAAGAATTAGGCATACATACACACCCACAACCACCTACCCACCCACATATAAAAATTTAAATTTTAATGCAATATTTTTATAGCAATAAAGAATAAAATCGGAAGCATACACACAGTAATCGAAAAGAACTATTCTGTACAGCTCCAACTAATGAGTTTTTTTTTCATTAATTTAAGCGTTGATTAAATTTTTTTAAAGTTCAAATAATTAAGCAGATTAGACAAGACCTCTATGAATGATTCGGTACATCATTCATTTATCAATTTCTTTGCTTTGTGAAATTAGATGACTAAAGCAATAAAAATCTATTTAAGAACTAATGAATTGAACTATAACTCCCGTTCTCTCTTATCACAATAATAAATTCAAGTTCAAAAATTGCATAATCAAAATTCAAATGACAACAGCTGGATGTCTCTAATACAAATTAAATCTATCTAGCAACTAAAAAAAAATCTTAACGCAAAATCAATACAAATGACCTTGCTTAAGGCACCACTTTGATTTTGTTATTGTTTTAAGTCTTTTGGGTTTTTTTGTTTTGTTTCTGTGCAAATTGAAGTTCAATCACCAGCAAGGTCGATTTAACATTTATATATCTTGTATCCATAATATACAAAAAAAAAAAAAATAAACCAAAGTGGGATTCATATTAAATTCGTTGGGATTTATATTGGAAACATAGTGAAGACCGAAACGAAGCCACCACTGTGCTAGTGGCTGTCAGTTGTTGTGCGCTGGCTGTCAGGACAAACAATGAAAACTAATAAGAATTCATGATGACGACGATGAGTGGGTTCGGGTTGGATCGGATGTGATCGGAGTTTTAGTTTATGATTGTATTTTATTTTATTTTAGTTTATTTTTTTTTTTGTATCCTCATAGATGATAGGAATGACGTGGAAATATCCTTATTCGTAGACAACAGTCTGCAGCAGTTTATTTATATGTTTATCGTGTTTTCCTGATATAACATTATGGATAAATTTAAGTTCTTCATATCCTAAAGTGGTAAAAAAGAAATAGGGAACGAGGAAAGTTCGCAAAGTTTTTTTTTTCGTTAGCATTTCATTTCTACGTCCCATCTAGGACATGCATGCTTTTAATTGACAAGTTGCAATTTCAATTTAGAGAGAATTTTATTGGAAACTTATAATTATAGTTAATTGATTTGATAAAATTGCAATTTCAAGTAAAATAGGTTGAATTTTGTTTGATCAATATTTGGAACGGTTAAGTTGTACTATTAATAATAACACTGGTCAACAAAATTGAACTTTTTTTTTGCCACAAGAACCAAGATATACTTTTCTAGAGGTTTTTGACGTGCTGAACTCGAATCTGAAGTCAGAAAAATTTGATTGGCCTCCATTGAGATATTACCGTTATAAAATGCTAAAAAACGTCATTTTGGCTGTTTTCGAGCTTCAAATTTTATGTGGGGTGATTCATTATAAACAAATTTGTACCGATGATTTTAAGAACAGATATTCTTCTTTCAAAAACTGTTTAAATTTTCCCGATATCTCTTTTATTGCTCGAGATATCTTAAGTTTTAGTTAGTAAGCCAAAGAGAAACTAAATTTAATCTAAAGTTTAAGTCCCTGGGCATACAATTTTTGCCACAAGAACCAAAATATACTTTTCTAGAGGTTTTTGAATTGCTAAATTCGAATCTACAATCATAAAAATTCTATTAGCTTCCGTTCTTGAAATATAACCGTTATAAGAAAACCATTTTGTTGCATCTTATTACGGTAATATTTCCGGAACGGAGGCCAATAGAATTTTTTTGATTTCGGATTCGATTTCAGCAACCCAAAAACCTCTAGAAAAGTATATTTTGGTTCTTGTGGCAAAAATTGTATGCCCAGGGACTTAAACTTTAGATTAAATTTAGTTTCTCTTTGGCTTACTAACTGAAACTTAAGATATCTCGAGCAATAAAAGAGATATCGGGTAAATTTAAACAGTTTTTAATTTGGTTGGCCAGTGCTGCTTCTGAGTCAAAGACTGGTACTTAATTTTTTAATGTCTCGGACAGTAAAAGTGATATCGGAAAGATTTAAACATTTTTTGGAAGAATAAAACCAGTTCTTATAGACACCGTTATAATTTTTTTTCAAAATGAATTACACCACATAAAAACAAAACCTCGAAAACAGCCAAAATGACGTTTTTCGGCATTTTCTAACGGTAATATTTCAAAAACGGAGGCCAATACATATTTTCTGACTTCATTTTCGAGTTCAGCACATCAAAAACATATAGAAAAGTATATTCTGGTTCTTGTGGCAAAAACCTTGTTGACCAGTGTAATTAACGGCTGAAATATTACCATTTTAGTGGATATATGATTTTAATCATTCACCATTTACCATTAAAACATTTTGTATGATATATATCTATCATATAATAGGATTTTTCTTTTGTTAACTCAGTGGTTTATTAAGTTTATGACTGACCAATTAATTCAACGAATTGATTTTTTCTACTCATTTCTGAACAGTTAAAAGAGTTAAATAACTGATCGTTTGAACTTTATAAGTAAGGTGTAAAAGACATGGGTTTGAATATTTTTTTTTTTTAATGTTCAAGTCTAGATCTGAGGCTGCTATTGCGATAGCTGCTTTTAGTCACTCTGGTCTTTCCCTGAGCAGAGAACAGTTGTATATGTAGCTGCCCACTGCTCGTTCATCAGTCTCAGTGTTATTTTCTTTCTTATACAATGATAAACATGAAGCGAATCAGTTGAACAGGGAAAGCAGTAATGTTCAATGCCTTTAAAAATTTGCTTGTATAAGCAAAACTGCTCTCTATTCTTTGTAACTTTTTTGGGAGCAATCTGTTTTTCACATCGAATGATTTGATTAACGATGAAAAAAGCAAAGATGATAAGAAAAGTTTATAATGATGATGACGAAACAGAAAAGTTTAATTTGAAATACCATTGTTTCAGTGAATGCATTCTAGGACTAGAAGAAATTTAAAGTGTAGTTTGCGGCTTTTTAAAGATTGATTTAATAGCAGCTTTTGATAGCTGCTTTTTGTATATGTTGCTCACTACTATCAATGCTCTTTAAAAATCACTCTTTACCACAACCCTATTAAAGTCTCTACAAACTTTTCTGATTGCCATGTTATGGCGTTGTGCAACAAAAATAACAATTGTCTTCACAACCAAGTTTTATTTCTTGTCAATTAAATAAGGCGGTAATATTTCCAATATTTGGGAGATCGATTTTTTTGTCTTCTTAAATTTTATTTTTACATTCCCAAATAAACATTAACTAAACTGAGACAATCTAAGGCCCATTTGCTCATACTAGTCATCTACATTCTCATCTTAGCTAGGTCGAACATAACTCTTGTGTTTTACTTAGTTTATTCTAAGTTGCTAAAAAATATTTATGTTTAACCTAGCAATGATTTACTTTCATAATATAAATCGCTGAGAAGTTCAAATTCAAAAGTCAAATCAATAGAAACGTCAAAAAATTTATATAGATTTTGAGGAATTTAGCAATTAATATATGTACAACAATATCGTTAAATTTTCAAGTTTGTGTCTTTATCTTGCGGAATAAAAGTGTAAAAAAGTATATTTGAGCCAAAAATAAGTGTTAATTGGTTAAACAAAAATTATTCGTGTATGTGTGTAAATGTGCTGGTGTGTCAAAATTAGTCAATAAAATATGACAGCAAAATAGTGCCTCATACAAAAAACTGTGGTGTAAATTGTACCATCTGTGGATGGTTTAACGGCCGATTTCTTCACAGAGTCCTAGCACTAGGACCGGTCCTAGTCCTAAAGTTAGTACTCAAATCGGTATCAACTCATTTCTTCACTCAGGTACTAAGCATTAGAACTGTCAATATAGGACCGAGTACTAGTTAGGACTCGGTACTAGCTAGCTCCTCAAAATCAGCTAGGACCTGGTTATTATACCAATCGTTAGGACTCAAATCGGTACCAAATGATTTCTTCACACAAGTTCTAAGGCCTAGTACTGTCAAATTGGTACCGATTTTTTCTTAGGACGTCCTAAAAGTTAGAACCTAAAAATCGACAGTCTAGCGACGATATTATTTAAAACAGTTTGATTTTATCCATTTTTTAAAAGATTTATCTAGCAATTTTAAGATTTGGTGTCTTTTCAAATAGGTAAATTTTGATTAAATTGTTTTTTCTTATGATTTTGGCATTTGGTTTTTTGTCAGATTTCTGCATTTTGTTACATATTTGAATTTCTTTTGTGAAAAAAAAATGGATCTAATTTTTGATGGGGATAATTTGTTTCGCGACTTCGAAAATGATGAATTGCGTCAATCAGTACATCGCATTTACCGTATTTCAATAAAAAATAATAACATATATTTTTAATGTTTTATTACAAGAACAATACAAATTCCAATATTTATTTAGAAAAAGTGTCATTACAATTGTCTTCATCAGTATCTTCTGTAGGTTCAATAAGAGTTGGTTGATTACCCAATGCTTCTACAACAATTGTAAATTGTTGTTCTGTAGTAATGGGTACATTTGAACATCCAGAATCATTTGCATTTGATGCCGCAAATTGCATGTAACTTGCTAAACGTTCTACAGATGGGTTTGGAATACTGAAAACAGTGCCGACTGGTGAAAATGGTTCATCGGACTTCATAGTTTGGATCGCAGTATTCCAAAACTCCATCTGTTTTTTATATAAAGCAAGATTACATGCTTTGCGCTCTTTAATTTCTTCCAAACGAGCCGCATGCTCGTCCTCGTAAAACTTCTTGCGCATGGCTCCAAATGCTGTCATGCGCTTACGCTCTTCGTCAATTAGATCTATTCGTTTTCCTTCGACGGTTGCCTTCGGTAAAACTCGGTGACGTTGAGCACTTGTTTTAAAAAATTGTTTAGGGTGTTGTCCATTGGAGCTGGAATTCGGTGTCACATTTGTTTCTTTAGTTCCTTTGTCTTCGGCTGGCGACGAACTAGTTTGAGTGATAGTTATCTCTGTGTTCGTCTCTTCGGTGCTGCAGTAATTTTCAGTTAAAATTTCCATTTCCTCAGTGGAACATTCTTTTGGTGGTGTTTTACTAGTTTCCATTGCGTTTTGCGGTGTCTGGAAGTCAGAATCATAAGATGGTAATCCAGATAGTAAATGCCCATAGTATGATCTGAGCTCCAACATTGGGCCGGTTATTTCAATTTTTGGCACAGACGACGAACCTCCGCCTGTCTGCTTGGCATTATACTTTTCCATAGCAAAATGATTTCGAAGCACTTGCATGATTTTTTTATACCGGGATATAATAGCATCCACATTACGCTGAGTAGCAACCTTCAAATAAAAAAATGTTTGAGAATTTAAACAACACACGATGGATGAAATTAAGAACTTACCGAAGGATGAGAATTGTAACGTTCTGAAATTGTGACCCAATCTGCCCTTTTAATTTCATTTGTAGTGCCATTTGTTCTGCAATTTAACACCGATTTCAACCCAATCTCACGGACGAGATCGCACAGCAAATCGGTGTCAAATTGATTCTAGTTGGCACTACGATTTTTTTTCGCGTCAGAGCTTACATTTACCATTTCCTTTCTTTTCATTTTTTTTGAATTAGAAATAATATACACAACAATAACTTAAAGGTTTTGAATGAATTAATTAAATAATGCAATTGGCATGCAAGCTTTTTGAACAATATATCAATATTCGTGGAAATTTAAAAATTATCAAACAGAAAAAAACGGGTAAATAGATTTTAAATAAGCTGAGAGGTAGAAAGCCATAGCATGAAAACATTTTATTTTTATTGCAGGTTATTCAGTGGGTATTTCGCTCCCACGCACCATCATTATTGTTTTTTAATTCTTGAGTATTTTGAAAAATCATAATTTATATTTTTTTTTCTTCATATTCAATTTGTATGAAATATCAAAATAAATTATTTGAAAAGTCAAAATATTGTCAAAATCAGGGTTAGACCAGTTTTAGACGTATTAATTCTTAGTACTGCTTTGTGATTTTAGGTCGGGTCCTATAAATGTGAAGAAATGCTCAGGTACTAAGTTTTCGTTAGGACCGAGTACTAGTGCTATGACCTGGTCTAGCTAGACCGGGTACTAGGCTGACTTAGGACTTGTGTGAAGAAATTGGCCGTAAGTTAATTAATGTAAGTTTATTTTTATTAAATTGATAATAATTCATGTCCTTTGTACTACCGACATCAATTTTTGAGCGACATTCTTGCTTTTTTCATAAAATAAAAGTGCCTAGGTAGAACATAACAGCTTAAGTTCTACTATTTCTTCCCCCTAAGTTATGTTAAACTTAGAGGAATTTATGACACAGTTTGAAGTTCGTGCAAACCGTAATGTAGAACTTAAGGGTTTATGTTTCACATAAATATTTAAGACTCGTTTCAGCAAATGGGCCTAATTGTGTTAAAACTTATAAACATGTTATTGTTAATTGGATTAAAATAAACAGTTATCATTAATTAATCCAACTAAGAGATATTGTAAATAAACAAAATAATAAAAAAAAACAATCAATTTCCGTTATTATAATTTTAAGTGTTTTCTTCATTGTGTCCGGGATAGCATTGTTTGTATAAGACAATGGTAACATATTTTTTTCGCTCTTATATTAAAGCCATTTTCGTCCAGAAGATCCAATCGCCCAAATCAAGTGCTTCGCGCAAGGAAGTTCTTCACTTATGATTGGCTCATCCTCATCAAACGAAAACTTCTTTTCTTAATATTACTTCATCTCGGGATTAACAATTATAAATAAATATATCATGTTTCAATAACAATAACATTATTAAATTAAACAGCAGTTAAGAACCCAAATAGATAAACAGACTTAAGTTTAATTCAAACAATGTTTATTTACAATGCAATCGAGTAAATTTCCTTCCACCACTTTCAATACTTGATATATTTTTATTTATTTGTTTAAGAAAATATTTTTGATTTAGTCATCATTTTTTGCAAAATACAGTCAAGCATTATACCAATAGGATACTTTATGGTATATGGATTTAAACGTCACATTCAATTTTGTATATCAAATGGAAAAGCCACCTCGTATTTAATTCCACATCATTCAGTTGGATTGACTCACCTAGGTCATCGATACAAAATCAATTAACTTTTTATAAAATTTTATCAGCATTTTGTGATAAGATAGTAAAAACGCAAAACGATGAATCGCTGAAAAATGAATGAAATTGTTTTAACGTTACGTAGACGTAAGTATATTTATGTGAATGTGTAACAGCAGGTTGTTTATTGAAGAAATAATAGAACATTTTTGTATATTTTGACCACAAATTAATCAAAATATTAATCCGTTTACATGGAGGGTCGATAGAGTACAATGAGGGTAAAAACGCAACGTAAAATGTAATATGTTCAACGTTGATTTAATGTTGAAAAAACTAACATAAAACATCTTTAAATAAAAATTGAAACAAGGAAGAATTTTTTTAATTTTTTCGGACTTCTGTTGCATTTTATCACCCTTATTTCCAACAGTGACATAGCAGTTTTTTTTGTTTTTTTTTAAATAAATTGATGCATTTTTTTAAAGTTGAAACAACTTTGATATATTATGTTGATTGATGTTTTACTTTGATTTAAAAATTTTCGTTTTCAACACAAAATCATAAATCATTCCAATAAATACACTAGCCCAAAAAATTAAGGGAACAAAAAAAAAATCGTGATTTTTTTTAGTGATTTTCGATAGGCTGTATCTCAGTAAAAATTGATGGCATCATGACAAAATAAAAAGCATGTAAAAGCTCTATTCTTCTAGTTTTAGGATTAAATGTTAAAATATTTTCTTTCTAACGGTTACCATTTTTGGATGTTTTTCCTAATTTTGAATTTTTTTTGTTTTTCTCTTGGTTTATCTGAAACTTAAACGATATTAATCAATAAAATGTTCAAATAAACTCAAAAGAATTTGATTTTGCTCATAAAAAAGTTCAAAGAAGTAAGTCATTTAGACCTGCAGAAATATGGTGTTTTACTTCATCTCAAAAATTCAAACCCTCACAACAGAAAAACTGCTTGATGAATAAGTCTAAAACTTAGCATATTAATTTCAGGTATATTAAGCTTCAATAATTAAGCCTCAGTTTAATCTTATCACCCATAGAAATTAAATAGCGGTAAATTTTCTAAAAAACCGTAAAAATGCCTATTTTGATAGCTTTTCTAAATTAATCTAAAAAATAAGAAAACAATTTGTTTAACGAAGCAAACTTAATTTCTTTGTAGAGAGTTGAATGAAATTTTTAAATGTGTCCTTGAATATTCTGTACAGTGATCCGTGGTTGAGATATTGATAGTCAAAGTCAAAAGTATGGTTTTTGGTTTGATGACTGATATTGCAGTTAAAAAAATATCGTAGAAGTTTGAAACAAAATGAATCTTAAAGCCAAATAAATAGCCTTTCTTAAAATAATAATCATTTTATCAGAAAAAATGTTCCCACTTTCTTAAGAGAAAAGTAAAAACAAACAAAAATCGGTAAATTTTTGTTTTTTAACAGTTCCAACGATTTAGCTATTTAACCGTTAGAAAGAAAATATTTTAACATTTAATCCTAAAACTAGAAGAATAGAGCTTTTACATGCTTTTTATTTTGTCATGATGCGATCAATTTTTACTGAGATACAGCCTATCGAAAATCACTAAAAAAATCACGATTTTTTTTTTGTTCCCTTAATTTTTTGGGCTAGTGTAGTTGAATCAACGTGGTTTTCGTTGATTTTAAGTTGTTTATTCCCTCAGTGTAAAAGTATATGGTTGCCACTTTAAGATAACCGTAACTTAAGGATCATATTTACCGTGCAATCGATCACTGCTTTTTTGTACGGCTCGTCACACTACCTTGCCTAAAAAGCAATAACTCTTTTGAATAAATTTATGTTTGAAATGGAAAGTTATACCAAGACAAACTTTTGTTGTTGACTGACAAACGCATTTTGTTTACTCTTGAACGGATATTGTTGTGAAACTTTTTTTTGCGAAGTCTTCAAATCCAAAAGTGACAATCAAAACGAAAACGCAACAAATCGCATGTGAACAACTCAACAACTGATAAGTGTTATAGAAAAAATTATCCAATGGGGAATATTTTATTTAAATATTTTTTTAAATTCATGAAAATCCAAAAACAAATTGAATGGCGCAATAAACTGATTACTTTTTGTTTATTACCGTCATGGTCTCGATGGCGGAGAGTGAGCAAGCCCATATAACCACACCGACCGGCTTGGCTGACAATGATAGCTGTGTCATCATAATTGGTCATCGCACTTGATTTTGCATGGAAATCTTATCTCCTTACACTGAATAAAATTGTAAAAAGAATAATTTTATCAGTTTAAAAAAATTACATTAAATTTTATTATTTAACTATAAAAAGGAAACTAAATATATTGACATTGGGTTGCAAAATTTTGGCTTTCGAATGAACATCACATAATTATCAAAGATGTGGATAATTTCTTGTTTCATACTTTTTAATGTCTGATTTTGGATTATTCGGAATTTACTGATCCACTGTAGGTACATTGAAAAAAATTAAAAAACAGGAGTTTTGTCACTAGAGGGCGTCATATTCGTTGTTATGCTATATCACAAAGTCATTAACCAGCGGATGAGCGATACGCTTCGAACGGTCCCTCATTTATAAAAATGCAACAAGAAGTTTAGAAGTTATGATGAAACAGATGAACACCTAACCCTCCTTTTGGCTTTGTCGTATTCGGTTAAAAAAACATCCATCTTCTCTATAGAAGTATTTCTGTCAGTGTATAAATGTCATGTGTAAATAATATTTACTTTGCATTTCTTAATAAAATCACGCGCGTCTCTTATCAATTCAAAATGAATGTAAAATATTAAAAGAAACAAAATCATTGTCATATCATCATACAAGTTTCCTTATCAGTCACAATATCGAGTTGTAAAAAAGAAATTATTATAATTTTCTTCTTTTTTTTTTTGACAGCGATATTTAAAATAAAATCAAATAAACACGAATGTCTTGATGGGTTATCACTTTCTATCAATATTCTTGAGTCATCATAAGGCGCATTAAGGTTAAACCGAGGCTTAATTCTAGATTAAATAGTACAAAGTATTCTATTTATTATAAAAGAAGAATAATAGACTTTTTTGTTTTGGAAATAATCTTAATTTGATATTGTTACGTAAACAAAAAGATGCTTATTAATATTTGTGTGTTATTTGTATTTGTTATGAGTACAGTACATTTTTAAGGCTGCGTTCCTTTTAATGGGGTAGTCTACTCATGAGTAGGAATCTAGTACTACCAACCACACATCCTATCCTCGCGATCAGAATATCTTGTGTTAGTTGTAGTACTAGATCGACTTATCTCTAGATCTACTTACTCGTGAGAAGTCTATCACCACCAAAGGAACGCGTCTTAAATGAATTTTGTAAACTACTCAAAAGTAGATGATAAGAAGACCTAGTACTTCCGTCTACAAATGCTCTTCTACTACTTCCAATAGATGAGACATGGTAGTACTAGATTATAATTTTCATCATGTTCTCCCTCCGTTAGAAATTCTTCGCGTATCGCGTTCACAACGATAAATCTGATCTTATGTTTAGAATTTTAAAAGGCTTTACTCTGATTGGGCTGCTGTCATAAAAACTAAGATGGCTTCTAGATTATTATGACAGCTGACCAATCAGATCCTGTTCAAATGCTGATCTTAGGTTCAGATGCTTTATATTGAAATTAAGACATTAATTCAATTAAATCGTAATCTGACATCAGTAATCTGACAGAGAGCAAAGTCATGTACCGGTATTGGAATATTCCATTAATTTCCATGTCAAGTTGTACAAACGTCACTGCTGTAGAATTATGTCTTCTTATGTCAAAAAGTTTTTTTTATAATTTTGTTTCAGTGCAGCACTACTTGGCAACAAAAAATATGCGTGAAAGCAAATTCATACTGAAAAAAAAAAAAATCAATTAACCTAGCTTGCTTTATGGGTTTTATCCACAAGTCTCTTTTTCCTTATTCCCCCTTTCACAATCACAAATGTACTGCACGTACTTGTACTATGTCGTATTTTATACAACTGTGCACAAAAAATTAGGCTAATGTATAAATTATGACGTGACAGCATAATTGAATTGGGGAAGAAGTCATAACATAATGAATATTGCACTAGGTCAAGACATTTTTAAGCCCATGCCAGGGTTGTATAATGTAAATTGTATGATGCAAATAATACTATTTCCACACGCAGTGGCTTATGTATAAAAGCAAAAAAAAAAAAAAATAAACTGCCAACAATGTTTGTTGAAGATTTTCTACAAAGAAACAAAGTCTTTTTGTATTTCCATCAGGAATACATTCTCATTTGAAGTGAAACCAATTGGAAGGATTTATATTCCTGGCGACAAAGAACCAAGATATATCCCTGACGAGGGAATTGAAACCAATTCAATCTGTGTGCAAACGATATATTTATGTGAAATCAATAGCAATTTTGGTACATTTCAAATAGAACAGGTGAAAATAATCGAACAGAACAGAAATTGTGTTTTAACCTTAAAATGCAAACAATGTAATAGAATGAACACGCAAATTCATCTTTATTAAGCCTCTGTACACATTTCGTGCGTTTGGTATTATGAATAAATAAATTTTATTATGGAACATTAATTTTATTTAATTCATGTTTGGTTCTTCAAGATTTTATAGCTTCGCATTTTATTATATTCAACCACAAGTGTGTTAAAAAACTTAAGTCATCATCAACTTGAAAATACTCGGCGTGTGTGTGTATGAATATAGGCAAAGTAATAGAATATTTCTTGGCAATAATTCACTTTATCTAGTATTCAAAGGAAACAAGACAAGGATATTCGGAAAAAGAATGAGGTCGTTAAAGAAGGAATAGCAAAATATCTACACACAACTGAGGAAATGCGAATTTAGTTGATTTGAGAGTTGAATGAACTGACAAAAATCCTACGCGTATTTGAAGTTTTGTTTTAAAGAAATTTCTAGACTTTCCGGCGATTTTCTTTTAAAATGAAATCAATGAGGCATGTTTATTGTTCCTTTAGTTGTGCATTTGTCCTTTCTAAGGAAAACTGGCGTTTATCTTTTTCATAGACAATTTAAATTTAAACCCATTTCAATAGAAATTTATCTATGAAATAATGCTGTGAGTCTAACGGTCTAATGTCTAACAATTTTTAGGAATGATATGTTTTTAAAGTCATGGTGTTGGACTGTGTAAAATTTAGATATGGAATGATTCATCCACGACAAAAACCGATATAAGAAGCTATTAGCCAATTCTAGGCCTGATATAGGCAGGGTAAAGGATAGTTGTAATCACAGGACACTTGTCGATAGGTCAACCAAATTTTAAGACAGCAGCATGTCACGTAGACTCCTGCTGTCTCGACCAATGAATATAATTCAATACCCCCTTTATGCTATCATTACCTATGTTCTAAAAGCAGGCTAAGGTTACACAGCCAAAAGCGAGTGACATACACGGTAACGCTATTGAGTAACAGATTTACACATTGAGTTTTCCGTTAAACTAACTAGCTTCTGGTCTTACGAGGCTGAAAGGGCGCCTGTCACGTAGACGACTGCTCTTATTCACTATCTAAACACGCCAATAGAAGCAATACAAAGCCCAAAGCCCAATAACTCTAATCAAACTCAAAGGCCTTAACATCAAGCAACGGCAATAAAGAAAGGAGTCAAATAGTCAATGATATTAACATTTTTTATTTATATTTTTAGTGAAGGACTTACACATTTGGTTTTGCACTGAGCGCACTCGCTTCAGGTCCTGAAACGCTTAATTGGAACTAAAGCAAAGACAGTAGACTATCATTTAGACGGCTGCCTTGTCCGAAGGATACAATTCAGCGTCTAAGCTATTCCAGCAATAGTTCAAATAACTTTAATCAAGCAATAAGCCCAAAAGTGAGCAACATTCACAGGTGCCCTTTCGAGCAAAAGACTTGCTCACTGGAGCCTCTTACACGCTGTCTCCTTAAGTGATAAATTTATCGCCATCGTAATTGAAAGAGCACACAGTAGAAAGCTAATGAAATGTCAATTTTTTTTTTGGGTGGGCATTTTATGGCATACTTTTTTAGTTTTGTAAAGACTGGAGAATGATGACGAATAGGTAAACTGAGAGCTAAAAAACCTTAAAGATCTCACAAAAATAAAAACAAAAAAGGAAGCATAGATTTTGGGTAAATCCATTTTTAGAAATCACTTCCTCCTGAGAAAGCTTCCAGTCACTCATTTTATAGCACTTTACAAATAATATTCTTTTAATTTAAAGCAACTGACTGACAATTTTTGGTTTGATTTGATATTTCAAATAAAAATTGACAGTTTTTTGACAGTTTTTTTTTGCGATAAAGTTTGCTTTTTATCGCATACTATTAAATTATAGCGGCTATTTATCACTAATGTACACCGCATGTTATGAACAAACTCGACTTTAGGCTTTGCGTTGCTGAATGGGAGTCGAAAACAAGTATAACCGCTTTCAACGTGTTTTTTTTTTTTTTGTATGGATGAAATGAATGCGTTTAGCACCGTTAGAATGATTTACATAAAATGGAAATGGTATTTCTACCGGCATGTGATGATTTATAAGAAGATTTATTTTGATAGTTCTTCAAAAATCACATTAGAATTTTAATACTTTTGGATAAAAAAATACTACTTATAATACAGTCAAATAAGGAGAAAAAAGGGGTAAATCTCGGAATGAATGTTAGTAGAAATATTTTTTGCTCAATATCTTCCTTTTGCCATTCTATAACATATCTCAAAAGTCTAGAAAAATCTCATGTCCGCTTGTCGCGATTTCAAGGTCAAATCGCGAAATGGAGATTTTCAAAATTAGCAAAAATAGGCTATGGTATTATATACACATATGATACATGATTTCAAGGTATTTTTTAATGCTGATTCCAAAAAATCTAAAATCAAGACAATCTGACGTCTCTGGAAAAAGTTATACCAGTTTTTCATCTGTCAACCCATATTATTATAACAGTTGCAAACTTACTACCGATAAACCCTTAAAAGTTATGGTAGAGGAACCAAATTTAGCATGAAGGTTTTCATATCCATTATTATTAGGAATCAAAAAAATGCAATGAAAAAAACATTCATATCTATGAAAAATTGGTATTTTTTTTTAAAACAAGGGGAAATTTTGGGATATGCACTAAAAAACATCCTGTTACAATCTTGGAATTAGTGCTAATAGGCTAATTTTTTTGTTTCTATCTTTGTTTGGATATTCTATATCTTATGTCAAAAATCTAAAAAAATCTCATGTCCGCAAGTCCTAATTTTGGAGGTTAAACTAAGTTAGGTGCGGACTTAAAAAAATTAGCAAGAAAAGTTTAAATTTGTATATGTATAAGCATAAGCGACATGATTTAAGGGTATTTTTTAACACTTTTTCCAAAAAAAAACTCACAATAAGTCAATCTGACTATCCCTGAAATGTAATGGACCTTATTCATGTTGATCTGACACAAATATCTGAAGTGTCGTTTTTCAATTTTTTAAAATCTGCACCTTATCTTCAAACAAGGAAAATTAGGAGTTGCGGACATGAGATTTTTTTAGATTTTTGAGGGTAGTTAAAGAATACCCAAACAAAGATTAAAATGAAAAAATTAGCCTATTAGCTCTTATTCCTAAGATGAACAAGAATCTTCTTTAGTGCATATCCTAAAATTTGCCTCTCCATCAAAAAATACCATTATTTCGTAGGTATATACATTTTTTGTAATGGATTGTTTTGATTTTTAATAATGATGGATAATGGATTCTAAAATCTTCATGGAAAATTTGGTTCATCTACCATAACTTTTAAGGGTTTTTCGGCAGTAAGTTTGCAACTGTTATAATAATATGAGTTGACAGATGAAAAACAGGTATAACTTTTTCCAGAGACGTCAGATTGTCTTGATTTTAGATTTTTTGGAATCAGCACTAAAAAATACCTTGAAATCATGTATCATATGTGTATATAATTACATTGTCTATTTTTGCTAATTTTGAAAATCTCCATTTCGCGATTTGACCTTGAAATCGCGACAAGCGGACATGAGATTTTTCTAGACTTTTGAGATATGTTATAGAATGGCAAAAGGAAGATATTGAGCAAAAAAAATTTCTACTTACATTCATTCCGAGGTTAAACCCTTATTTGACTGGATTAATACTACCTACTTATTCTAAATTTTCATCTGTGTAAACTGGTTCTACGTTTTGACGAGTTTTTTTGTTTTTTGTTTAAATTTCAATGAAGTGCTTGAATTTCAATGAGTGCGTCCAGTCCAAAAAAGACAACAAAACAAAAAAAAAGCATTTGTTTATTTTTGACATAATTATTAAAGGTGTATTTCAATGCACTCATGCCAAAGTTTTCGTCTGTGAAAGCTTGTCAAAATAATTAATCATAACATGCATGCATTTTCATATTTTTATTTTTAAACATGACACCCAAATAAGTACATGAACATCAAATGACTTATTTGAAATAATTAAACTAATTAAAGAATCACGAAACCCTTTTATAATTTAACATTTTAAAACACACATGCAATATGTTAAACCATATACATACAGTCTCAAATCTGAAATAATCAAGTGACAATGACACATAACATACATATGCTTATGATTCAGCTTTATGGTTACGTTTATAACGTGATATTAAGAAATTAATTTTTTTGCTAAGTTAATTTTTTACGTAATTAACTCATAACTGTGATACAAGTTGAAGACATCCTTGAAATTCAAATGACACCATATGCCCTCTTCTATCCACATGACTCCAAAAAAAAAACTAGAATCACTCTTTTGCAATTAAATGAAAAATTTTTAATATTGCTCCCTCGACAAAAAAATTTGTCTTTCAAAATCTTATTCAAACATTTTGTGCGTTTGTTTGTTAATCTTGGGGCGGTGTGTATATGCGATATGGGATGGATATGAAATTTTACTGCGCGAAGATAAATCACAATTTTGATTCTGTGTGTGATGGCAGCAACAATCCAGTCAGTTGATAAACAATGCACACGCCAGATTCTTATCATTCAAGATTAAAGGTGGGTGCTTGGGTGCTATACCTTCACAACACATATTTTGTTTTCCTGTTTATCATTTGGAGACGACAATGTTTCAATTTAGCTTTGTCAATATTGTTGGTACGTGAAAGATATGAGGCTGTAATTAGATTGCTCAGATGTATCTAGAACAATTTGGTTATCTTAAACCTGATGAAATGTCAAGATGCTCTGTGTTGAGACAAATGTTTTCTTTTTTTTTGTGAGTTTTGGGTGTAATAAAAAGGGGAGCAAAGGAAAAAATGACATACCTAAGATTATATCAAATGTAGAAATGTATTCCTATGATAAAAATATATTCAATTCACATATTTGTACATATGGAGCCATAAATTAGTTTCAGTAGAGTTTTAAAAAAATGCTGAGTAACCACGATTATCTCTAAAAGAATTATATTTTATATTCTAAAAACGTTAAAAGTGGCACCCAATGTGAGATGAGATAACTATCAACAAAAACTTTTTATAAATCAGTCATAATAACAAATTCAATTTCCTACGTTGGGCGCCAGTTAATACATTGAAATGTATTTTTTTTTTAATTTAAAACCTTAAATATAATTTTTTTGTATTCCAATGTTTGTAAATGAAAAAGAAGGAGCAATTTTATCACCAAATAAAAACTGTTGTTTGATTAAAACGGAAAAAGTGGCGCCCAATGTAGGATTAAAGTAGCCGAAGTGCATTTAAAACCGTCAAAAGTTTCTTGGCCTATAAATAAAAAATTATTTTTTAAAATTCACAAAAGACTAAG
Source organism: Episyrphus balteatus (assembly GCF_945859705.1). Taxonomy (NCBI): domain Eukaryota; kingdom Metazoa; phylum Arthropoda; class Insecta; order Diptera; family Syrphidae; genus Episyrphus; species Episyrphus balteatus. The sequence continues at coordinate 171,723,422 of NC_079134.1, forward strand.
AAAAAATTTCAAAAATTCGGGATGCATTTTCTACGTTGGACGCCAGTTAAAAGAATTGATCCACTATTCTTCATTTAAAAGTATTTTTAACACTGAAGTTTCTAAATGTCGAAGAATGTAGGATGTTCTAAGTGATGTTATGAATGTTATGAAAAATGGTAAAGATTTTAACCCAGAAGTCTTGCAAAAAAGATTTTATATAGATATATAATTAAGGGTCAAAATCATGGAGGTGGGAAATTTCGATGGCCGAATTCTTAAAAAATCAACTTTGTTTTATGATAAAAATTTCATGCTTAAATGTTCGCTTTAGCCATAATTTGTCGGTTCATGAACGGGCAGAGCACAAAAATGTATATTTTTTTAATTTACCACAAAACCCCAAAAATTAGTACTAGAAAAATGTTCCTCAAAATGGTGGTGGTGTATTCAAAACAACTTTAGAGGTCTAGAAATAGTACCAATGTGAATGATATATTATTATAATAAGACAGTAGGTCTTAAATAAATCAAATATAACTTTATTTCTTGGGGCAGAGACCGATTTCTTCAAAAAAATGCTTTTATGCACGTCCGAAACACTTACGCCATAAGTATTTTTTTCTTTTGTTTTTTGTAACTTTTTTGATAAAAGTGTATATTACAGCCATACTTACATAACATAAGATACTGAGTAAAAATACCCAAAAAATGCAAAATTATCAGTGTAAGACTACATTATTTATTCAGATTCTATGTAAGAGCGTTCCCGGAAATGACATTTTGACATTAATTTATTTTTATTTTTTGGATTGGATGGCCGGCCGTGACGAAAAAGGTAGCCGCACAGTCAATAACATTTCAATCCGGCTGATCCGTTGGCATCAGTTGTCAAAATAGATCAGTTTCAGTTCAATTATAGTTTTTTAATAGCTCACCGGGGAATGTCAGAACTGAAAACTGTGTCCTTTTTTTTGTGTGATTTTTTGAATTGTGACATTTCTGAATTCAATAAGATATTTAAATACTGTTGTAGGCTTGAACTTTACATTGCCTACAACTACATTTTATTGTATTTAAAAAAAAAGCACAACGATTATTCATAATCAGCCCTATCGTGAGTTTCACGTGAACAAAATTCCACCCAGAAAAATTGAATTTCACTTTTCCCCTATTGTCAGTTCCGGGCGAAAAGTTGTTCACGTTCGGAAAACTTCCCATATTTTTTAGGTATAATATGTTAGGAAGTTGACATCTCTTTTCTCACTTAAATTTTTGTGGCTAAAATTAATCTACAATTTTAATCTCTACAAAACATTTTTTAATCCAGCGCAAAATTTTGAAGTTGAAGAAATTACCTAGGGTAAACTGCCCAATCATTGGCACCTTAAGCGAATGTCGCACCAACTTTATTTCGCAGTTTTTTCCGTAGGTACCTATAGCATAAAACTGTACTGTTTTTAATACTTTTTTTTTTGTAATTATCAATATCTCGTTTGCTAAGAACATGCCAAAAAAGGAGGGAACCTAAGAGTGAATTTTTTAACAAAAAATAAAAATAGTAGCTGTAAGTGGTTTTTTAACTCAAGGTGCCAATCACATGGGGAGTGCCAACAATAGAGCAGTTTACCCTAAGTAATTTCTATCAATAGTTTTTTTCTTCTTTTTTGATTTGATTCTGAGTTGTATTTGTTTCGTCTTCACTTTCCAAGTATTTTATTAAAGAGTCCACCTTAATTTTGTATGAATTTTTTTCAATTTTGTTTAATTTTTTTTTTTCTTGTCACAATTTTTCCGGCAGAATAATGCTTTGAACATTATTTGTCCGCGCAAAATTAATTGGAGACTTTTTCTTTACAGCCAGCGGCTCCAAATATTTAAATATTGCGCGTGAACTGCGTACCGCTTGGAAAAATATTCAAGACAAAATTTGTCCCGAGAAAAAATTTGTATGAGAAATACAATTTTTCCCGATCTGCGTACTAGGCTTAACAGGAAACTAGTGTAGGTATATAAAAATGTAAGTTCCCTTCGGGTGAAACTCACGATAGCTTTTCAAATTCCGGGCGAACAAAAATATTTCGAGCAGAAGAATTTCAACGTGAACCTCAGGATAGGGCTGAATAATAATCATTATAATCAGAAAACATCAGAACTAACTTTGTGCACATTCAGCAAGAAAAAATCGAACAAACCTACACCGAAAAAAAAATTTGATAATAACAGCTATCAAATTAACATTTTTCAGTGACAAAAGTCTTCCAACAATTAAAATATCAATTTTGATATTTTATCATTTCATTTTGACATTTTTTAATTTCAGGTGGGATAGTGAAAATTTCACTTTGACAATTAAAATATCATTTTGACATTTTTTTAAGTTTAAGTGGATAGTGAAAATTTCACTTTGACAATTAAAATATCAATATTGACTAGATTTTACGTTTTAGTTTATTATAATGAAACCTATTTCTTTCCTTTTCATTTTTATTATTTTTATTATTTTAAGAATTTTCTTTCTTTTTTCAAAACATTACTGAAAGGGAATATTCTTTACAAAATAATGGTGATATTATTTTTTCTATTATAGGTGATATAATTGTTTTGTTATTTTCTCCCAAACTATGTGAAGTAAAATCTTAGTGCCGATCAAATTTTCTCTGTAAATCATACATTTTACTTCGAAAAAACACAAAGCGCCTTTAAATTAGTACACATTAAGAATTTTTTATTTAATATTTTTCAATAATTTGGAATGAGAAATTGATATGAAAAAATGATACTAAAATATCAAAAAAAATTTCCAAAATGTGACATTTAAATATCATAATGATAATAAAAATGTTGTTTAAACATTTTAAATATCATAAAACACATTTTATAGAGCATTTTTGGCTGATATTTAAAAAATGTTAAATTGATATTGGTTTTTTTTTCGGTGTATGAAGCAATCCGTCATACAACTTGTTCTGGGGGTCACCCCTCTCCGTCCATCGGGATTGATTGTCCTAACGCCTTCAACGAATTCTATGGGTAAAGTATTTTCGGAAATCTGAAAAAAGCAGCAACGACAACAACAAAAATTATTATGGATTTTTTCAAGCCATCAAAAGTGATTTGTTCAGTGTTTACCATGCAAATGTGACGCACAGTTCTGATCGATTCTCCTTCTATCAACCAAAGAAAGAATATCTACAAATGACTCAACACAGCCTTTATTAATATATACTTTTATTATTTGGATCTTCTTCGTGGTTTCAAAATTGATTTAAAAAAAAAATGCTAAGTAAAAATGCATATTCAAAGCATAATGAGAAACTTCTACACTTTTAGATTCACTTTTACAGCTTTAAAAAAAAGTCTTTTCAATCGTATTCAGTTTTAATATAAATAATAATAAAAAAGAAAGCCTTTTTTGTACTCACAGCAAAAAATTGCAGTTAACGACGTCATATCGCATATAGCCTTACTTACTACCCTTCTGCAATTGAAAAATTCTTTCACACAAACTAACTACCCACCCTTAAGGCGTTGATTATTATCTCTTTTTGACCCTTTCCCAACATAAGTTGGCTTAAATAAGGGTTCATGCATATTATATAGGCACTGAACATACCTACGCTACGTTCAGTTAAAATCATTCATCAACGTCCTGAAAAAACAGCAAAAAAAAAGCAACAAAAAAAAAGTTGCAAAGTAAAATGAAATTGGGCCATACTCCATGAATGTAATGTAAGTAATGGTTTGTGTGTTGGAGGAAATTTCCTTTTTTTTAAAAAGGATATACAAAATGTATATGAAACGCTTTCGGATAGGTAAATTACAAAATTGTGGAAATTCTGAAGAGACAGTGAAAGTTTCCAACGAAGCATCATTTTGAATAATTTTTTTTTTATTTGTGTTCTCATTTCCGCAATATTGTATTCAAGGATGAGGATTTGTGTGTTGAATTAATTTTCTGGATGTGAATTGGGTCTTCAAATTTTTGAAAGAGCGTTGGGATGAATTAATTGATTTTTAATCTTCCAGACTGTTTTTTGTTTCCAACTTGTAGATTAATTTATGAGTTGGTCTACAAGTTGGACACAAAAAACGTATGGCACTTAAGTTAAGTTAAGCACATTAATCGACTATTTTGTAATTTGTATAGGTACAAACAAATCGCACTATTGTATTAAGGTTCTGATATATTAATTTAAAAACTTTCAAATCATTTCTCTCAGTGTTGAGAAAAGGAAAAAACGTCTTGATGCCACCTAGTCTTCAATCGAAAAACTATTCAATCCTAGCAAAAGTAAACCAGCATCATCTTAGTGGGTTTTAATGACTTTTCTTATGAGATTCTTATACATAAAACTCCTCAAAAGCCCTAGAGGTTTATTCTAAAAGAGAAGATTTTTCTATCCCTTATATCCCTAGAAAAAATGTGATAATATAATTATTGTGCTGTTCTATTTCCATTTTCCGGATTTGTGTTGTTTAAGCTTTACATTTCTTATTTTTGGCAACGATATTTTTATTTGAGTTTTATCTAATTTCAATCGAATTGAAACATTTTTATTATTATATTTTCCAATTATTACAATTTATTTGGATTGTGAGTGAGCTATTGATGCTAGTTTATGTATGTACATTTGTATATTGAACATTATATATTTAAAATAAGAATATAAATAGCGGAATCATGAACAAAATGATTGATTTATTGACCTCCCCCCTGTCTTTGTTTTTATTTGCGAGAATTTGTCTTCTATTAATCAAACAACAGTGTTTTCTGGCGAAGAACATTACTCATTCTTCGACATTTAAAAACTTTGACTTGAAAAGATCCTGTTGACGGTTTAAAATGCACTTTGGTTAATTTAATCTCACATTGGGCGCCACTGTTAGTGCTTTTATAAAACAACAGTTTGTATTTTAATTAAATTTCTCCTTCTTCTATAATTAAAAATATGGACGTAAAAACAAATACTATTTAAGGTTTTAATTAATAAAAAGTGCCAGTACTTTTGACCGAGTCTATCTATCTTTATAAAGTGAATCTTCTTCGTTGGCTATAGGTCTTGATTTGAGTCTATCTTTTCTTCTTTGTCGACGTTTCACGTGTGCTTACACGCTTCTTCAGGACTAAGAAAAATAATTCTATAAAGCTCTAAAAACGTATAGAATAAATACTTATCTTGAATCCTCTAATGATCCCCAATTGATTGCAGTTGATTAAAGTTTAGGTTTTTTTATCAAGCTTATATATTTTGAAAATCAATAAAAAATGTCTTGAAAAAGACGTTTTTAATTATCAAAATTTCAAATAATTAAAAACGTCTTTTTCAAGACATTTTTTATTGATTTTCAAAATATATAAGCTTGATAAAAAAACCTAAACTTTAATCAACTGCAATCAATTGGGGATCATTAGAGGATTCAAGATAAGTATTTATTCTATACGTTTTTAGAGCTTTATAGAATTATTTTTCTTAGTCCTGAAGAAGCGTGTAAGCACACGTGAAACGTCGACAAAGAAGAAAAGATAGACTCAAATCAAGACCTATAGCCAACGAAGAAGATTCACTTTATTTAAAAAGAAAGGTCACGGAATAAGGAAGTATCTATCTATCTTTATGTATTTTGACGTATTGAATTCGAATCCGAAGTCAGTCTTGCAAAAATACCCTCGAAATTTTGAGCAAATTGCAAAACACCAAACAAATCGCATTAATCAAAATTTTGAGAATGTTTTTGGGCAAAACTGACTTCAGTTTCGGATTCAGCACAAGGTGTTTTATTTTAAAAATCGCGGTGATTTTTAAAATAAAACACCTTGTGTTGATTCCAAGCGCGGTGGAATTTAATGGCAGGAATTTAAAAAACAGGGGTGGAATCGTGTAAGCTGATTTTTGATAGTTGACTGTCAAATTTAAGAAAATTCGTCTGTGTAAGATGATAGTCAAAAGTGACTATCATATTTTTTTGACTTTTTCAGCTGACACCTATTTAGGTGTCAATTTGATACAATTTAACATTTGTAGCATATTTTTATCTTGGTTTTCGTGGTGCTTTTACTTTGTTTGGGAAAAATGAATATTTTTTTGCCTGTGCAATTATTTTAAGCCTACAAAATTAAAATAAAGTAAATGAATTATGAAATAGAAAATAGAAGAGTCAGACATGAGGAACAAATTAAATTATATTTTACCTCCCCGACTCAAAGTAATGTGCAATCATACCTTTGTACACAAAAAAATAATTTCAAAATAATATTGTGTTTTTAATAGACTCGTACAAAGTTTTCGAATAACATAAGAAATTTTTTTGAGTATATTACACATTTTGGATCTGCCATCTGAATTGAAAGTTTATAAAATATTTTGTGGGATTCTTTGTAAGCGATCCTATTAGAGTTTTGTTTGCTACGTAGTAATTAAAGTTATAAATTATTATTTTAAGCGTATTAAAAAATATTAACATACATTTTTAATAATTGTCTTCTTAATTATTAGTAGCTATGAAATTGAAAATCTGAAACTCTTCATTGGTTATTTTGAAATTTACTGACGTTTGACAGATGTCAAACCCAAGTGATACCAAGTAAACCAAAATTAAAAATGATCTCAAAACGATCACCTTACACAGATGGAAAATAGTTGGCTATCAAATTTGATAGTAAAAAATATGATAGTCAAATATCATTTTAGCCGATTCCACCCCAGGATTATGAAAATAGAGATACCGAACCCAACCCGGTCAAAGAACTGGCACTTTTTTTTGTGGGCCTGTGTAATTATTTCATTGTTTTAACTGGCGCCCAACATTGGAAAAACCAACCCAACTCAACCAACCCCACAACTGGACATCCGGGTCTGAACACCCCGAGGACAACCTAGTCAGCAGACTTTTTAAATTAAGTTTATCCATGTATAATATTTATCTATATTTTATAACTTAGTCATTGTTTAAGGTTAGGCCCCTTCTGTGCCAACAAAATTTTATATCAACCAATGTATCTTAGAAATAAGTTAATTTTAAGTCAATTGTAAATAACAAGTTCAATAAACTAAATTGAATTGAAAAAAAAATTGCCCAACATTGGAACTGCATTAAGAACTTTTTGAGTAAAGAAACCGCATTGAAAATATATTTCAATTTGTTATGGAAATGGCTGATTTTAGTTTTGGGGCTCAGTATTGCCGCTCACTATGTGGTCGTAGCCTAAGCTGTGTTCAATTTGTATTTGAATGTTGAAGTAAAAAAAAAAACACACATTCAAAATTCCACCTGATCTTTTAATCTCTTAAAAATATGATAACGCAGAAACAACATAAAAGTTATAAGCGTTGCTTTCAACATATAAACATCAAACATTTTTTTCATCATTTCTTCATCGAAATTAAATTTTGTTTACGCTTAAAAATCATCTGAATGTTAGTTTACGAATAAATAACCCAAACTGACCATTAATTTTTCGTCGGTCTACCACTTTCAAAGACCTTATCACTTCTAATTTATTTTAATGGCCTACCATAGATAAGTCTGAGCTCTCAGAATTAGACTAAGGTCAAACGAAATAGTGACATAAATGTAGGTATAGGTATGTAATTTTCCTTTACAAAAGAACACATTCTAATTTTAAAAACTATTTCACAATATGACGCAATGTGTCACCAAAAAAACGAAAACCAGTTTTGATCATTGTTTTATTTTTTTCCAATTGGAACTTTTTGAAGAATGTTGCATCAATAGATGATGCTTGCATCACATTTATATTACAGTTCCATTTAGATATTGGTATCAATTTTCATATTATGTAGTAAGAATTAACTTTCCAACAAATCTTAACCACTCTCAACAAAAAAATCTAGATACATTTAGTTAGACGATCTTATTTTGCAATCTGATAATATCTATTATAGATTTTTAAACTGCAAAGGAATCATTACAAATTGATTTCATTTCTATCTTTAAGCAATGAGTATCTATCCATAACATTTGATAGCGCCTCTTAACATTTCATTTCCCCATACCTATAATAATTATAATTTGCTAACTGAAGATAGAGGAGAAGAAAATAACAACAACAAAAATTAAAACCCTATAGACCGCATCAACCACTATATTTCTCAAAGTTGTGATATAAGAATTTTTTGCAAATATCAAATAACTCACTTGCATTTCTCCTCTCAATGATCCCGATAGAAGCCATATAAAAGTTGAGAGTTTCATCAATTCTTTACACATCATCAATAACACAAACACTATCTAAAAAATAGTGCAAATAAAAAAAACCAGGCGTCTCTGATTAGACATGGTTAGAGATGCATTGATTCGCACAAACAAGGGCGCCTCTTACGGAATTTTTGTGTACCAACTAAAACTTACCAAACACTCATCATCTATCTGTCTGTGGATGATTGAATATCATATTGTTCGCAATGTTTTTTTTTTTTTTTTTTTTTGAGTAATTGTAATAGATTCCATTAACTCTCGCCTTGGCTATGTGGAATGATATCTGATATCCATCCATCGAATGTGCTGCTTAGGGATGGGATTCATATACCTCTTCTAATCGCACTTCCATGTTGTACTTTCAAATACAAAAACAAACATAATGAGAGGAATTCATATAGACCGAGTCTAGAAACAAGTGTCACAGAGTTTCAGTCGTTACATTGACCAGTTCTCGCCACACTTGTCACAACCACTATCTGAGCTTCTCTGGTGTATCTGCCACACTGTGTGATGCAGGCAGAGTATAAAGTTGTCATTGTTGGAGGGTTTTTTTTTTTTTTGAAAATTTTATAAAAGCCAAAGCAACGGCGGCTAAAGTTTCATTTAAATATCGCAAGGTGCCTCGTCGGGTTCTATAATCTTCTACTATCTGTGTGTCTTGTACCCCGGTATGGTGATATAGACAGAAAACACTCTAGTGCGCAGTGTTGGGGAGTCCTCTGGTTGCAAATTCTTTAAATTAAATTAGCAGAAAAATAAAAAAAAGAGGAATAGTTTTGGCTTCGTGTCGTTGGTGCAAGTGTTCTGTTAAAAATTGTTTTACGATTGTTTAAAAATCTTATAAATAGACAAAAAGTTATCTCAAAAACAAAAACATGATAAGATCTTAGGTGAAAGTAAATTCATCTCGCCCCAAGTATCTTTTTAGATTAAGATAAAGGAATAATTTATTGTTTCTTTATTTTGTCTATAGAGTAAATTTTTTGTCGTCGTATAAAAACAGTCGTTTCTTTATTCTTGTCGATTGTGCAACGCGTTCGTTTCGGATTTTTTTCTTTTCGCTGTGAATTTGTCCAATCCCTAACCTCAAATCCCTCAAATCTTGTCTCGATGGAGCTATAATGCAAAACATTGGTGCACCAAAATCATTGGAACCAAATTTGAACGCTGCCAGCAGTGAGGTTGAATTAAGATCCGAACAACCCCTGCTACGAAAGACTTTGTCTGATAATTTTTGTAAATCTCTAGATGAAGATGAAGAACAATTAGATACAGTTGTAGATTTAGCTAATAAACAACAACCAACAGTGGTTCCAATTGAACAACTTTCACCAAAATCCAAAACTCGTTCAAGATTTACTTCGGCATTTCGTTCGTTTCGTGCCTCAAAATCGACAAAAAAGAAAATACCAACCCCTACGTCAAGTAGTGACCAAGTTCTATCGAGTGGTGGTGAGGATTTAGAAGTCCCACAATCGGATTCAAACGATTCAAAGAAGAAAAAAAGTAAACTTTCGAAGAAATTTTCACTCACAGGAATCAAGAAGAATAAAGTCAATCCAAAGAAAGAGGAGGAAATTTTGTCCAGTAATCTTTTGTTGGTTACAAGTTCAACCCAAACCACTCAAACCCTTGATCGAAGGCCAATTTTTACTGCAGATAATGAAACTAAGAGAAAAGTAACTGTGACCACTTCGTCGGATCACACTACGCCACCATATTCTCTCTCACCAGAGTCTTCACCAACGAAATTCGATAAAGTTCGAAAGATACAAATAACAATTCAGGGCAAGAAAATCGAACACACCAATAAGAATAACAATAACAACAACAACGGCATCCAAGGGCGAAAAAATCTACCCACAACTACAACTGAAATTGTAGGTTCTACCCCAACAACCCCAAATACTGACGAAGGGGATTATTTAATTGCAACCACCACCACAGAAGAATCAAAACAACAGCAAAAACCATTAATATCAACATCACCTTCGAAGAAAAACTCAAAGAAGAATAAAAAACCCAAGTCAAAGCCGAATAGCCCACCAAACAGCTCACCATCGGCTTCTCCATCTGGCAACAAGTCAATCACCTCAACAATTTCCACCACCACAACCACGGAAGATAAACTCATAGTCACCCAAAGTATCTGTGATACACCACCGCGAGAGAGAGCACCAGCAAAACCCTCCCGGGCGCCATTTACCACCGCCCAATCATTTGCCTCCGCTCCAACTGGAGCCATCCGCAAATCACTCTCACATCAATTACCTCGACTAAGACGGCAACGATTTCACGCCTTCGATTCGGTTGATTCCGAATCGTATTTTATGATACGCGAGGGAACTGTCGAACGAGGCCGTCGATTTCCCAGACCAGCATCAATAGATATACAAGATCTATCACCATCATCACCACCAATCATAACCCAATTACCAAAGTTGCCAATCCCATTGGGCATCACCACCACGGAGAATCCAAAGCTTCCACCACAATCGTCAATAGACGACCACGAACCACAGGTTAAATCCCTGCCGCCATTTGTCGAGGAAACCTCAAACACCACAGAAGAGCCTCATGAGACTATCAATCAAAAGCAAAGAAAAATAGTTATTTCCTTACCCAGTTTTGTATCGTCAATTGGATCTGAGTTAGATGATGTAGATAATCGTATTTCTGATATTTCATCACCAGATGTCTCACCAATACATTATTACGTTGGCAACAACCTCTTAGACACTGAGAAACCTAATCTAAGTGATATCATATCTAAAGAAGAAAATTCTATCGAAGACATTAGCATTGTTCAGGAAACACATGAATCTGCCCATCAGAGGAAAATAATCTCTTTACCCAGCTTCGCATCGACATCGTCGTTAGAAAGAGAAAGTATTACCACAGACCAAGACAACATTAATTCGGCGCAAACAGACGACGCATCCCTATATTTTAGTGGGAACAATTTACAGAATCCCAATCTTCGTGGATTGAGTGAAGATCAGTCGCTGGAGGACGGCAACGACGACGGTACACGTGAAGAAACTCCAATAATTTGCGATCATCGGCATAATATACGATTTGCTGTTGGTACTTCAGTGCGTCCACAAAGGACTGTGATACCTTTATCACAATTTGTACTTGATAGTAAGGATTTTAGTTCATTTGAATCGGCGAATAGTTTTGATTCGGGTGGTCGTCGGAGTCCGATTACTGATATAAATAAAAGGAGATTGCAGTATATTAATCAACAAGCGACAATTTATTCGAACGAGGATACTGATAACGTGGACGGTAACGTCGGCGGAGGTACAGGGAGTGGTAGCGGAGGTAGTGGCAGTGGAGGTAGTGTTAGGAAGGAATCTCTTAATTATATATCAGGAATAAGTGAGTACTCATTTGAGTCGGAATTTTCGCCACCGGAACCTTCCATGCCAGCATTTGGCGATCTGACAATGGACCAAGAAAATCCGGTGAGTTAGATAAGAATGATTGATCCTGATACAAGGGATGTCATAATCATAAAATTATTATGAAGTTCAGAGATAAAAATAGATAGAATTATCATACTCATGAAAAAATTGTAGAGCATTTAAATCATATTTTATTAAAAAAAAACATCTATCGAAGTTTCTCAAAAAATATGAATTTTCAATGCTTTGTTTTTTATTTTTGTTTTTCGTGTATATTGGAGAACTATTTTTGTCTCAAAACTCAAACATTCCTAGTACCCCTAAAAACATTTAATGTACATGCTCGTAGACACCCTACATTTAAAAAATACGCTATTTTTGGTGAAAGGATCAATAAATCCTTTTTATAGTGACGGTTTTTTTTTACCAAAATAGTGTTTTTGAAAGATTTTTCACTGAAAATCGTTTTTTTTTATTTCAAAATTTATTGCATTTTTATAAGTTTTGTAATGTTTTTATACCATTTTTACAAATTTCATCGATATTTAATGTTTTCTTGTAAAAAATAATTTTGTTAAATAATTTAAAAAAAATATTTTTAACCTCTTCTTAAAATTTATCAAGAAAACTGAGAAGATTGTCGAAAACGATAAAAATAATGACAATACGAGTCTCAAAAATAGTGAAATTAGTGAAAAAGTAGAGGTAATTTTGAAAAAAAAAATATAAACAATTTTGCTGTTGGGAAAACATTTTTATTTCTTTTTTTTTATTTTTGTATATAATATTTTGTTTTTATTTTAAGTAGATCTATGATTTTTTTGAATATGCTTGTATAAGTTTTTGCTATCGAAGTTTTATATTTTATAAAATTAATATGAGAATATTTTTTTTGTTTGGAAAGCATTTTGAAATTAATTTAATAAAAAAAATAAAGTACCTATACAAAGTTTATTCAATTCGGTATTTATTTTTTTTTAAGTCTTTCGTGTTTTTCTTATTAAACAAAGTCATATTGTGATGTTTCGAAAGGGTTTAAATAATATTTACTTGAAATTAAAAGAACACTTTTAATAGATCTGTTTTTTAATTACACTAAAAAGTGTATACAAGTGTATGCCAAAAAAAGGATTTTTTTATATTCAGTTTCCAAAAGTTAGAGAACTTTTTTTTTAAATTTATATTATCATTTAATTAGTTTATTTTTGTAGTCACACGTCGGTGTGTGAAATTTGAAAATCGATTTTAAAAAACTTGATGAGTTATTTTCTAAAATTGATATAATATAAAAAGTTTCAGTAATTCTCTTTACCAAAAAAAAATTATTTTATTTTCATATCTTTTTGTTTTCACATTTGTAGTTTGTACTTGCTTCAAACAAAACAAAATCTATGGTTTTTACAAAATTCCCCCTACCACCTTTCAATTGATATATGAAAACATATGCTGTATTTAATGCAATTAAGAAACTTTCCCCGAGTTCATAAATGTAAAAGTTCATCAGCTAAAATACAGTTTAGTTGGGAAAAACTTTGACATTTTTAGTTTAATTTGCATAGTGGAAATAGCCCTATTCATAACAATAAGAATAAGACCTTCCATTTATTCAAATAATTATTTTCTTTGAAAAGATTTACCTTATTTCATTGTATTTGTTCAAGAATGTGCAAAAATGTTTCCCAAATTTTCTTATTACAATACATTCAGTCCTATAGAAAGTCCCAAGAAAACTCTTAGGGAAATGTGTTCGGAAGATTATCCCCAAATCAAAATCTTAAGGAAATTTTAATCCCTTTTAGGGTTTTCATCATTGTTTTTGAAAACCAAAAAGGAACGATATTTTTGGAATTTTTCCATTGGAAACCCATTATATTCCATATTTGAAAGAACCGTTGTTTTGGAATTCACAATATGCACTTAATTATGAAAGTGGATTACGTCACGCTAAAAAAAAATTAAAACTAAAAGCTAATTTAAGGTTTAAACTTCATCTAAAAACGAAATTGCAGTAAATAGGCTTATTTATTGTTCCTTTGATTGTTAATTCCTCCTTTGATTGTTTCAAAAAAAAAAAAAATACCATTAAAATAAATAAAAATAAAATTAATAAATTAGATTTTGTTGAAACCATGCAAAAAGTGACTTAGTCCACTTTCATAATTTGGGCACAAAATATTAACATGAAAGAATGGTCAAACGTGAAGTTAATTTAATTTTGAGTTGTTTCTATTATAAATTTCAATATGTTAGCTTAGTTTAAAATGAAGCATTCCATCAAAAAGTGAACCTCGACAAAATTGTGCAAAAATGCGCAGCTCGAGCTATAAAATAAAATTTTCATTACCAACTGTACCTACATTTTTGTCCGATTAAAGTTCTCCCGATCTATGGACTAGGTTTTAATATTTCATATTTTCAAAACTGAACTAAAGCCCACCTAGAATTTAAAATATTAAGAAATAAGGTCACGAAGATAGAAATAATTCTTCATATTTTCAATCCATTTATTTGGTTGTTAAATTAAATAACTATTCATTTATTTCAAGAAAGCCAACTAGTAAAACTAAGTTAATTATTGAGGTGTGGAGGGTTTTATTATAGCTTAGCTGACATTACATTATGTTCGAACATAGAGAAAAGTGATTGGAATGAATAAAAACCCAAGTTTTTGCCCTCATTAATTCAAAGTTAATGTTACTTTAAGTTACGTTTTTAATAGCTGCGTTCCTTTGGAAATATTTATCTACTTTTTAGTACTTAAAACTACTTTGATTTACTTTGCTATACTGAAAAAGTAGTTCAAAGCAGCTTTAAGTACTAAAAAGTAGATAAATATTTCCAAAGGAACGCAGCTAATAATTGAAATTGCAAAGGTTTAGAATTTGTTTGTTTTTTTTTTTTTTTTTTTAAACATACAAAGTTGTACAATAAATATAGCAATTAGGTTTCAAGGAAGTGAAGTTATGTAGATGATTTTCTTTAACTGGTCCACAACACAAGAATGAATTTATCTAAACTCTCACAAAAATCAAACTTATGATGAATTATTGCTGTATTTTTAAGCTTAATTTTTTGTATTTTGTATTTGCTTGCACTAAATTATTTTTTGGATTTTGTATTTTTGATGAAATAAAAATCTTTTTTACTGCAACTATTTAAGTTTTTTTTAATTTTTTTACATTAATTTCTTAAACGTTCAAGGACGATTTCGAAAGCGAATCAAATGAAAACAATGAGGTAATTTTGAAAAAAAAAAAAAATAGTAATAAGTTTTTTATGTATAGGTATTTTTGATCACAACATACACCTAAAAAAATTATGTCAAATCCAATCGTGGCTTATTTATTTAGTCCATGGAATTTCAAATTGTGGGAGATAATTTGTTCAATGATTAAATTTGATTTCGGAACTATCTTCAAATATAAAACTTGATTCTAATGATTTAATCCATTAAACCTTTCCCACATCTTTTTGGTTAAAATTTTATTTTACTCAACCGATGAATGATAAGAAAGGAAAAAATTAATTAAATCACAAAAAAGTATTTAAAACAAGGGGTCAACTCATACTCATGCAGAGAAAAAATCAAAGTGTCCATAAGGTTACACTCTTCTGCCGCAATCAATAAAAATTTAAAAGAAAAACACAAACTAACTATACTTTAACAGTCTATAACCATACATTAGTTAAAATCTACTCTTGAGTATCTATGTAAAGGTACCTACTTAACTGGACGATGACACAAATCCCCAATGAGAAGCCCTACAATTCTTGTGTCACACCGCACCAACAACAGCTGGCTTTGCTATTTAATTTCCTCATTGTGATTTTTCTATGTTGTCTACAATGCATGCATATTTTTTTGTTGTTGTATTCCACATTGTATAGTGTTAGATATGAGGAAAATGCAACCTGAGATGGCTTTTATGGTTAACAGCAAAGCAAAATGAGATAGGCAATGAAAAAATCTGCAATGTAAGCTTTGAGATTTTCTATTGAACATTAAAAGATGTCTGTAATCGATAGGAACATGTCACAAAAGTTTAGATACAATTTAATCTTATACAAGATGGAATATTTTATACTATAAATGCTTTAAATAAATTGGATTTCACTTCACGGAAGTAATTACAGTAGTAAGGAAGTGGTAAGGAAGTTTTACCGAAGGAGAGGGCTGCCTATTTTTAGGCTACGCTTACTGATACTGAACCAAGAGTCACCTCGAATTTTGAATTGTCCTTTATCTATAAATTCTGTAATTTAAAAAAATTTAATTAAATTCTTTACAGAACATTCAACAAATTTAAGATTATTTTTTATTCAAATAAACAAAAAGCCTTTACTAAATAATGCTTTTTTTCTTCATATAGCCAATAATGACATCCTCACAAGAAAAACGAGAACATCTTTATAAAATTCTAGTCATCGGTGAACTTGGCACTGGCAAAACATCCTTCATTAAACGCTATGTTCATCAATTCTTTAGCCAAAATTATCGAGCGACAATTGGTGTTGATTTTGCCTTAAAAGTTTTAAATTGGGATTCGAATACTATTGTACGCCTGCAGCTATGGGATATTGCTGGACAAGAAAGATTTGGCAATATGACACGAGTTTATTACAAAGAAGCCGTTGGTGCCTTTATTGTATTTGATGTAACACGAAGTGGTACATTTGATTGTGTGAGTAAATGGAAAGAGGATTTAGATTCGAAAGTTCAATTGCCAGATGGTAGCCCAATTCCATGCATACTACTAGCCAATAAGGTAAAATATCTATTTTGTTGCAATTGAATTGATTGTTTTATATTAATTTTGTTTTTTTTTTTAATCTTTTTAGTGTGATCAAGATAAACAAGGCATCATTACAACACCCGAAAAGATGGACGAATATGTTCGAGAAAATGGTTTTGCTGGTTGGTTCGAAACATCAGCAAAGGAAAATATTAATATCGATGAAGCTGCAAGAGCGTTAGTTAATAAAGTGAGTTTAATGTTTTAAATTAAATCAAGTTTTAATTTTTGAAAACGAAGCTTTATTTCGAAAATTAAAACTTGAAGTATGTAAGCGTTGCCAAATCTCATGATTTATCGTAAATCCCAACAAATTTATTTCAAAATCATTAATTTACAATTTTTTAAGCCCAAAACTTCGGAGTTTTCATATAGACCCTATACCTAAAAAAAAAAGGATACTGTTACGTATTTTGTTTTATTACCAAATTTTGTTTACCTACCTTATACAAAATTTAAAAACACTTTTAACCCTTTCGGACCCAGCGTTACTCTCATGTAACATTTTTTTAAAAATTCGTAAAAAATATTAAATTAAACAATTTTTTAGGTTACGATGGCTTAATTGAATGA
The DNA here is from genome assembly GCF_945859705.1 of Episyrphus balteatus. Lineage (NCBI taxonomy): Eukaryota > Metazoa > Arthropoda > Insecta > Diptera > Syrphidae > Episyrphus > Episyrphus balteatus. Next base: position 171,740,400 of record NC_079134.1, read on the forward strand.
TAATAATGCCTAGTTACTGGATTATTACAAAAAGTTTGTCAAATATCATAACTTTAATTTTTTTTATCGAGAAAGGGACTGAAATTCACATTTTTTTTATATATGGTCATAATTTTGAAAAAAAGATATAAAAAATGTTAATGCAGAAAGTGTTTTGTTTTTTTGCTTAGAAGAAGTAGCATACATTATAGTTTCATAAAAAGTTATTTTCTCAGTTCTCCGACTTTTTTTGGTGCATGTTACTTACATAGAACATGAGAAAAACACATTAGTTTTGCTATTTATTATTTTGGAAAACAACTTTTTGATATTCATATTTCTTAGTTGTGATGTTTTTGACCCGATAATACCGAAAAAACATTTTTTAATATTGATTTTCATAGCTTGGGTTCGAAAGGGTTAAGGAACCTTTCGGCATTTGTTCATGGACTTTTTAGTACGTATTTTTGTACTTATCGCCAAATTTACTTCGAAATTCCTGTTGCAAAATCTACTTTTAAAAATTTCTGTTTTTTTTTTAAATTCTGGTTTTCAAAATTCTAAATTGTTGTATCTACTGCTACCAGATTTTTGAAAAGGAGGATTTTATAAGACAGAGTTTTTTTCATTCTCGGTTCTTTTCCTGTACGTAGCACTATTTCCAATTTTCATTATAGGGTATCATTTTTGAAAATGATTTTATAAAGTTTATATGTATAAAAAATTAGAATTTTTATATAGAAAATTCAATGAACAAAGTTAAAAAATAATAATTTGGGTTAATGTTACAAAAAAAGCTAAATTTGAAATTAATATGGAAAATATTTCCTTTAGATTAAAAATGCAAATTATGTACTGATCGAAAAGTTTTATTGAACGGAAACTCATTTTCTTGAACAGGTAGCTGTTTCTATTCTATTATGCCAAAAATGAAACGAATCGTTCTACTGGTTTGTGTATTGTGTTTCAATTATAGGTAGGACACAGATTTCTGTGAGAAAAAATTTTTCTTGATTTTCGCTTTATTTTTATATTTTCTGAAATTGTAGTGTTTACTGATTTTTTCAAACTGTATGTAGTAACTTAAAAAAAAAATGTAGCTTTCTATTTTTTGATATAACAAAGAATTTTTAGAAAAAAATGGAAAATCGTTAGAGTCGTTTTTTTTGTAATAGTTTTTTGTATATAGATTTTTTTTAAAACAATTTGTTATGTTATTAAAAATTAAATGTTAATAACATAACAAAAATCTATATAAAAGAAACTATTACAAAAAAACGACTCTAAGGTTGTTCCATTTTTTTCTAAAAATTCTTTGTTGTACCAAAAAATAGAGAGCTACATTTTATTTTTAAGTTACTGCGTACAGTTTGAAAAAAAAAACACTAAACACTACAGTTTTAGAATGAGATAAAAACAAAGTTTTTTCATTGTTCCGTTTTCACAAAATTAAAAAACAAAATAATTTTAATCTTTTTTAAAAATCCAAAAATAAATTTTTTGTAATTTTTTTCTTAATTTTAATATTAGGTTACTAAAACTCTTTCGTAGAAAAACTTCCATTGCAATCGGCCGTGTCGTTTACGATCAAATCAGACAACAAGAAATTGTTCTAAGGCATGTACACGGGGAATAAGACCACCTAAAAACAAGCAGATTTCTGCATATCGTAGGTCTCATAAGGAAACCCCGTAACTCCAACTTTTTTCAAAAATGACTTTTGAATGCCATTTTTTTACCCAGAAAATTTGAAGTCATTTCGAAAACTCTAAAAAGACTTAAATTCAAATTTTGTACAGCACTTTACTCCCCAACTACTCTGTTGTAACAACAGTGTTGTTCCCTGTAGACATAGACAGAGGTACTACAGTATGTAGACAAAAACGTTTAGCATTTAATTTCCTTAAAAAATAATAATTATTTCCTTTTCCACTAAATATTTCAATTAATTAATATTATTTTTCCTTTTTTCCTCAGATTCTCTTGAACGATAAACTCATCAGTGATGCTGACATTGCCGATAGTGAAAAATTCAATTTAGCAAACTCGAATGGTGGCCAAACTACGACGCAGGCAATCAAAAGTAAATGTTCCTGCTGACGCCTTAATTGTAATTTACAAATTGTGTCATCATTTATACAGAAGGACTTCTATATGTAATCATAAGTGTTATATTTTTTAGCTGTTTACGTATAAAATTTAATAAAAAAAAAACAAGAAAAGTGTATTTTTAAAAATTGAAAATCGTTGAAAAAAATTATATTTTATGTATTTATACAATTATATTCCAGCTATGCGTCTTCATAAGATATTTTTTTTTGTATTTTTTCCGTTTTTATTTTTTAGGTATTTTGTTTTTAATTTGTTTCTTTTATTAAAATATTTTTTAAATGCTATTTTATTGTAAATTATTTTAAACTTGGCTTCCATTAAAAATGAAAATTGCCTTGCAAGTTAATTGAAAAAAGATTTATGAATATATTTAAAACAAAAAATAAAGAACAAATTTAAAAAACAAATATAGTCCATTCAAATAATTCTTGCCATTTGCACTTCAAAAAATTATATAAAATATACACAAAGCTCATAAAGTTATAAATTAAAAAAAAAACGCTCTATTGTAGCAACAACAATAAATAAAAACCTACTTAAATATTACAAATTTCAAAAGCATTTACAAGAAAATAAGAGAAATAAAAATAAATGTGTTAGGCGTATACAATACAAATTTCAAATAGAACAGAAAAAAAAAAACAACAACAAACATTTACATAGATAATACAAAATAGTACACATTTAATAAAAGAAATTATGATATAAAACTAATAAATTAAAGATAAAACATTTTATTACTAAAATTTTTGATTTTGTGTGTTTTACTTTATTATTAGTTAGAAATTATGGAGGAATTTTAAAACACATTATTTGATTTTTATATGTATGTATGACTTTCTTGGTGATTCAAGGCATTAAGTCATAACATTTTTTTAATTTAAAAATTTTTTAAATTGATAAAAACCATTGCCTATTATATATTCTTATCTGTATGAGTAAATGACGTCCATTTTACAAAACGCATTGCTAGAGGAAAGAATATTATTCGTACCTATGTATTTTTTATAAGGACTGTAAAAGAGGAGTTAGCTGTGTTCCACTCTAAGTCGACGATATGTAATATTTTGACTGACCAAAAATATGATGTATGGTTAAAAAAAAATGCTCCAGATAGGCCAAACAAAAATATTTTACCAAGAAAAATGTATCAAAAAAAAAATGTTACACATACGCCACAGTGACTGTGAAATTGAACATTTATACAAAATGTACTATCACTCAAACAAAATTCCAAATCTGTCGTCTTTAAACAATAAAATAATGACTGAATGCTTGGTCTAAACGTGAAATCAACTCTAATTTCAAATTTGTATATCAATGAAACCAAAAAAAATGGGTTAAGCGGTTATAATATGTTAAGGGTATTCAATAACCGGTGTAAACTCTGGTAAACGTGGTAAAGTGGTTCAAAAGCATCGTTCATTATTTTTTTTGATGTTAATATCCATCTTATGTTTTTTTTAATATTACCGGGAATCTTAACCATAATTTTCACAAATTAGATGTTTCTTTATCATGTTTCCATATACCCAGCTTATATTTCTTGGAGCTCTATGCCATTTTAGTCTAGAAATAACTATTAAGATGTATTCTTCCAGCGCGAAGGCAAATAGATTTTTGGGTGCACTTAAATGCAGAAAATAATGAATATCGGATTGAACGGAAAATTATTGAAGTTTAGCAGGTTGGCCTCCAAAATAGTCTGGCAACACTGCCAGGCAGACGCTCGGCAGGATTATGTCATATCTTAATTCAAAAAAGAAAAGCTTTTGTTTATAATAATAGTTCATGAAATAAAGAATTTATCTGTCTGCCTGCCATCTATAATTTTTGTTTAATTCAGTTGAAGATGGGAACCATTTTTGGTCAGACCAGACAAATTGTGTCGATGCTCGAAAAAAAAAATTAAAAGTTCGATGCAACATGCAATCTATCTCATTTTTCAACAAAAAAAAAAAAAGACCAAAAAGAATATGCCAAAATGGAAAAATTTAGTATATGATTAGGTACAAGTTTCTCTTGAAAAATTTTGACATGAAAAATAAGCAAATATTAAAACTCAGTAATTTTCTTGGAAACAAAACCACAAACAAACATCGTATAGTCCGGTCAATTTAGACATCCGAGGTTACATTAATTCCCAGCAAGCTGAAAATTGGTAGGATTGTTGAAAACACCATCATAAATTAAATCTAAAAAGTCCTCATCGATTAGAGGTCTGGAAAAAAATTTACGGGGGGTCAAAGGTCACAAAAACTGGTTTTTCACGATTTTCAGCAAAACGGTAAGTCTTATCAAAAAATTTTCAATGCAAGAATTGTAGACCAGGTCATTATATATAAAAAGTGTCATGACACTTTTTTTCCTGAGACCCACCGTTTCTTAAGTATAACGATTCAAAAAGTTGAAGTTGAGTTGTAATCCTCACAATCAGGCCCATTCTGAAAAAAACTCCCAACTGAAAAGATCTTGAAATTTCTTTATGTTTTTTTGCTTAAATTTCGTTCTTCAATGGTTAAGAATATGGGAAAGCAAAAAAAAATGGAAATTTTCACCATTTGCCCGATTGGGGCCCTTCTCCCGAAACAAATTTCCCAGGGAATTTTTGTTTAGAGTAGGTCTGAACATATACAGGGTGTCCGATAGAGAATGGACAGCCCTAAGACGGCTGATAGCCACTCTTATGACTGTTCTAAAAACAGATAGAAAAAAGTCCTATCACAACCAGTTCATAAAATATTGGCTTTTTTCGTTCAGTGTATTTTAAATTTTATCATTTTATGTTTTCGTTCACTTCAACCACGAATGAATGAATTTTATTTATTTCTTTTTTTTATAATTTTCTACAATAATTGGATGAGTACATAAACGCTTTAAAAACTGCAAAGCTATTGCACATTTTCGTAAAAAAAATTTTGAAATCTGTTTTTTGATGCAAAATGTAAAAAAAGTATTTTATGAAAAATTTTAAACACCTGTGGTATAAAATAAATCTATGGAAACCTAAGTGGCCAACTTTCTTAAAAATATTCCCCTTAGACTAGAATTCATTCGTGGTTGAAGTGAACGAAAACATAAAATGATAAAATTTAAAATACACTGAACGAAAAAAGCCAATATTTTATGAACTGGTTGTGATAGGACTTTTTTCTATCTGTTTTTAGAACAGTCATAAGAGTGGCTATCAGCCGTCTTAGGGTTGTCCATTCTCTATCGGACACCCTGTATATGTTCAGACCTACTCTAAACAAAAATTCCCTGGGAAATTTGTTTCGGGAGAAGGGCCCCAATCGGGCAAATGGTGAAAATTTCCATTTTTTTTTTGCTTTCCCATATTCTTAACCATTGAAGAACGAAATTTAAGCAAAAAAACATAAAGAAATTTCAAGATCTTTTCAGTTGGGAGTTTTTTTCAGAATGGGCCTGATTATGAGGATTACAACTCAACTTCAACTTTTTGAATCGTTATACTTAAGAAACGGTGGGTCTCAGGAAAAAAAGTGTCATGACACTTTTTATATATAATGACCTGGTCTACAATTCTTGCATTGAAAATTTTTTGATAAGACTTACCGTTTTGCTGAAAATCGTGAAAAACCAGTTTTTGTGACCTTTGACCCCCCGTAAATTTTTTTCCAGACCTCGGATCGATGAGGACTTTTTAGATTTAATTTATGATGGTGTTTTCAACAATCCTACCAATTTTCAGCTTGCTGGGAATTAATGTAACCTCAACCCCTTATTTTAGTCTAATTTGACCGGACTAGTAACCGATCTGAACAAAAGTTTCTCTCTCCGATTTGTACGAACCTGGATACCTTTAGATGAGTACCTACGTGAACGCACCCTTCATACTAATTTTCCTTTCAGATTTGACAGACAGCTTCGGAAGAGCTTGTATAGCATTTTAATACATGTCTTATTAAAAGTAAAAAAAAACTACAAATACAATACATTTCATTAGTTTTTAGTGTATCTATTAATAGTAATTTTAAAAGTACATTTTTTTTAACCACACCTAGGAATCGAACTTCGTATCTGCTTGGTGGTAGTCCACCAATCTACCCACTCGTCCATCCTAGCATCCCTTCAAGCAAACAAGTCCGACTTCGGTCAGAATCCGCTCCGCCTCAGACGGAAAAATATGTATTGGTTTTTTCACCACGATTTCTCCTTCGACTTTGTGTTCATACACAAAAAGTTGCAAGTGTATGAGTTCAACCCCGTTTTTCTCAGTCGGAGGTCGGAGTGTCTTTTTTGAACTCCGTTTTCTTGCTTGAAGGGATATTCATTAATAAAATCAAAAACTTAATCAGTTAAAAAGTTGAAATAGCAGAAATGTCAAAACAAAAAAAAAAGTTTGAGCTAAATAATTTAATGTCAAAACCAAAAAGTGTCCGAGCTAGATTATTCAGTATCAAAACCAAAAATCTAATACAAAACTTGATAATTTCTGTAAAGCTTCTATAAATTCATTAACCAAGCTTATCCGAAAAACAAGCTTTCTTCGGTTAAGTTTCTTTAACAGTATTTAAACAACTTATTGGAAGTTGTTAAACAAGTTCAAACTTCTATAAAAAATTTAATTTTGAAGCAAGCTCTATAAAAAGTAGTACCTGCGAGATTTCAATTTACAGAAGCTGTTGTGTTAGTTGAGCTCAGCTAATAATTATGAAAACTAGATGGTGCTACTTGTTAATCTCTTTGACATTTCTTTTTAAAGCCTGTGGTACGCTGCTGGCGCTAAATTTTAGCTCCTATACAAATTATCGAAAAATTTTAGCCGAAATAAAATGGATCCCATACAAATTATCCATAACTTGTATGGGCATTTTATCTCAGCTAAAATTTAGCGCGAGCAGCGTACCAGGCTTAAAAAAGTAAATTTTCATACTTTAACCGCCGCAAAAGAAGTATAATTTCAAAAAATTTACTAGGAATAAATAAAAATAAATTTATTCGCTCTCATGTGCCCAGGGCCTTACAAAAAATAAATTCTGCCCTCCCCTTCAAGCAAACAAGTCCGACCTCGGTCCGAATCCGCTATGCCTCAGGCGGAGCTGAGTCCGACTTCGGATCAGAAACTGGTCCGAAGGCGGCTCAAATTAGTATGGAAATTATAATCACCGCGAAGTCGATTGCATACACAGTACACATATAAAGGTAATATCTTCCGAACTGACATTGGTCGCCAAATTGTCAAAATATGACAATTTGGCGACCAATGTCAGTTACCGAAATTCATATTTCTTTAATTACCGACGAAAAACGCACTAAAACCGAAAAACCACGCACACACTAATTTTTTTTAACAATTATTCACCATTTTCCGCGACGAAACACGAAGAAAATTTGTTATATTTTAATTTATAATTTTTTCAAATGACATTTTAAAAATTAAAATAAAAACAAATTTTCTGTTTACTGCGATTGAAATTTAAAAATTAAAGGGCGACCTGACAGATTGGTGCCCATTTTTTGACAAACAAATTTTGACAACGTTCGGAATATATTACCTTATTATGTGTACTGTGGATTGCATATGTATTGGTGTGGTGAAAATCTCCATTCCGAGAAAACGGAGCCTAAGGCGGACCTGAGTCGGAGCAGCGAAAACCTACCAGAAAGAGGAATAAAAAAAAGGATGACGTTTCGCATTTGCGACCAAAAAAAGAACAAGATATATTTTTTTTTCACTGAAACTGTTTTATTTTTTATTTTATTTTGGCAAACGAAATTTTCACAATAAATACAATATAAAATACAATATATTTTTTTTCATTTTATTTCATTTGATGCTGCTGCTGTTGTTGGTGTTTTTTTTTTTAGATACCCAATCGCATGTTTCACCTTCTGGATTTTTCTTGAAGATTACATCTACAACACAAGCAGAAACAACACTTTAATCCAAACACTTTGAGCGATATATACAACATACCTTTTTTGTTTTCCATATTGTTTATAATTTAATATAATTGTTTATAGTTAATAATCTAACATTATACAAACAACGACACGACGCGACCAAACACTTCAACAAAAAATAACATAATGACGCTTTGGCTCTTGTTGGCCTTGTCTTTCTTTTCCTTTTCTCATTTTTCACCACGATTCTCGTTCGACTTTTGTGTTCATACACAAAAAGTTGCAAGTGTGTGAGTTGAACTCAGTTTTCTTGCTTGAAGGGTCTCTACAACAAAATACAAACGCAACCTTAGCGTCGGCAATGTAACCCCCACAAAACAAGACTCGATTGCTTTATTATTGCAGATTTCGAGTCTCAGATACGTGACTTTATTCAACTGTCATTCAAAATTTCCCCATTTTTTATTCGTCGTTTTCCAAAAAGCGGGATAAAAAAGCAATATAATAATTTTTTTTGTCACCTGCGCGACAAAAAAAAAATCTTCTTTCTCAAGAAAAATATTACAAAATACAAAAGAAATTATTTAAAAATAATATAATTCAATTACAACAATAAAATAAAAAACAAAACCAAATAAATGTGAATTAATTTTTTATGTAAAATAATTAAACTTATAAAAGACTTGAAACGCGAAAAAATTTATTAAAGAAGAAAAAAAAAAATTTGCAAATAATAAAAAAAAAGTCAACCAGCGTGTGGTGGCTGCGACAAGTTTTTCTCTTCATCTTTTTTTTTTTTTTTTATTTGTCTTCCTCTGTCTGGCGCTTTGCATTGCGTTGTGAAAAATTAAGAAAACTATTTTATTATAATTTTTCAATAAAAAATACTGTAAAAAAAAAAAAGTCAAATCAAGTGCATGCTTGCAATGTTGCACTAAAATAAATGCAACAAATGTTTTTAGATTAGTTTTTTTTTTTTTTATTATTTTTGTTCTTTCGTCTTTTTATTATTATTTTATATTAATTCGTTTTTGTTCATTCGTCGTCCCTTGATTTTATATTCTGTGGCTCTCTGCAAAAATTGTTGTTTGCATTTTTTCGTTGGTTTCTTTGTTCTGTGAAGTTATTCTTTTCTATAAATTCTATGGTTTAAGAAAAACCACGTTGTTCCTTTATCATCTTTCAACTCGATCTCCTCGTCAAAAACAAGAACAAGAGCAGAAAAATAGTCCCCCAACTTGTCGTCCCCAATAAAAAAAAATTGATTTCCGTTGCGTTTCTGTCGTGTGTTTGTGTGTGCGACACAAGAAATATATAAAAATTGCAAGCCACCAAAATGGCCAACACGAGTGGCAGCAGCGCCAACACCAGCGGCGGCGGCAGTCCCTACGACAAGATCATTGAAATGATCCAGAGATTGGATTTGCAAGACGATGGCATTGTTATGAATCACAAAATCAAATCGATTGAATGTGATTTCTGCAGCATTGTTCGCGATGAGAATATGCTTAAGTAAGTTTCTTTTTTATTGTTGTTGTTGTTTTTTCTTAATTTTTTATTTATTTATAAAAACAAAAAAAAAAGAGTTGTGGGGGAAGAAAAAAAGTTGTGAAATAGAAGACAAAAGAGATTTGGTTTAAGGTTTTGTTTGTGTTTGAGTTAAAGCGACCAAACTTTCGTAAACGTAAACGACACCGACAACAATGACGACGAACGACAACCAACGACAAAGACGATGACGATAAGAAGTACGTATTGCTCTCCTTCGTCCAACAGTGGTCCAGAATGCACATTTAACGTGAATTAATTCCTGACTTTTTTCAAACTAATGTCGTTTTCTATTGACGAGATTCAGAATCAGATTTGTGAATCTGACAGCTGAAAGAGGGGGTGAAGTGGGGAAAAAGTGAAAAAATCTCAGATTTCATGATCTATTTGCGGCCTGAGGTTCAAAAAAATGAATCTGAGAATCAGAAATCTGAATCTGGATTTTTATCAAGATTCACGCATACAAACACACGCACTTTCACACACACTCCTCTGTTTGACATCTGTCTGAACATTTGAGGAGCTGATTTCCAAAACCAGCTATCGGAAAAAAATCGGATAATGAGATATGTATATCATTTTTAGGTCTTTTCAACGCGCGTCTGATTCAATCAAAAATAATTTTCTGAACAGCACACAGAGATAGTTATTCAATGTCAAAAAACGACTTTATTTCCAAAACAGCCTATTGAACACCAAATGTTTTTTTCCAAAATGGCCTATGCAAAATGTTCTTTCCAATAAGGCCTCTTCAGTATAAAAAATATAAATTTGGCGTATGATAAAATGTCACATTAGGATGATGGAGGAGTTACAAAAGTAGTTTTCGTCATTACTAAAGAGTGCTCGCAACCGCACTCGACGGATGAAAACTTATGGAAAACAACAACAATTGACAGTAGCTTCCGACTCCATCCGCCAATTATAGTTCTGGCTTAAGTTCCGTCCGTCCATCTGTGCACCGTGGTAGGACCTAAACGGTCTAACGATTTTAATTAAATTTTGTGTACTGAAGGGTTTTAGTAAATATTAAGAATCAGTGTTTTTAGTTTTTCTCAAAAATTTGGATAATGGAAATGACGTTGTGGTTTTTTGCTAAAATTGACTTATTTTTTAGCTTATTTCGTACCATTTTTTTTTTTTTCAAAATTTGCAGAATGTTATTTCTAATCATTTAAAAGAATGAAATATAGAGCTATTCAAATAACCAAAATAGACACTCCAAATTACAAGAGCAAGTACGTGCGATCCAGAAATGCATTTTAATTCAATTTCATTTATAAAAATGTATTTTTGTTTCTTGTTATAAACTAAAATTCTGATATTGATAAAGGTTTATTTACAAAAAAAAATTTAAAAAAAATCGTGATTTTACCTGCAAAAGAAGATTTTTTTAATAGTTTTACTTCCAAAAGAAGACATAATTCAATTATACTTCCAAAAGCAGATATACCGACTTTTTAATAAGGAATTTTCAATATAAAGATATATTTAGTTTGAAAAGTTTAAATTTATTAAAATTTTGTAAGGAATAAATTTGTAGAAGATTATTTTGCTCTATATCTTCTGTATTACGAAGTACAGGTTTTTGGCATTTTACTCAAAACTACCTTCAGGTCAGATAGCTGGTTTTGGAAATCACCTCCTCAAAACCCAATAGAAAACGACATTAATCACAAACTAGCAATGTCATAAAATCTTAGATGCCTGTTCTGACCTTAGAGGATATAATATATGGAGTGCTTGTTCCTATACCTAATATATTGTAACGCCATATACATGGATAGGGGTCGCTGCCTTCGTTTTTCAGTGCGAGTTCGGTTCCGCAGCTGTAAATAAACACGCTTGTTGATGACAGCCATCTAATGAAAATAAAATGGAGGCATGCACTCATCGAAAAACTTAAAGAAACTAGAGCCTTCTATAAAAGCTTCACCTAACTAACAGCACAAGCACTCTATATATTATATCCTCTAAGGTTCTGACCCACTTCCAAATTAGTGATGGAAACTATCGAATGATTTGAACTATCGATAGTTAGCAATTGAATGATTTGAACTATCGAATAGTTCATTCATTCATTTGGGTTTAGTAAGCTCAAAAATAATATTGGTTTCTTTCTAGCAGCTCTAGTTTTTAAAATAATTAATTTTTCATATTTGGGGAAATATTCATACTAAATTTTTTAAGTTTTTCTTATTTTGAGCGTTTATTAAAATTTTCCACAAAAATGTATACTAAACTCAATTTGGAGTTAGTAAACCTAAAAATCACATTCATTTTTTTCTAGGAGCTCTATTTTTTTAAAAAATTTAGTTTTCCACATTTTTCGTATACTTATTTTAAAGTTATGCTTATTTTAACTGTTTGTTAACATTTTCCAGAAATTTTCATATCGAACCTAATTCATTTGGGTTCACCTAAAAATCACACTGATTACTTTCTAGGAGATATATTTTTTTTTTTTATACATGGTGTCCGGTAGAAAATGGATAATCCTGAAATGGCTGATAGGTGCACTTTTGACTGTTCTGAAACCGAATAGAAAAAGTTTCTATCGCAACCAGTTTAGAAAATATTAGCTTTTTTTCGTTCAGTGTACCTACTTTAAATTTCATCATCTTACGTTTTCTTTAACCACAACCACGAATGAATGAATTTTATAAATTTCTTATTTTTATAATTTTCTACAAGAATTGGCTCACTACATAAGAAGTTAAAAGTGTTTATAACTGTTTCATCTTTTCTAAAAATTTTGAAATTTGTTTTTCGATGCAAAATTTGAAAAAAAAAAATTTTATGAAAATTTCCAAACACCTGTGGTATAAAAAAAATCCATAGGAACGCAGGTGGCCAACTTTTTTAAAAATATGTGCGTCCAAAGGGGATTGCAGAATGGTAAAAGTTTTTATTAAATCTACAGTTACTAGGAAGTTATTGGTATCAAAGTGCAAAAAAATCCTATTAATTTAATAAATTATTTTTACTGTAAAATCTTAAATTTTTCACATTGCTGCCACAAATGCATGGATTCCATCAGTTTTTTTAATCAGTGATATTTTACAATAATTCTTCTTACACATAGCTATTATACCCTGTATATTTTAATTTTTCACATTTTTGGGGTGATTTCATACTATTTTTTTTTTTAGATTTGATTATTTTAAGCGTTTTAAAAGTTTTGTTGGAAAATTTTGTTTCGAATGTAATGAATTTCGGTTCAGTAGGTAAAATAAAAATAAAAAAAAAATTTACAAAAAAAATTGTAGGATTTTTCATGTATGAATAACACTGGTCAACAAGGTTTTTGTTACAGACACCAAGATATACTTTTCTATAGGTTTTTTGGGTGCTGAGTCTGAAGTCAAAACAATTCTATCACATCACGTTTTTGAGATAATCCCGTTAGAAAATCGAAAATGCCCCTTTTTACCAGTTTTCGAGATTATTTCTTAGCTTTTAGTTATTTGTTTTAAATAAATTTGTAACGGTTTCTAAAAGAACTAAATCTTGTCTTTCTTTCGTTTAAATCTCTTAAATATCTCTTTTCTTCTTGGAGAAATCTTAAGTTGAAATCAACGTGTTTGGTATATCTCATGTTTATTTGCTTTCAATAGCAAATTTCGAAAAGTTTTTTGCCAATCGCTTTCAAATTTTGACACAACGTTCCATTTAGAAGGTGGTGAATCGCGGTGAGATACATCAAAGCGTGACCGGGTCAGATAATTACTGTTGAGATAAATATAACTTTTTTCTTGTTAAAAACAATATAAGCACTTATAGGAATGTAAATGAAACGTTGTGTCAAAATTTGAAAGCTATTGGCAAAGAACTTTTAAAAATTTGCTATTAAAAGCAAAAAAACATGAGATATACCAAACACTTTGATTTCTCAAAGAAGAAAAGAGATATTTAAGAGATTTAAACGGATTTAGAAAGACAAGATTTAGTTCTTTTAGAAATTTATCTATAACAAATAACAAAACGCTAAGAAATAACCTCAAAAACTGGTAAAAAATGTTCTATTTTATTTTGTATAACCACTTTTTTCAGGTACTAAATATTATAAATATGTAATGCCAATGATTGAACACATTTCGCCTTAAACCATTTTAAATCATTTTTCAAACTTGATTTCAGGAGCCATTTCTGCAAAACAAAAATTAAATAAAAAACTGGGGCAACGCGGGGGCTCAACTTTTGTTCCCGTTATATTGCTCAACATAATATGTATTAACTCATACAAAAGTCATTAATGTCTGCAATGATCTACAATTTTTTATAAGACTCAATACATTTTTAATTTTCTTAAAAAATACTATAACAACACCAAAAAAAATTTGCATAAATAAATATTCAATTACTTACCGAAATCGGCGAACGAGTGTAACTCTTTTGTTTGGATGAAAAACAAAATGTTTACATTTTGTTATCTTTGGTGTTGCCGAACTACTTAAATACTTACAAGAGTGACTAAATTTATGCATTATTATATAGTTTAGTTATCCAACATTAGATTCATAAAATGTTTGGGTAATATTATTATATGTTTGAAATTAAATAAATTCGTGTTGAATTCTTATTTTGGACCACTGTGAGTCGTCTTAGTTTCTAGAAAAAATGTGTTATCCGCCTCTGGGAAGAAGAAAAAAACACAAAACTTAGCCATGGATTCATGACTTGAAGCACATATTTCGAAGTTAATCGTATGCATCAGCAACAGTGTTGTCGGTGTCGCCCTTGCCCGCCGCTGGCTGAGGTTGAACCTGAGTCGAAAGCGTCTTTCTTTTTCTTATTTTCTGTAACTCTTTTGTTTGGATGAAAAACAAAATGTTTACATTTTGTTATCTTTGGTGTTGCCGAACTACTTAAATACTTACAAGAGTGACTAAATTTATGCATTATTATATAGTTTAGTTATCCAACATTAGATTCATAAAATGTTTGGGTAATATTATTATATGTTTGAAATTAAATAAATTCGTGTTGAATTCTTATTTTGGACCACTGTGAGTCGTCTTAGTTTCTAGAAAA